>NC_084834.1:45101464-45419520 GCF_033115175.1 Lepus europaeus | reverse complement strand
GTCTTGTATTTTGTCACTATTACATATTTGATTATTATACTTAATAAAATCTTAGCATGATTAACATTTAATAAAATAGCCTGAAATCTTTTTAGAAGTTGCAGTTTATGTTAATTTCATAATAAAAATATTTTATTGAATTTTTGACTACCATGTTTTTAATTGATATATGATAGTGTATCTACACAAGCTAAAATCTGTTAAGTTCTTAGCAATTCTACTAAGTGAAAAATATTCTCACTTTTGACTTTTTAACATAAAATATTCAATATGTGGATATTTTGGAAGTTATTGCTTTCTTTATAAATTCTTTTAGAGAAACAAATTCAAATCTTGCAATAATTTTTTTATGTGATTGTTGCTATTGTTTGAGAATTGTTTCTCCCTCTGCAACTCATGTTGGGCTTTCACCCACACGGTGAGATATCGAGAGGATAGAAACTTAATCTATGTATGATATGTGCAGCTGATTCTTTGGGATGTGATTAGGATTCATTAACGCAACCTAGGTGGATTTCTCCTGATTGAAAACCTGTGGCTTTATAGGCAGTGGGAGAGAGAGAGAATAAGACCCATGTATATACTTCTTGTGTCTTGCCACATAATGTACTGTACCTCCTTCAGATTCCGCCAGCAAGAAGGTCGTCATCAGACGTTGACCCTGGGTCTCCGACCAGATCTGTGAACAAAATAAGCTTCCTTTCTCTATAATATGTCCAGTCTGTGATATTGTATTACTAGTAACGAAAATGGAGCAAGAAAATTTCTTGAATGTTCCACCAAATTGACAGTCTGCAAAATAATAAACACTTTCAGTGTCAATCCATTCTGAAGCAAATTATAAATTAATTAAAAATTGAAATTCTGTAAAATTATCTTTATACAGTTTTAAATATTTCAACATTCAGTTATAAAATTTTAAAATTAAATCTGTGTATTTTCAGCTCTCATAATTTCATCAGTTGTCTTGATTTTTCTGAAGTATATTTGAGTCTCTGTTTTCAACAATTTTTTGAAAATTACAATTTCATCAAAGTTTCAAATGTTTAAGTATTGATACTCATTTGGCTAAACAATCAAATAGTTTTAACTGGAAAAATGAAAGCCCCATTTAATCAAAAATAGTATAAATTTCAAATACATTTACTAATATCTATGTTCTAATAGCTATGTTCTAGCTGAGGGTTCATGGCAGCTACTACTTTGAAGCATAAAGCTACTAAGTACTGCCCAGTAGAAATATGCTGCAGGAACAGGCTCCCATTTGCCAGAAGCATTGTGAAAATTATCAAGAAGCATTACACTAAAATTTTAGCAAATTACCAAAGACTGAACATGATGTGGTAGTCAGACAGAGAGACTTGGGAGCCACTGATACAACAGATTTTTTTCCCACAAATCATCACTGGGAGTTCAGGAGAAGACTGAGATTAAGGGAGGAGACTAACCTGAGTGCGACCGCATCATTCTTGGAAGAGGGGTATGTTTGCCAGTGTGGACAGGCGTGAAGCTTGATGCTGATTCTTCTCCACTATAGAACTGAAATATTAAACTGCTGGAAAATATTAAAACCCTGTTTTTCCTAGAATGCAATTGAAGACCAAGTGCTCCAGAAAGAAAGGAAAAGGTGAAAAACTTTGCTTTGGAGGAAAAGCAAAAACTTCCCTGGGTACACTTTCTGGGAGATATCCACCAACTGGGAGGTAAAAAACACTGACAAAGCCCTGCTTTGAAGTCCAATGGGAAAGACACATGAGACTGAGTCTTGTTCAAAAGAGTCAAGAGCACCTCCTGGGCCCATCAACAGGCCAGACCACATACAGACAAAGCAACAGTGCACTACTAGAGGAATGACAAGAGAATGCAAATGACACAGAGGTATTGACTTCTGGGAATAAACTTAAAGGCAAGGGTGGGTCCAAATCACTGAGAATAAAAAATTGGCCAAACAGTTCCCACCAAGAAGGCCAGAACATTCAGTATTTATTAAATGTAATTTTTTAAAAAAGATTTTATTTATTTATTTGAGAGAGTTACAGACATTGAGAAGGAGAGAGAGATCTTCCATCCATTGGTTCACTCCCCAAACGGCCGCAATGGCCGGAGCTGCACCGATCCGAAATCAGGAGCCAGGTGCTTCTTCCCAGTCTCCCATGCAGGTGCAGGGCCCAAGCATTTGAGCCAGCCTCCACTGCCTTCCAAGGCCACAGCAGAGAGCTGGATTGGAAGAGGAGCAGCCAGGACTAGAACCACCGCCCATATGGGATGCTTGCACCCCAGGCAGAAGATTAACCTACTGTGCCATGGTGCAGGCCCCAAATGTAAATGTCAACACAAGTATCTTCTTGAATTAAATAGAGGAGAAATGCATATGCTTTTGCTCATTCATGGTTTAGGCAAAATTTTCTTAGATGTGATACCAAGGACAAAATCAATAAAAGAAATCATGAGTTGTGTTCATTAAAAAATGTTAATGTCATTTATTCTCTAGTGACTGAGTGAAAAGAGATTTTCTGTAGGCTATATTTCCAAATCACATATCCAGTTAAGAACTTGCTCACGCATGCAAATTTTTCACCATATTTTCAACTTCTTAATTTGATTCAGCTGATTCTGCTTAATGCCCAAGATTCATAATATTGTACTACAGACTTGTTTTCACAACACGAAATCTTCAATTCTTTGTTTATGATTCCACATATCAAAAGGCATACAGGAGCAATATATTATTTGGCATTAGGAGATAATATATTTGATTTTTTTGGAGGTGACTAGACACTTTGAACACAAAAATTTGGCATTAATTTTGATATTAAAAACTTTACATATTGAGAAATATTCTTGAGTTTCCCTTTTATTTTAGTCAATAGAATAATAAGAAAGCCCTACATGATTGTTACAAACACTAAATTTGATAACTGCAGAAAAACATTTTCAAAACGACTTGCTAAACTATAAACTATCATTATCATAATCATCATATGGTTGGTGACTCTTATATAATTGATAATTAGAAGCAGAAATAGAAGCAGAAATGCTAAGTAGTCACTAGTATTGTTCCTATTCTAAGCCCATACAAATGGTATTTGCTATTTAAAATAATACTCCCTCCCTCAACTTGGAAGCTCTCCATGATGTAGGCTTATAATACATCCCAACCTCAAATGGGATCATTCTTTTCTACTACACACACAGGAGACTTGTTAACTAGCAGGAGAGAAAAGTGTTAGGTTGTTCTGAACTCAGAAATTGAGATTCCTCAGCATAACACTAGTTCCCAATACTTTACATTATTTAATCTAAATTAAGAAATCTCCCTTATGTCTCCCTTTGTAATGTATACAATATATGTAATTTGCTAAGTTCAAAGCTCTCCTTAGTATATAATTATTTTACAAAGTAGCTTTTATTCTGTTTTCAAGTGATGTTAATTTGTTTTTAATAATGGTGACTTTCTGCCTTTTTGATAAATAAATTACCAAGGCCACCTTTAAAATATTGGAATGCCTTTTTCAAATCCATTGTGTTTCCATGTTATTGTCTTTTTTTATCTTTTTCCCCTTCTGTTTTGTTATCTTTGTTTCCCACTATTTCTGCAACTTATTTCAGTATTCTGTCCTAGTTACTGTATGCAGTTCATGTTTTATATCTCTTTTGTGACTCCTATTTACCCTTGACAGCTTTTCCATCTCTTCCTCCAATAAACTGAAACATTTCCATTATTTAAGTCTTTGACAATATTTTGCTAAAACTTATAAAGTATGATGCATGGACTGATTTTTTTCTGCTTAAGAATAAATAAAAAGAAAAACTTTGAATAATTATTGGTTCTATAATATCTTAAATTTAAGGAATTAAAATATCATAAATAACTAAGATCAATACAAACCTTTAAACAGAATGCTTGTTTTCATGGAATGAAAAGTTAGGTTTAAAATTTTTCACTGAAAATTTAAATTGACCACATTTTCTTCATTTTTTTAAAAACATGACAAAGACCTATGAAAGAATGTTCCTTATTTGTCTTTATAAAGATGATTTTATTATTTTATTAACAAATATACACAACTCCATAAAATGAAGGACAAAAATCTACAATTAAATTATGGAAAGTATAAAATACATGAAGAGTATACTCTAAAAGACTAACAGTTTAATAGTGATGATATGGTTTGGTTCACTCAATACTAACTCTAATCCCTTTCAGACATACTTTTTATTAGGAGTAAAGCACAAAAATAAAGAAAAAAAACTACATTTCTTAGACATTTCTTTAAAGATTTATTTACTCTTTTAATTTGAAAGGCACAATTACAGAGATAGAGGGAGAGACAGAGATAGTTAATTTTTACCTGCTGGTTTACTTCCCAAGTGCCTGCAAACCTGGGGGCTGAGCCAGGCTGAAGCCAAGAGCCAGGAGCTTCCTCAGGGTCTCCTAGTGGGGGGAGGGGCCCAATCACTTGGACCATCTTCCTCTGCTTTCCCAGGAGCATTATCAGGGAGCTGGATTGGAAGTTGAGGAGCCAGGACTTGAACGAGTGCCCATATGGTATACTAGCATTGCAAGCAGTGACTTAACCCTCTGAATCACAATGCAGGCACCTAGACTTATATTTTAGATATGACACAATTTCAGACAGAGGGAGTACTCATTTGGTGGTTCACTCCCCTAATGTTTGCAACAACCATGGCTGGGCCAGGGTGAAGTCAGATTTTAGCAACTCAATCTAGGTCTCCCATTTGGGTCATGGTCTTCAAATTCTTGAATCATTGCCTTCCAGAATCTGTTAGCAGGAAACTGTAGTTAGATGCTAGAACCATAATTCAAATCCAGGAACTCTGATATGGAAGAAAGCATCCAAAACCCATGTCTCAACTGCAGCACTAAATTTTAAAGATACATAGAGAACAAAAAGTATGCTTTTAGATCTGATGGTTCTTTTACTGGTTTCCTGATTCTATAGGATGCTTCGTTTTAGAAATGTTCTCTTTTTGGAAGAGGAAAGAGGTTCGGGAAACAGTACTTCATAGTCATTCAACTACTTTATAGATTGTGGCCAGTATGGGACATCCTAGGGGGGCCCAGTACTCCAATGATGATTTATAGTTGTTTCTAGAGGTTCAACTTTTACAGTAATTCTGTAGCATAACTACAGTTCTGCATGATGTGGTAGTGCTAGGTGGTACACTGTGACAACTAAAAATATTCCATAATACAATAATTGACTCCAATAGAAGCTTTAGAATACAAGCTCTCAAGAAAATGAGAAGGTGAAATTTGCTACCTGACCTAGTTATCTTTAAAAAACACCAAGTTAGGAAAAGTCCATGAAACTCTATATAGCTACTTGAATTATCACAAGAAGCACCTCAAGTTAACTAAAATAGAGTGTCAAAAGCATGTCTTGGCCACTGAATCTGCTGAAATTTTGTGCAGAAATGAAAAGACTGTGGACAGTTTAGGTGTTTTAATCAGTCATGAAATTCTTTAAAAGTAGAAAATGAGATATACTGGCTTTTGATTTCTCATTTCACAGTAAAATCAGAAGATCTGGAGGCCAACGTTGTACAGTGACAGGTTAAGCATCACCTGAGATGCTTCCCATATGGGTGCTGGTTAGTGTCCTAGCTGCTCCAATTCCTATCCAACTCCTTGCTGGATTGGAAAAGCAGCAGAAGATGGTCCAAGTGCTTGGGCCTCTGCACCCATGGGAAGACCAGAAAGAAGCTCTTGATTCCTGGCTGTGGGCTGGCACAGTGCAGGCCATTGCAGACATCTGGGAAGTGAACTAGCAGATGGAAGATATCCAGCAGATGGAAGCTATCTCTCTCTCTTTAACTCTCCCTCCCTCTCTCTCTCTCACTCTCCTTCCTCCCTCTCTCCCTTCCCCCTCCCTCCTTCTCCCTCTCTGTGACCCTGCTTTTCAAATAAACAAGTCTTTAAAAAATCGAAGAGATGCACTGTGTATGATTTATCTATGAGAACATATTTATCTTTATAGCAACATGTTATTGTACCTGAAAATGAGATTCCAAGTCTCATTCTGTGAGTTAATGAATTATAATGTAGGCCTAATTTTCCAGATATCTTTAGGTAAATTTAGGAAAATACTTGGACCCCAAAATTGTAATAATGATGCTTAAGAAATATGTTGACACAGAGTACATTTAAACACGTAATTCTCATTGTGCTTCTCTAGCTGAGAGGTCCAACCTTACTTCCTGATTGACAAACCACTCAAGGTCATTAGCTTAGCAATTAAGGTGTCTGGAGATGCTGGCATTCCACACTGATGTACTGGGGTTCAATACTCAACTGGGCTCCTGACTCCAGCTCCCTGTCAATGCACAACTTAAGAGATAATGGTGATAATTCAAATAATTGGGACCCTGCCGCACTTGTGGGATACCTGGATTGAATGTCTGTCTTTCGCTTTCTGCCTCATAAACAAACACGTCAGATAATAAAATTTTTTGTAAGAGGAGGAGTCTAGTCTTCCCATGCCTCACTGCTACCCTTCTTCATTTGTTGCACATTTAAATTAGAGGTCAGAAATCCTCATGGAACAGGGGTCAAACTAACCTGTACATTGAATGAAAGTGTTATTCATTGAAAAAGATATAATATGTTGTGTTTATGAGGACAATCAAAAGAAAAATGTATGTAGGAATGAATTATAAGGATTCTAGATCAGGGAATAAAAAAATTCAGAACAGCATAATTCTATTAATATGAGTCTGTATAATAGACATATTGTATAAAATGTTACTCCTGATTTAGCATGGTGATTTTAATTACCAAAGCAATAAGTGAAATACATACTAAATGCTGACCTACAAATGGTTATTGATAGTCTCTAAATTCCATGATATTAAATGATTATTAAGTCCTATTTAATAGAAGCCATATTTAAAGGAAGTAGCTAAAGGACTTAAAGGAATATACTTGGATGACCACCTTAACTGGAAAGAAAAATCACCACTAGAAGTTGTCTGGTTTGATTTCTCTGTTTTAACTGTTTGCGTGAATAATTAGAAACTGTCATAGGAAATATTGGTAGACATATGTAGACAAGCCTTACAAAACATGTTCAAATTATGAACATATTTATTTCCATGTAAATGTTTAATATCATTGCTGTGCATCAGGAAGAAATCTCACTAATCCTGTGAACAGGATTTCTGCCAGCATATTTCTACAGCTATCCCAATACTGGATCAAGTAGTTCATGCAATTTGCCACGGTGACAGAAATAGATATTATGCAGTGAATCAAAAACAAAATTTTTCTCCCATTGGCATAGCATCTTTAAACTACCTGTGATTGCTTCAATAATCAGTGGCCTCTGATGGATGTTAATGGAGAACCACTGCAATGCAATAATGCAGTTCCACCAAGTACTACTAGAAAGAACATACAGTATTCCAAGCATTGCAGAAACAGCTTAAAATGCTGGTTAAGAGAAGAAGTAAAATAGCAATGTAGGAAGGAAATGAAAACTGAAATACACCCATGATTTTTTTCTTTGTTATTCTATGTATACGTTTCCATTAAATGACATTTTATAGAAAAATCTAACCTTCACCTCCTAAATGTATTTTTTTTTAATTTATGTGTTGGTTGCTGTTAACACAAGACTTTAGTGAAAAAGGTATAAAACATCAAAGCTCCACTATGAATAAACCAGATGGCATATCATTCCCTGATATAGTGACTTGTGAGATATCTAGGTACCTGTTTCATTTATGGATGTTACAGCTGCATTATATTGTGCTTATTTTTTTTATTTTTTTCATGAAACTTAGATGTGGGAAAAAGTATGTTAATTGAGTAAATAAAGAGTTGACAATAGAGAGAACATGCATTGACTCCCTCTTTCTGATTCCATAGACCTTCTAGAAAACTTAGGTTTATAATAAATGTTATTATTATAACATAGCCCCTAGATTAAGAATTTTAAGGGTTTCTTGTCTTCTTCCAGCTTGATACTTTCCCAAATTTCATTTTATATTAATTTACATGGAAAAGAGGCAAGAAGAAAGGGATATTTTTGATGGCAGGGATCTTTTCCAGAAATTATATTCCCCAGCCTAGTGCTGTTGTTGCCACTGGTAGATTTCTGATATCAGAGCCTCAAAGGTTCTGTGTCATGGCTCAGTCTTGCAATATGTCTTGGAGGTTTTTTTACTTATGTAATTCTAAAAGTATAATCTATTTTGGACATAAATATTTATTTTTCTCTGTAACTAATTATGGACAGCTGCCATCAAAAATTGCTTTCAAAATTCCACACAATAATTCCTTATTAAATCTGAACAAAACTGATATAATTATCACAGATGTCAAAAACTAGAAATAAATGTATTCATCAGAGGCAAAAGGCAACACTGCTGAAAATGAATGGAAGCAGCTTTTACGAGAATATATCTGTATCTTCTTATGTGAGATATGTGAAGGATTACAATTGCCATAAATTTCAGGAACACTTAGTGATAAAGCAGAACATGTGACATTAAAGGTAGTAATAAAATTGATCATATTAGCTTCAAAGTCAGAAATTATTTCAAAATTGAAAACAATGAAGTGAAAATAAATTCTAGATATGTACAATGTCAAGATATTGTGGATTTTCATCATTTACTTATCTACAGGTAGGAGTAAAATGGCTATTTTAGAACTATATTTAGTAGACACACAATGACTGTTAATTAGAATTGCAAAAAGTATTCTATACCATTACATTATGTAACTTTTTTATAAAAAATTATTCAATATTTGCTCTGTTTTAAATGAGTCTCTGTTAGTGGTTGTGTGATTTTCTCAAGTGGAGTGTCAATTGTAAATCATAGACTTGTTAGCTTGTTAAACAATGCTGCCTGGGGCCGGCATTGTAGCATAACAGGCAAAGCGAATACCCGCAATGCCAGCATCCCATATGGGCACCAGTTCAAATCCCGGATGTGAAGTGTGACAAGTGTTTTAAGGCTGTGATTGTAGTTACTTGGCAGATGTTAAGACACCACTTGGGACCATATTCCATGTCAGAGTTCCTGGAGTCAAATCTGAACTCTGATCCAACTGGAACTTCCAGCTAGTGAACACCCTGGAAGGCAACAGATGTTGGTTCAAAGTACTAGGGTCCTTGCCACCCACATAGAGGACTCAGATTGAGTTCCAGGCTCCTGGCTTCAGCTTAGTCCAATCCTGACTATTACAGAATTTGAGGACTGAGCTAACAGATGGAATATACCTTTGTCTATCTATATGTCTGCTTCTGTATCTGTCTGTCTTCTATCTATCTATCTATCATCTATCTCTATCCCTCTTCTTTTCAGATAAAAAGAGGTTAATAAAATAAGAGGGAGTTCTTAATAAAAGAAGGGAAGTGAAAAGTAAGATTAGATAAGCTGGCAATGACTTACTCAAGTTTGTTTGTTTTCTATGATGACCATCATTTCTTGGAATTGGAATTTTGTGTAAACAGAATGTAAGAAAATAAGATACACCCCACTGAACAGGACAGTTAGGAGTTAAATTCAATTATAACTTTAAATGAACAAAATACATAATAATCTACCCTGTATCCAACTATGATTTCTGGAAGTAAAAGTGGCTATAATATTGAATGTTGACAATATTAAAAGCTCAAGTAAATAAAGATAAGAATTTTGCTTATTTTGTGAAAGACACAAGGCTTATCCAGGTTTTAAAACATAACTTTATGTGTGACCTAGTAAGCTTTAATTTTTTTTTTTTTTTTTGATAGGCAGAGTGGACAGTGAGAGAGAGAGACAGAGAGAAAGTTCAGCACCACGCTGATCCGAAGCCAGGAGCCAGGTGCTTCTCCTGGTCTCCCATGCGGGTGTAGGGCCCAAGCACCTGGGCCATCCTCCACTGCACTCCCAGGCCACAGCACAGAGATGGACTGGAAGAGGAGCAACCGGGACAGAATCCGGCGCCCCTACTGGGACTAGAACCCGGGGTACCGGCCCCGCAGGTGGAGGATTAGCCTATTGAGCCGCAGTGCCGGCCAGTAAGCTTTAATTTTATTGTGTTATATATCAAGCAACATTTTTTAAAGATCCATTTATTTATGTGAAAGGAGAGGCAGAGAGAGAGAGAGAAAGAGAGAGAGAGAGAGGGAGAGGTCTTTCACCTGCTGCTTCACTCCCCAATTGGCCTCAACAGTTGGAGCTGCGCTGATCTGAAACCAGGAGCCAGGAGCTTCCTCCAGGTCTCTTACTGCCTTCCCAGGCCATTGTAGAGAACTGGATAGGAAGTGGAGCAGCTGGGACTCGAACTGGTGCCCATATGGGATGCCGGCATTGCAGGCGGCTGCCTCACCCACTATGCCACAGCGCTGGCCCCTCAAGTAACTTTACTTTGGGAGAATATAAGTAATAACTTGAAATCAGTGAATATCATCTATATTATCTTTTATACCTATGCATAAATATTAATTTCACAACAAAATTTAATTATAATTTAAATTCTTAAAATGTCAAAAATGTATTCATTAACAATTATTTTGGAGAAACAAAAATGTCTATGTCCCATGCTATTTTTATACAACATGTAGAAGTCAGAAATTAATACTAATGAGTTTAAACCTCAGCTCACCTATTTTCCTGAAAATGTAGAAATATTAAGAAAGCTTTCAAATTTGAGAATACACTCATGACAGATACAGCATAATTAAGTAATTTCTAATTGCAGTTTTAACTTGTAATTATTTTTGAAAGAGGTAGCCACTGTCTCAAATTGATAATTTTGATTTGATGTCAAAGACTTCTTTGCAATATTTGCATATTATGAGCAAGATCTTCTTAATTTACATTGCATTTTTGAAAATTTGCACATTCCTTATAGGCTTCATACTATTCCCAACAACATTTATTGTATTTCAAAAATATTATCCATGTAACCTACAGTTCAAGTATTTTTTCATAAGTCAGAGTTAAAATATAAAGACCTTCAGACATTTTGGATAACACTTCTGAAATAGGAATCATAAATGAAAAGAATTGTGTTCAAGATATTTCCTATGTTTCACAGATATTGATTTAGTACTAATTTAGGATACAATACAACTTCATTAAGAATTAATTGAATTATTAATTTGTGATAGGTATTTTACTCAAGTAAATTACGTTTAATTCTTAAAAAAAGATTTATTTATATATTTGAAAGAGTGAGAGAGAGAGAGAGAGAGAGATTTTCTATCTGCTGGCTCAGCACCCAGATAACCACAATATCCAAGAGCCAGGAGCTTCATCTTTATTGAACATCTGGGACATCTTTATGCTGATTTCTTAGACCATTAGCAGGCAGCTGGATAGAAGTGGAGCAGTTCGGACAGAACCTGTTCCTATATAGATGATGGTATTGCAGGCTATGGCTTTACTTGCTATACCACAATGCCATTCACATATTTTTATAATAGAATCTTAAACTGGATCTTATTATTATTATTTGAAAAAAATGTTTATGGAATATGAGAATAGGGGCTGGCTTTGGGCCACAGTGGGTTAAGCTAACAGGTGCAAAGCCAAAGTTCTGTACTGGATTGCTAGTTCAAGTTCCATTGCTGTACTTTCAATCCAGCTCTGTTAATGTGCCTAGAGAGGCAGGTGATGATGACTCAGTTAATTGGCCCCTGTCACCCACATAGGAGACCTGGGTGGAGTTTCTCATCCAGACATGGCAGTTTGGGCTAAGAAGGGAGTGAACTAACAGATAGAACATCAATTTCTCTCCTCTCTTTCTCTCCCTCTTTTTCTGTTACTCTGCCTTTCAAAGACATACATACACACATACATAAATATATACATATTGAAAAATGATATGAGAATCAAAAAGTTTAAAAATTCAAGACGAATTAGAACTTAAATCCTAGAGGAACAACCTGATTTCAACCTTCAAATTGTTTGTATTAAAATTTAGTGCCCATTGATCCAGTCCAACTATAATTTTCTATTATTTAGAGATAAAAGAATTAAATGGTTCTTGTGTAATCATTTGTCAAGAATACTAAGTGAGGTATAATTTTTTTTCTTTTGTTTCAAAGATTTGTTTTATTTTCTGTATTTGAAAGGCAGAGTTACAGAGAGGAAGAGACACACACAGGGCTGTGGAGGGGTGGGTAGAGACAGCTCTTCCATCCACTTGTTTAACTCCCAAATAACAACAATGGCCAGGGCTGGGCCAGACTGAAGCCAGAAGCTAGGAGCATAGGGTCTCTCATGGAGGTGTAGAGGCACAAGCAAGTACTTAGGTGATCTTCTACTGCTTTCCCAAGTGCATTAGCAGGGAACTAGATCAGAAATGGAGCAGCCTGAACTTGAACTAGTGCCCATATGGGAAGCTGGTGACACAGACAGCAGCTTTACCTGCTACGCCACAATGTTGGCCCATTGGAGCATATTTTCATGTATCTCTTTCTTATTCAAAGTCTTAAATATAGTAGTAACCTTTTGGCCCTTTCCATTAAATCACTTAGCTAGAAGTCACTTGCCCTTCTTTATTACAGATGTAATAAAAAATTGCAAATACTTTCAAATGAATAAATCAAGGTAATAAATGTCAAATACTCATCCATAATTTAGTTATTGAACAGATATTAACTAGATGCTTACTATTCAAATTTATTTAATATTAGAGGAAGGAACAAGATATATAATATTTTGAGAACAAATGAGTAGTACTGAAAACAGATGTTAATTGACCTCAGGAAACTGAGAAATTACTGTGAAGTGAAATATTACTATTATTCAGAAATGGTTGAATTTTCAATATCAACAAAATTCAACTAAAATTTCAAAGATAAAACAAATCTATAATGGGTGGGTTGGTGTTATTATTGCTGTCTGTTTTTATAATTTAGCCTAGGTAATAAGGCAACAAACAGCAACAACAAAAGACCCACTGAAACTTCATTTTTGATTGTAGAGAAAATCAAAGAAGTAAGTTGGAGTAAGAGTACATTTCTGTATTGTGATGAGCTTGGGCCCAATTTATTACAGAAAACAAAAACTATATAATGATGGAAATTGGGGTGGAAAATTTGAGAATAACCCTTAAATGCATATGAAAATCTCATGGAAATCTCCTATGTTCAATAAAGTAAATAATAAAATATTTATTTTTAAAAGTTTTTTTTTGTTTGCTTGAAAGGCAAGAGTGACAGAGGGAGAGATAGAGACAAAGAGAGCTTCCATCCATTAGTTCACTCCCAAAATGGCCACAACAGTCAAGGATTGCACAGGTTGAAGCTAGGAGATTAGAACTCCATTTGGATGTCCTTCGTGGGTGGCAGGAGCCAACGGATCATCCTCTGCTGTTCTCTCAGATACACATTTGCAGAAGTGCACTGGAACTGAAGTTGCTGGGACTTGAACCAGCAACCCATATGAAAGACCAGCATTGCAAGCCTCAGCTCAATCAGCTATGCCACAATTCTAGCCCAAATAAAATATTTCTGAGTGCTTTTTTATGTGTAGAAATCAACATTTATATTCACCCATACTCTCTAACATAAAATTTCGGTGTCAATGCAACTTTATTTTTATCTTACTCCTCACATTCAATTATAAAGTAGGATAAATGTAGGTGTGGATCTAGTTCTATTTGTTCAGTTCTTCTTTTTGCTTTTACTTCTAAGGAATTTAAATTCCTCTCTGTGCCTTCATTCTGTAAGTTAACATGATGACGAAGAATCTATCTCTATAATAAGAACCATGCAGCCATATAACAAACTTCTGACAAAGTGAAACTACTTAATTGAGAGTCCTGTAGGAAGAATCCTGTATTTCCACATGCCTAAATTACAACCTTTTATTTATCAGTTAAAAATGAAGAAATATATATTATTTTGATCTCTATCTGCCTGATTGTTAACATTTGTAGTTTATGGTTTAGAACTCAGAAAAAGAAGATGGTTGTTATGTATTGGGCTCCTTCCAAACCTGCATAAATCACTCTTGTATATGACTGACTACTTAGGTTGTCAGAGGTACAGATTTTTACACAAGCGAAAATTAGAAAATTTTGTAGAAAATAATCTGAGTGAATAATGGAAGTAGAAGTAGTTGAATGAAGAAGTTTGATTCAATTTAAATAATCAAGTTGGAAGTTCTGCTGTTATGAACTTTAAAAAGTCTCCCAAATTGGAGCCAGCTGTGTGCTGCAGTGTGTTAACACCCTGGCCTGAAGCGCTAGCATCCCATATGGGTGCCTGTTCTAATCCCAGCTGCTCCTCTTCCAATCCAGCTCTCTGCTATGGACTGGGATACCAGTAGAAGACGGTCCAAGTGCTTGGACCCCTGCACCCACTTGGAAGTCCCAGAAGAAGCTCCTGGCTCCTGGCTTCGGATCCACACAGCCCCGGCCGTTGTGGCCATCTGGGGAGTGAATCAGCGGATGGAAGACTTCTCTCTCTGTCTGTCTCTACCTCTCTCTATAACTCTTTCAAATAAATAAAAGAAATCTTTAAAAAAAAATCTCCCAAATTAATGAGAAAGGGCAGGACTTTTTCTCCCTGTATCTACACTTTATTGGGTACAGGCATTTCACAGGGAGTATCTGCCTTGGTAAACTTTCTTGGGACTGAAGGAAGAACTATGTGGGAAATCACAATACCCATGGTTCTGACAATCAGTTTATTCTCATGCTAAAGAACTATTCCAAGATTCCAGCTGATCTTTTTTTCTCTTGGAAAATATACAAGAGGAACGTTATTGAGGTTAACCACAATTTCTACCACTGCAGCAGGGTCCAGAGTTGCAGCTGATCATAGAATCACACACCTCTACTATACAACTTGAATGTCTTTGTTATCACCTAGCTTTTTTTTTTTTTTTTTTTTTTTGACAGGCAGAGTGGACAGTGAGAGAGAGAGACAGAGAGAAAGGTCTTCCTTTTCCATTGGTTCACCCCCCAATGGCCACCACCCTGATCCGAAGCCAGGAGCCAGGTGCTTCTGGTCTCCCATGCGGGTAAAGGGCCCAAGCACTGGGGCCATCCTCCACTGTACTCCTGGGCCACAGCAGAGAGCTGGATAGGAAGAGGAGCGATGGGGATAGAATCCAGCGCCCCAACCAGGATTAGAACCCGATGTGCTGGTGCCGCAGGCGGAAGATTAGCCTATTGAGCCACAGTGCCGGCCTCACCTAGCTTTTTAATTATTTCAGTCTATTATTATTACTGGTTTACATGTCTTCCCATGTTTGCTAATTCAGACTCATATTTGGCTCTGGTCATCATGTCTTTCCCAGAGAGTGGCTGCTTCGTTTGCCATTTATCATAAAAACTAAAGAGAACATTCCAAAAGATGAGCTAAGGGATCATCAACATTCTATATTCTTCCCTAATCCTATTGTGTAGCCTCAACCCTTTTTTTTTTTCCTGTGTTCTACTTAAATTTACCCTGCTAGAATGATGTCTGCCTCCTTGCCTACTGGTCTCCTATGCATTAGTCTTTCCTACAAGTTTAAGGTGACTCTAAAAATATTTCCCTATGGTAAACAGAAAATCTGAAACTGTAGAGTCTTGCAATTTAGGGATGGCAAACCCAACCTCAGTCAGCTCTACTCAGCGCTGACTGCTTCAAAATATGTCAACTAGATGACTTTCTTCTAGTCCCTAGAGCCCAATTTTCCTCTTGTAGTGCATTTCTGTGTCTCTGTGACTAAAATTCCTCTGATCTACCACTCACACCACCCTTTATTTCCTTTGTAACAAATATCAAAAACTATAGATCTCGTTCAGGTTTTGCTCTTTAGAACAGATTGCCTGCAATCCACTCCAAACTGCCAATGTCCTGAAAACAATAACTGCTGCTCTTGTTTCCTGTTGTACACCAGTGGCTTTTATATTACCCGTGCAATAATGTGTGCTCAACAAATAGTAGTCATAAAAATAAATTAATGAATGATAAGTCATACTTTATCCACAATATTATCTCTACTAAATAAATAAAGTTGACTTAATTCATTTCATTTATTTCTGAAAGTCACATGCTTTCCCAAACATTTCTAAAAATTCCTTCTGGGCCTGACATTATAACAGTCCCATCTAGATGTAGCCACTTGCCACACTTGCATCAGTTTAACTTAGAGTTATTATCATTTTCCCACATACATTATTACTTCTTATATTCTCCAATGCTCAATTTTTTAATGTAAATAATTATAAAAGGTATACAATTTCATGAATTTTCTATTTATGTAGTTTACTATTTCATAAACTTTCTATTTTAAATAAATAATAGTCATAAGTGACACATGCCTGTAGAAAATTTTAGTGGATACACAGATAAAATATACAGCTTGACAACTTTGTGTGAGATCTAATATTAAACATAACTGTCCTAAAAATAATTTGTTCAGTGCTTTGCTGCAATGATCCTTTGCCTTTCCCTCTGCCATCACCATTTTGCCAAGAAATATGGCTCCTACTTGCCCCCTCAATTATCTCTCTTCTCTGTCTTCCTTTAGTGTAACTTAGCAATTAAGCAACCAGATGACTAACCAATAGCCAACCAAAAAGAATGAAAATCCTTCCATTTTCTCAATTAGAGAAAATTGAACTATCCACCATAAACAAAAATAAATCTCAGATGGATCCAAGATATAAATATAAACGCTGAAACTAGAAGAAAATAAAAGGAAAACATTTGTACAAGTAAAGTTTATTTTTAAGATAATATCTCAAAAGCAGAAAATTCAAATAAAATATAGATGAATGGAATTATATTAAGCTAAGAAATTCCTTCACAGGGAAACAACAGAATTAAGAGACAAACTATTCATCTGACAAGGGATTATTAAATATCTAAGGTATATAAGGAACTTGAAAAATTCAATAGCAATAAAACAAATTTACAAATGAGCAATTGATCTAAATAGAAATTTTTCAGGAGGAGACACAAAAATTGTCAACAAATAAATGAAAAAAATGCTCAATATAAGTAATCATTAGGAAACTACAAATTAAAACCACTGGGTGGCATTTTCTCACCTCAGCTAGAATGTCAATTATCAAAAAGAAAAAAAATATGAATTACTGGTGAGCATGTAGAGAAGAGGGAGCACTCATACACTGCTTTGGGAATGTTGATTTGTTAAAACATTAAGGAAAACACTATGGAGATTACTCAAAAAACTAGAAATAAATCTAACATATGGGCCAGTAATTCTACCATTTATATCCAGAGGAAATGAAACCAAAATACCAAACAGATTCCTGTGCTCCCATGTTTATTTAAACACTATTCACAATATCCAAGATCTATAGTCAACGTCTTTCTATCAATTAATAAATGTATAGAGAAAATGTGATATAGATAACTACACATAATGCAATAGCTTTCATTCATTGCAAAAATAAAGTCCCATTATTTGTGGAAATGATAAAACTGGAGGATGCATGTTAAGTAAAATAAACTAGGCATAGAAAGATGAAAAACATATAGATTCACATATTTGTGGCAGCAAAGATAATCTCATAGAGAAGGTAGAATAGTGTTCACGAAAGGCTAGGAAAGGTATATGGGAGGGAAGAGAGAGAGAAGTTAGATTACCAGTACCAAAATACTGTTCAATGGGAGGAATTAGTTGCAGTGTTCTATTGCACTGTAGGGTATCCATAGTCTAATAAGTTTATTATATATTTCAAAATAACTAGAAATATAAATCTAACTATTTTCAACATAAATAACTTTTTTTGACAGGCAGAGTTAGACAGTGAGAGAGAGAAAGACAGAGAAAGGTCTTCCTTCCATTGGTTCACCCCCCAAATGGCCACAACGGCCGGCACGTCACGCAGATCCAAAGCCAGGAGCCAGGTGCTTCCTCCTGGTCTCCCATGCAGATGCAGGGCCCAAGCACTTGGGCCATCCTCCACTGCCTTCCCAGGCCACAGCAGAGAGCTGGCCTGGAAGAGGAGCAACCGGGACAGAACTGGCGCCCCAACCTGGATTAGAACCCAGGGTGCTGGCACCGCAGGCGGAGGATTAGCCAAGTGAGCCGCAGTGATGGCCCTTAACTTTTTGAGAAAATGAAATGCTAGTTACCCTGATTGGATAGCTACACATAGTGTATATTCATTGAATTACCATATTGTTCCCCACAAATACATAAAAAAATGCATTCATTTAAAATTTTGAAAAGTAATTGCCAATTGAAGAAGCAGGAAACTGAAGTGTGCAGGTGGCATGGCTTTGTACATAAAAAATCTTAAGCCTCCACCAAAAACTGTTGGAACTGATAAACCAATTCAGTAAAATCACAAATTACAAAATTGACCTACATAAAAGCAGTAGCATTGTTATACTATGATAATGATCTCAATAATGATCTATTGAAAGAAAAATCAAGAAAAATATCATTCATAATAGCTACATAAAATCAAATATTTAGGGATAAATTTAGCCAAATAAATGAGAATTTCTAAAATTAATGTTATAAAACATTGATGAAAGAACTTCTCAAAGACACAAAGCAATTAAAAGGTATTCCTTGTGCATGGATTGGGAGAATGCATATCATTAAAATTTCCATAGTATCTAAAG
Source organism: Lepus europaeus (assembly GCF_033115175.1). NCBI lineage: Eukaryota > Metazoa > Chordata > Mammalia > Lagomorpha > Leporidae > Lepus > Lepus europaeus. The sequence goes on along the minus strand of NC_084834.1, from coordinate 45,400,951 downwards.
CAATTTACTGATTCCACGAAATCCATATCAAAATAGCAATAACATTATCTACAGAATTAGAAAAAAAAATCCTCATATGGAATAACAAGAAACCAAGAACAGCCAAATTGATCTTGATCAAGAAATATTAAGCTGGAGAAATTACAATATCTGACTTCAAAGCATACTACAAGCCTATACTAATTAAAAATAGCATAAAATGTGCATAATCAATGCTATAGAAAAAATGGCCAGAAATTAATCCATGAATATACAAGCAAGTGTTTTTTGACAAAATAAAATCTGCATTGGAGAAAGAAAACATCTTTTAATTAAAGGATGTTGTCAAAAGGAGGTGTGTGTATGTATGTATGTGTGTGTGTGTGTGTATATATATATATATATATATATATATATATATATATATGAATGAAACTAGATTCCTATCTCTCATCATGTAAAAAAGCCATGTCAAGATGGATCCACAACTTAAATAAATACTGGAAACTGAAAAACTTCTAGGGAAACATAGGGGAAAACATTAGGACATTGATGTAGGTAATGACTTCTTGGTTAAGATCTCCAGATACAGACAACAAAAGCAAAGCTAGATTAATGGGTTCATATCAAACTTAAAACCTTTTGCACAACAAAGAAACAATCAATAAAGTGAAGAGAAATTCAATAGCATGGGAGAAAATATTTCCGATCTACTTAATTTACAAAGAATCAAAATCCAGTCTATATCAGCAATTCAAAAAACTCAACGACAACAAAAAAACAACCAATTCAGTCAAGAAATGGGCAAAGAACATCAACTGGTAGTTCTCAAAAGAGGAAATATAGATGGCCAACAAATATATAAAAAATTCTCGATACCACCTGACTCCAGGAAAATATGAATCAAAACTACAATAAGGTATCATTTCACCTGTTAGAGTGGTTAAGAAAAAGATAGAAACAAATTCTTGCAAGAATGTGGAGCAGGGAAATTCCTTTGCACTCTTGGTGGGAGTGTAAATTGGTTGTACCATCTGTGAAAAATATTACGGAAATTTATTTAAAAATTAGCATGGAACTTCCATATGATCCATGGATCTAAGGCTGGGTATATGCACAAAAGATAGAACTAGTATCAAACATGTGCCTGAGAGATTTACATGTTTACAGCAGTACTGTTCACAGTGGCCAAAATGTGGAATCAACCAATGTGTTGATTATCAGATGAATGGATAAAGAAAATATAAAATATATACACAATGGAATACTTTAAAGCTATAAAAAGAATGAAATCCTGTTAGTTGCAGCAAAATAGATGAAACTGGAGGATATCACGTTTGTAAAGTAAGCCAGAAATAAATAACATATTCTGCAATTTCTTCCTTATATGTGAGGAATAAATCAGGAAAATAATCAATCTGAACACAGAATGCTGATTACAGGAGGCTGGGAGGGGCAGGTGCAGTAAAAGTAATTTGAATAAAAAAATGAGGAAGGGGCAGGCGCTGTGGCATAGCAGGTAAAGCCACCAGCGCAGTGCTAGCAACCCAAATGGGCGCCAGTTTGTGTCCCTGTTGCTCCACTTCCAATCCAGCTCTCTGCTATGGCCTGGGAAAGCAGTAGAAGGTGGCCCAAGTCCTTGGCCCCCTGCATCTGTGTGGTGGACCTGGAAGAAGCTCCTGGCTCCTGGCTTCAGACTGATGCAACTCCAGCCGTTGCGGCCAATTGGGGAGTGAACCAGTAAATGGAAGACCTCTATCTCTCTCTGCCTCTTCTTCTCTCTCTGTGTAACTCTGACTTTCGAATAAATAAATAAATCTTTTTAAAAATGAGGGAAAGCATGCTGTAATGTATTAATTATGACAAATATACTGAGATGCTAATAAGGGAAATTGGGTGAGGGGTATATGAAAACTCATCATGTTGCTACTTTAAAATTTTGTTTCAAAATTTAAAAGTAATAATAATTTTAATTTCATGAAAAAATTGAAGAAAATTAATGTGACCTCTTTATATTTTAAGAAATAAAATAATAGAAATTAAAGAAAATATGAAATAGACAGAATAAAACCTTAATAGAAAGACTTGAACATGAGAAAAGAAATGAGACATGAAAATAAGTTCCTATATATTACAAATATAAGTCCTGAAATTTAAAAATGAATAGGATGGTAACTGTGCTAGAAAAACCCTGCAGTGTGTTAGTGATCATAAAGAATACCAATAGACATAATGGAAGACACTGAGAATCAAAAATATAATGAAAAGAATCACAGTGATCTGTGAGATCTACATATGCTATTGGAATTCTAGTACAAATACGAAAAAGAGAAGAAACTTTTTTTTTAAAGATTTTATTTGTTTGTTTATTTGAGTGGTAGAATTACAGACAGTGAGAGGGAGAGACAGAGAGAAAGGTCTTCTATCTGCTGGTTCACTCCCCAATTTGCCACAACAGCCGGAGCTGCGCTGATCCGAAGCCAGGAGCCAGGAGCTTCTTCTGGGTCTCACATGCAGGTGAAGGGGCCCAAATATCTGAGCCATCTTCTACTACTTTCCCAGGCCGTAGCAGAGAGCGGAATGGGAAGAGGAGCAGCTGGGACTAGAACTGGCACCCATATGGCATGCCAGCACCACAGGCAGAGGATTAACCTACTACGCCATGGTGCTGGCTCTAAAGAAACATTTTGAAGAACTGATGATAATAGCTTTTTTCAAAAGATTATTTATTGAATTTGGGGAACAGATAGATAGAAACAGAGACAGAGAAACCCCATCTGCTTGTTCACCACTCCCTAATACCTGTAAGGATCTCCAGCTAGAGCCAATGCTGCAAGTTAGGAGTTTAATAAAGATTTCTAACATGGGTTACAGGGAACCAACTACTTGAGCCATCACCCACTGCTTACTAGAGTGTTCATTAACAGGAAGCTGGAATTAAGAACAGAGCCAGGATTCAAATTCATACACTCCAATATGGGATGTGGGTATCCCATGTGCATCTTAACCACTAGGTCAAACATGGCCCCCCACTTTTTAATATTTAATTCATAATAATTTTATGTATTTATGGGGCAAAGTGTGATACTTCAACAGAGGTATGTGATATATGAAGATTAATGCAGGATAATTGACACATTCATCATCACAAACATTTATCATGTATGTGTTGGAAACATTGATAATGCTCTCTACTAGCTTATTTTGAAATATACAAGTAGGGGCTGGCGCTGTGGCTTATTGGGTTAAGCCACCACCTGCAGTGCTGGCATCCCATATGGGTGCCGGTTCAAGTCCCAGTTGCTCCACTTCCAATCCAACTCTCTGCTATGTCCTGGGGTAACAGTAGAAGATGGCCCAAGTCCTTGGGCCCCTGCACCCATGTGGGAGACCTGGAAGAAGCTCTTGGCTCCTGGCTTCGGATTGGTACAACTCCGGCTGTTGTGGCCAGTTGGGGAGTGAACCAATGGATGGAAGACCTCTCTTTCTCTCTCTCTGCCTCTCCTCTCTCTGTGTTACTCTTTCAAATAAATAAATAAATCTTTAAACAAAAAAGAAATATATAAGCTATTATGATATTAATAGTTATCTTACTGTACGATAGAATATTACAAATTATTCTTCCTATCCAAATTAACTTCTATAACCATCAGACACCCTGTCCACTCTCCCATTCTACCATTTCTTGCCTCTTGTAATCATGATTCTCTTTTCCATTACTATGAAATCAACTTTTTAGCTCCCCCATGTAAATGAAACCATGTAGTATTTTTATATATGTGCCTGACATTTTACTTAGCAAATTGTCCTCCAGATTTTTCCACATTGTCCCAAATAATATAATTTCATTCTTTTAAATGGCTGAAATACATTGTTTTATATACCACATATCCTTTACATTCTTCCATTTATGGTTACTTATGATGATCATAACTTTTAAATATTATGTAAACTATAAAATCCTAGATAACAGGAAGATAAAATAAGACCTTATTTTGAATAAACATAGAATGATTCAAACCAAGCATACAAAGTGGCTGAAAACAATAAAGGAAATTTATTAAAACATTCAGACAATTTTAACAAAACGTTATACTTAGAAAGGTGGAATAAGAACTAAACATCCCGAGTCCTATATCTACCAAAAAAAAAAAATCTTTCAAAACTGAACATAAATCAAAGCTATTGCAGAGAAGTAAAGTCAAAGAGAATTACTAATCAGTTGACTTATACTATAAGAAAATTTGGGGGCCAGTGCTACGGCATAGTAGTTGCCTGCAACACCAGCATCCCATAAGGTCACCAGTTCTATTCTTGCTGCTCAACATCCTAAGTAGTTCCCTGCTAATGTGCCTTGGAAAATAGAAGAAGAAAGTCCAAGTCCCTAGGACCCTGCACCCATGTGGGAGATTCAGAAGAAGCTCCTGGTTCCTGGCTTCAGCCTGGCCAAAACCCAGGAATTGAGGCCATTTGAGGAGTGAACCAGAGGATAGAAGATATTCTGTCTCTGTAACTCTGCCTCTCAAATAAATAATCTTTTTTAAAAGAAAATTTTAAAAGTTCATCAAGAAAAAGAGAAATAATATCAAATGGAAATTTGTGTATGTATATATATGTATATGTATATGTATATATATATATATATATATATACATATACTTGAGGTAAAAACATAATGCATACAAGATATAACATTCCTAATTTTTTTGACAGGCAGAGTTAGACAGTAAAAGAGAGAGAGAGAGAAAGTTCTTCCTTCCATTTGTTCACCCCCCAAATGGCCACTTTGGCCGGCTCACAGTGCCGATCTGAAGCCAGGAGCCAGGTGCTTCCTCCTGGTATCTCTTGCAGGTGCAGGGCCCAAGCACTTGGGCCATCCTCCACTGCCTTCCTGGGCCACAGCAGAGAGCTGGATTGGAAGAGGAGCGACTGGGACATAATCCAGTGCTCCAACTGGGACAAGAACCTGGGGTGCCGCACCACAGATGGAGGATTAGCCTAGTGAGCCATGGTACCGGCCATAACATTCCTCATTTTTAATAGCTTTTAAAGATTATTTGACACTTTATAGCATAGGTATAGGTAAAATGAAGGCTAGAATTGCAAATTATGGGGTGGGGGGAAGAGTATGGTTTTATAGAAGTGCCACCATACATGAAGTATGATATTACTTCAAGCTAAACTTCAGTGAACTAAGGATATAAATTATAAACCCAAGAACAATCACTAAAAGAGTTTTAGGTCATAAGCAAATGGTAAATGTAGTTTAGAATCCTAAAAAGATTCAATCTTCAATCTAAAACAAGGAAGGAAGATGGTGAAGTGGGAAGAGAAAACAGGTGCAGAAGTATATTAAAAGGGAAAACAAAAAGATGGATTAAAAACTTTTTGGCTAGAAAACAATACCTGCACACGAAGTATTTAATATAAACATATTTAACCACAAATATTTTTAATATTCTATTATACACATTAAGAAATAAAATGGTTAATTTAATTTTATTATGTTTTAAGCAAATATTTAATATATAGTTTCAACATGGAATTTATATAGAGATAATAAGTGTCATATTTTGTTATACTGCTTCACTTTTCTATTTTTTATTACGAACAAATTTTATTGATTTCATATATACAAATATAGGAACATGGTAATACTTCCCAACCTACTCTCCTACCCACACTCCCACCCTTCCTCCACCTTCCTCTCTGATTCCCTCTCTTAATTTTTACAATGATCTACTTTAAGTTTATTTTATACTCATAAGATTAACACTAAACCAAATAAAGAGTTCAACAATTAGTAAGAAGAAAAAACAATATTCCTCTATAATAGAGAAAAGGGCTATAAGCAATCAATGAATGTCAAAATGTAAAAATCACTTCTATATGGTATTTTGGGGGTGATGCTAGTGGTTACCACCGATGAGGAAGCATACAGTATTTGTCTTTTGAGGACTGTTTATTTTACTAAATATAATGATTTCCATTTGCATCCATTCTATTGCAAAACAGATTTCCTTCTTTTTATATCTGAGTTGATTCCATATCTTAGCTATTAAGTGACAATGAATATAGGGTACAGATAACTCCTATGCTGATTTCATTTCCTTTGGGTAAATTCCCAGCAGTGGGATTGCTGGGTCATATAGTGTATCTATTTTCAGCTTTTTGAAGTATCTCCATACTGATTTCCAAAGCGGCTGTACTACTTTACATTCCCGCCAGCAGTGGATTAGGTTTTCTTTTTCCTCACATCCTCACCTGCATTTATTGTTTGTTGATTTCTGTATGGCAGCCATTCTGACTGGGGTGAGGTGAAACATTGTACTTTTGATTTCCCTGATAACTAGTGATCCTGAGCATTGTTTCATGTGTCTGTTGGCCATTTGAACTTCCTGTTTTGAAAAATGCCTGTTCAAGTCATTTGCCCATTTCATAACTGGGTTATTTTTTGGATGTTGTTGAGTTTCTTGAGCTTTTTATAGATTCTGGATACTAATCCTTTAGAGTTTCAGAGTTTACAAATATTTTCTCCCATTATGTCAGTTGCCTCTTCACTTTGCTGAGAGTTTCCTCTGCAGTGCAGAAGCTTCTCAGCTTGATGTAATACATTTGTCTATTTTGGCTTTGATTGCTTTTACCTAAGGGGTCCTGTACAAATAGTTTTTGCCATGCCTTGCAGAATTTCCCCAATGTTCTTCTCTAGTATTTGGATGGTATTAGGACATAGATTTATATCCATGATCCATTTTTAGTTGATTTTTGTATAAAGTGTAAGACATGGTCTTAGGAGGAAGCACCTGGCTCCTGGCTTCAGATTGGCACAGCGCACTGGCCGTAGCAGCCATTTGGGGGGTGAACCAAAGGTAGAAAGACCTTTCTCTCTGTCTATCTCTCTCTCACTATCTAACTCTGTCTGTCAAAAAAAAAAATACATGGTCTTGTTTCATACTTGACCTTGCAGATAAATGATTTTCCCAGCACTATTTGTTGCAGAGACTGTCCTTGCTCACGAAATTGATTTTAGCTCCTGTGTCAAAAATTAATTGGTTGTAGATGCATGGATTGATTTCTAGACTTTCTATTCTGTTCCATTGGTCTAAAAGTCTATTTTTGAGGCAATACCAGTCTGTTTTGATTATAACTGCACTAAAGTCTATCTTGAAATCTGGTATTGTGATGTTTCTGGCTTTGTTTTTGTTGTTTAAGACTGCTTTAGCTATTCTGGGTTAGCTATTTGTGTTTTGATAAGAATGTTAACATCACTTTTTTTCTAGGTCTGAGAAGAGTATTATTGGGATTTTGGTTGGCATCACGTTGAATCTGTAAAGTGCTATAAGGACATTATGATGGCATTAATTCTTTCAATCCATGAACATGGAATATTTTTCCCTATTTTGTGCATGTCTACTTCTATTTCATACTTCAATGTTTTGTAATTTTAATTGGTGAGATCTATGACCTCCTTGGTTAAATTTATTCAAAAATACTTAATTTTTTTGTGGTTGTTGTGAAGGCAATTAATCTTAGAAGTTCTTTCTCAGACATGGCATTATCTGTGTATAAAAAGCTATTGATTTTTGTGTGTTAGTTTTATATCCTGCCACATTATGGAACTCCTTTGAGTTCCAAGAGTCTCTTAGTGGAGTCTTTTGGTTCCCCATACATAGAATAATGTTGTCTGTAAACAGAAATAATTTGGTTTCCTCCTTTCCAATTTGTATCTTTTGATATATTTTTCTTGCCTAAAGGCTCTGGCTAAAACTTCCAGCACTATGTTGAACAGCAATGGTGAAAGAGCAGCCTTGTCTGGTTCCAGATCTTAGAGGAAATGCTTGTAACTTTTCCCCATTCGATATGATGCTTCATTTGGGTTTCTTGTAAATCCCCTTGATTGTGTTGAGTAATGTTTCCTCTATACCCAATTTTCTTAAAGTTTTTATGCTTGGAGGATGTTGTTTTTTCATCAAATACTTTCTCTGTACATATTAAAATTATCAGATAGTTTTTATTCCTCAAGTTAATGTGATACATCACATTTATTGATTTGTACATCTTTAATGATCCCCTCATACTGGAATAAATACAATTTGGTCTGGATTAATGATCTTTGTGATGTGTTGCTGTACTCAATTAGCTAGTATTTTGTTTAAGGTTTTTGCATCTGTGTTCATCAGTAATTTGGTCTATAGTTCTCTTTCATTGTTGTATCTTTTTTTTCTGATTCTAGAATCAACATGATGCCGGCCTATTAGAATGAGTTTGGGAACATTCCTTCCCTTTCAATTTATTGAATAGTTTGAAAAGAATTGAAATTAATTGTTCTTTAAAAGTTTGGTAGAATTCAGTAGTGAACCCATCAGTTCCTGACTTTCCTTGGTGGGAGGGTTTTTATTATTGATTCCATATCTGTCTTGGTTATTGGTGTGTTTGGGGTTTTGATGTCTTTATGATTCAATTTTGGTAGATTGTATGTGTCCAAGAACCTATCCATTTCTTCTCAATTTTCCAGTTTGTTGGTATACAGATGTTTGTAGTAATTCCTGGTGATTATATTTCTGTAGTATACATTGTTAAAAATACTTTTTCATCTTTGATTAATTTGTTTTTTGATTAGTTGGGCCAATAATGTATCAAAGCTCTCTCTCAGGTAATATCACCTATGGCAAGGGCTATAACAGCCTGTTCTCACTTTGCTCTCCAAAGCTGTTATCTCCTTTAGTTCCAGGCTGCAGGGATTGTGTGTGGTGTCTCTGCTCACTGCTATGCATCCACACCTTCCACGCTGTTCCACAACATCCCTCTTCCTTTTCTAGAATTTCCACTGCCATCTTCTCTCCAACTCTCCCCTGGGAATGCACTTTATCTGCTTTTCTTTTGCTATTTTCTCCTTGTTTAAAGCAGTATATCTTTTTTTTTCTATTCAGCCATCTTGGAATCCCCAAAAGATAGTGGTTTTATACACCAATAATGATCTTTCTGAGAGAAAACAGAAATCAATCCCATTGACAGAGCTTGTATGATATGTATGTATGGGCCTTCCAGATCACGGGTTCCTCATCTGAGTGCTGCTCTGTATACCAAGACCCTTCAATCACTATGTCAACTTTGGGGATCATGAGTCCTGAGCAATGTCATACATTACACATTTTTGCTAAATCAATAAAATCTGGAGTCCATTTTATGCTTAAAGCATTTATCTCCAATATCACTTTAAGTTATCAGTGTTTCAAGAGCTCAACAGTAACTTGCTGCAACTGGCACCACATTGAGTCCTACAGGTCTAAACAGAACAAGATGGAACCAGGGATGGATGATTCACCCAGTAGTTGATACTCTAATTGGGCTGCCCAGATCCAATATGCAAGTGTCTGAATTCTGGTTCTAGCTCCTTTTTCAATTCCAACTTTCTACTAATATCCATCCTGGGATGCAGCCCATGATGGTTCAAATTATCCATGCTACTTTTGTGGGAACCTTGGATTAAGTTCCTAGCTTCTGGCTTTGGCCTCCTCCAGCCCTTTTTTGTAGGCATTTTGGGCATGAACCAGATCTCACTCTTGTCTCTCTCCCTCTGCCTCTCAAAACAAAACAAAATATTAGCAAATTGAACAAACTTTAAAAAGACAGACGTTAGGGCCAGCTATGTGGCAATAGCAGGTAAACTACCTCATCAATGCCAGCATCTCAGTTCGTGTCCTGGAGGCTCCACTTTTGATCCAGCTCCCTGCTAATGGCCTGGAAAAAGCAGCAGAAGATGGTCTAAGTATTTATGCCCCTTCCACTCATGTGGGAAGCCTGGAAGACGCTCCTGGCTCCTAGCTTCAGCCTGACCCAGCCTTGGTCATTGTGGGCATCTGAGGAGTGAACAAGCAGATGGAAAATGTCCTACTCTTTCTCCCCTGTTTGTCACTTTGACTTTGAAATTAGTGAATAAATACATCTTTATTTAAAAAGGCAAACATAGGCATTAATATTAAGATATTGTTTAAGAAAGTGATAAAAATATACATATTTGGATTAATTATTCACAAAAATAAAAATTATAAAAAGATTTGATAGCAGGCCAATAATAATCCAAGAATGCTGGGATGGATATTGTAATATCAGACAAACCAGTGAAATCAGAACAAGACCTATTACCAGAGATAAAATGGACACTATATGATAATAAAATACTCATTCATCAAGAATACCTAACGTACTAATTCATATAAATATCTAATAACAGAGTTTCAAGAGGTAAAGCCAATGGAAAAATTCTGAAACTATTTATATGACATTTAAAGTTATAAGAGGAGGGGGGCCGGCGCCGTGGCTCAACAGGCTAATCCTCCGCCTTGCGGCGTCAGCACACCAGGTTCTATTCCCGGTCGGGGCGCCAGATTCTGCCCCGGTTGCCCCTCTTCCAGGCCAGCTCTCTGCTGTGGCCCTGGAGTGCAGTGGAGGATGGCCCAAATGCTTGGGCCCTGCACCCCATGGGAGACCAGGATAAGCACCTGGCTCCTGCCTTCAGATCAGCGCGGTGTGCCAGCCGCAGCGCGTCGGCCGCGGTGGCAATTGGAGGGTGAACCAACGGCAAAGGAAGACCTTTCTCTCTGTCTCTCTCTCTCTCACTGTCCACTCTGCCTGTCAAAAAATAAAAAAATAAAAAATAAAGTTATAAGAGGAGGGGAAGATCTAACTTATAAAATCTTTATATAATCATACAAATTTTTGATGAATATGCCAGAATATTTATTTTTCATAAATTCTTCTATTTATCTGTAATACTGCCATTCTGTGAACTGAAGATATCAGTTATGATTTTAACAAACTTTTAGGTCATATCTTTATATAAATTCTTCCTGTCCTACGATATTATAGTAAAACATGTTAACATGTTCTCTGCATTCTCATGCATGTGCTCCTCTTATTTTTATTTTCAATCTCCATTATTTATTTCATAGATAAAAGAACAAAATAATTGATATACGTAACTTTTATAAAATATTCGTATTACATCAAAATGTCCAATATATTTTCAAATATATTTTCATTTTCTCCATGGATATTTTTTCCATGAGTGAATTATTTTGATAGTAACAGATGAGAGAATGAAGTAAAGTAGAATTGAAGCACATATTATCATGTACTATAATTAGCAATTGATGATATGAAAATAAATGAGGTATTTCTGTATTTGTAAAATATACTCCATAATAATAATTAAATTAAAACATAAAGATATATACACTCTGATAAAGGAATGAGAAACTGGAAATAAATTATTTATGAAAGATACTGAGGTTATGAGTCTTAGAACTTAAATAGTCAATGAAATTGATATGATTAAAAGTGTGGAAAATGAAAGTTACATTATATGTGGGAATTGACTGTGTTTCATCACCCAAGATATTGTAATCATGATTTATTTTGACAAAGCAATAAGAATTTTTCTCAAATGCCTTTTTAGTAATAGATATAGCATTTAAAATACAGCCTTACATCAATAACAAATGAAAATAATCAACATTTGGTGATTTACAAATAGGGTACAGCATAAATATATGGGTGGAGGATCACTGCACTTCATTTTCTTCTTACACTACAAAAGTATTTATAAACTGTAATTCATAGATCGTGTTTAATTTACTAACATCTTTACTTATTTAAATTGTATAGAAGTGAAATAACAATTTCACTGGCATCCCTCTTTACATAAACTAATTATTTTAAATGTTTAATAAGTTTGCTATGACTATAAATGTGTTCTGAAACTAGCAGCATAAAAAGATACAAAATACCAATTATAATTATGCACCATTGAAATATTTAATATCCAGTTTTGAAACCAAAATTATCCAGGATTTTTTAAAGATATGTTTCTTTATTGGAAAGGCAGAGTTAGAGAGAGATGTAGAGATAAAAACAGATCTTTCATCTGCTGGTTCATTCTCCAAATGGCCACAATGGCTAGGGCTGGGCCCTGGCTGAACCTAGAAGCCTGAAACTACACCCAGATTTCCCACATGGGTGGCAAGGACCCATGTACTTGGGTCATCTTCCACTGCTTTCCCAGATGCAATAGCAAGGAGCTGGGTTGGGAGAAGAGCAGCTAGGACTCGAACAGGATCTCAAATGAAATGCCAGCTTTGCAGACAGTTGCTTAATCTGCTGTGTGACAACACTGTTTCCAAGCCACCATGCTTTAATGAAAAGTGGGGACAAACTGTTTGGCAGAAGTTCTATTTGGATACAGACATGGTGCTGGAAAAAATTGTTTTATTAAAGACTCATAGTGATTTCTTGACAATAATATTGATGCTCTTTTTATGTATGGATCAAAGATACTGAAGGCGTTTTGGCAGTTGTACAAAATCACACTCGTTTTTCTTAGAGTATTTCTATTATCTTCAGTAAGAGGCAAAAGAAGCTCATATCAGTTCCTCTGTCCTTTCATATAAGTCTATTTCATAATCAATCCAGGTGCTAAGCTATTATTTGCTTTACAGTAGGGATGGTTTTAAAATTGCATGCTTAGTGGCATACTGGAATGCCCATTATAGAAATTTCTCCTGAGGCCGGCACTGTGGCATAGCAGGTAAAGCCACCACCAGTAATTTCAGCATCTCATACGGGTGCCTGTTTGAGACCTGCAGCTCCTCTTCTGATCCAGCTCTCTGATATGACCTGGGAAAGCAGTGGAACATGGCCCAAGTCCTTAGGCCCTTGCACTGATGGGGAAGACCCAGAAGAAGCTCTCTCGCTGTCTCTTTCTCTCTGCCTCTGCCTCCCTGTGACTCTGCCTTTCAGATAAGTAAAGAAATCTTTTTTAAAAAAAGAAATTTCTCCAAATATATGGCTTTCTGATAAGAAAGTGGTAAAAGAATAGTGCATTGTGGCACAGAGGGTTAAAACCCCAGCCTGCAGTGTGGGCGCCCCATATGGGCACCGATTCGAGCCCTTGCTTTCAGCTTCTGATCTAGCTCCCTGTTAGTGTGCCTGGGAAAGCAGCAGAGGATGGCCCAAGTCCTTGGGCCCCAGGAACCACGTGGAAGATCTGGATGAAGCTCCTGGCTCTTGGCTTCAGATCAGCTCAGCTCTGGCAGTTGCAGCTATTTGGGGAGTGGGCTATCAGAAGGAAGACCACCCCCCCTCTGTCTCTACCTTTCTCTGTAACTCTTTCAAATAAATAAAATAAATCTGTAAAAAATGTAACATTTTTGTCTCTGTTTTGATTCAAAGAAGCAATATTTTATCCTCTGTTAAGTAGGTTGTATAGTTTTTTCATGGCTATAGGGTATGAATACTGAGCTTATTTTTTTATTATATGTGTGTATCTTATATATAGGAACAAAATGTATACAATAAATATAGATAATTCTGTTCATTGGGGTAATGTTACATGATGTCTTACTAAATTTACCCACATAATGTTGTTTTGTGATATGGGCATGGAAGCACAGGGCAGCTTTGTAGTACAGTAGGTGTCTTCAGTGTCTCCTAGCTTGGCCTGAAGAAATCCCTGGTACTTATGTGTAAATGACCTATATTATGTCACCTGAGGATTCAGATGAGTCTAAATTCTACCAAAGGTATAAAAAATCTCTGCATTGCAAAAATATTGGAATTGTGTGTTTTCTCAACTTCATTCTAGGCCATAGCTGTAAGTCTTGCAATCAAACACATACAGGAACTGCTGAGTTGGTCCTTTGAAATGATGATAATGCAAAAAATGTAATTGTGACTTTGGCCTCTGAAAGAGCATGTTTCAAATACTGTTTGTCTTGTATAAAATATGTCAGCAACAGCAAATTGGTCTCCCTTGTAAAAAATGGTTTTACTCGTATGTAAAAGAGAAAAATATTCTGTCTGATTTGTTGAATTTCTTTGATAATTAAATTTACTATGTGAAAAAAGCTTAGCTTTGAACAAAGACTTTAAAAATAAATTTGAATCCCTTTCTTCTTCTCCTCAATAGTCTTGAATCACTATTGGAATGTATTACAGATTAGCATAAGAAAAATACATGCCCCTGGTAGTCAGAACACAAAAAACTTTAATACTTTCTTGATCATAAACTATGTCAAAATGTATGGACACTTTGTTTAAAATTATATGGATAATTTATTTAAAATTGTCTATCAGTTTGGGTGATAAAGTTCTTTCTCATGATATTTTCTTGTTTTCAGGATAATGTCTCTGTGTATAATTAAATCCTTCTTGGGGTTGGCATTGTTTTGTAGTGGGAAAAGACACCACTTGAGACTCCAGCATCCCATATGGGCACTGGTTTGAGTCCCAGCTGCTCAACTTCCCATCCAGCTCCCTGCTCATGGTCTGGCAAAAGCAGTGGAAGCTGGCCAAAGTATGTGGTCCCCTGCCAACCATGTGGGGGGCCCAGAAGAAGCTCCTGGCACCTACATTAATCCTTGTCCAGTGATCCCTTTCTGTCTCCCCATCCCCCAGCTTTTATAACTCTTTCAAATAATTGAATACATCTTCTTAAAAAAATCCATCCAAAAATGGATAACAATGATCACATAAATTCATTGACCTCCCTAAGTGATACCCATGATTTTAATTTACACATGGTTTAATGTAAGCTAAAAAAACTCAAAAATGCAGAGTTAATCATACCAAATTTTAAGAACATTAGTGAACTCCAATTACCAAGCTTTCATTGTAATTATTTAGTTCATCCTTTAATTATGCATGTGTAACTTTTTTTTTTTTTGACAGGCAGAGTGGACAGTGAGAGAGAGAGAGAGAGAGACAGAGAGAAAGGTCTTCCTTTGCCGTTGGTTCACCCTCGAATGGCCGCCGCGGCCGGCGCGCTGTGGCTGGCGCACCGCGCTGATCCGATGGCGGGAGCCAGGTGCCTATCCTGGTCTCCCATGGGGTGCAGTGCCCAAGCACTTGGGCCATCCTCCACTGCACTCCCTGGCCACAGCAGAGAGCTGGCCGGGAAGAGGGGCAGCCGGGACAGAACCGGCGCCCTGACCGGGACTATATAGTTGATTGGTAGCTTCATAATCTGAAACATTTTAGTCATCTTTTATAAAATGGGTTCTTGGTCAATGTTGTGCCTACAACAGGACCTCAGTTCTGTTCTGTGAACAGCTATGATTGCAATGTCTCAGGCAGCAGTTTGGTCCCTTGCTTCCTAGTTATTAAGTTTATTCCTGGTACAAAAACAAGATGAAACAAAGAAACTAATAAAGGACTAGATTTTTGAATGACAGACATTAATATTGACATCAAATAATTGAAATTCTTTAAGTAGAACATAACATAAAATAATCATTAATACTGCATAGCTTGCAATAGTATATGTGAAGATGTGATTTATGGGACCTGCTATTTGAAGAAAATTACTTCTTACTGTTTCATTTTTAAAAAGGTAACCTGAGAATGAATTTTACAACTTAAGTGTAAGGTGTATTGACTGTCCCCCTTTAATTCCACAAATTCAATTCATTCTAAACAATATGTTCCACTGATGGAAACTCACTTTCTTATTTCATACATGTGAAATACAATAACACCTGAAACCAAGTGCGGGTATACATAAATCAATATTTTAAGCCCTAAGTGTCTTTTTCCCTACAAGTTTTACTGCTTTTGATTTAAGAATTGTCATGGTTTAAAGTACAGGTTTATTCCTAAGAGAAGCAGCTTATTAACAGCAAAATAATCATTCAGTTTTGAATCAGTGAATAACTGCTTCTTTAGGTAACTATATGTTCAATAGAGATCTATGCAAGGTCTCCAAAAATGAATGCTTATTTATTAGGGGCGTAACTGATGTCATTAAATAGCATTACAATGCATTGAATTGAAGATATCAAACGAGCAGATTACTTTAGAAGGGGCTAAATTGTTAATGCTATGATAGTATTATGCTTTGCAAAGGAAAGTCAATCTTTCACTTTCAAAGGCATGAAGTATGCTTTCCTTATGTGCTAATTAAGAGATTTAATGTCTTTAATTCCCCCTGAATCATCACCATAATACCATTGCATAAAAAGAAAGACAACAACAATTTTACAATAGAATAGGCAGTTATTTGTCCTGTCCTCTTAGTGTCTAGATTATTGTTGCTGTGGAATCTCATGGAAATACGGAAAACTGTGGAATCCTGGCAGTGGAATTGAAAGGTTAAAACATTTCCTTAAGTCACATGAAGACCATTTGATAAAGTGAATTTATTGATGTTCTGATAATGAATATTCTTATTCGATTGTTTTATTGTGCACGCTATATTAAATCAATATTTGTATTTACAGTATCCACAGAGAGACCCTTCTAAGGTGTGTTAGACACAGCCACACAGACATCCACACCACAGCCCCATGTACCCACACCAGTGAGATGGGAGGATGAGACCCCTAAAATTAGGCAGCTATTGAGGGAAAAGAGCTGTTTATTTGTTTTGTATTTTTTTTGAAAAGAGAAAAAGCATGGGGTACGCATTTGGTCTTACAATGCTAACTAAGTTCGTGCATATTAACATATGTGGAAGTTTACACTGAATATTCCTTTTATACACAGAATATGAAGGTTTTGAGGTCAACAGAATATTCTAACTTTAGTCTCAACACTGCTGGTAGTGACTTCTGAGTTCATATAGGGGCTTTCCCTAAAAATAATTCAAGTCAGTGTAAGTGAAATAAGGCACAATTAATATTGATTTGACCTAGGGAAAGAGAAGAGATAAGTAGGTTTCAAATGATCTCACTGTTGGAGAATTAGCTTCCCTAAACCCACTTGAAATATCATCTCTTAACTAAAAAAGTTTCTTAGAAGCTTTTTTTCCCCTTTTCATTTTAATGTCAAATTTATCTAACCATATATGTGTTTGCCTGATCTTGTCAGGTGTTTGCTCACAGTTGTGAACTTTCCCACTGGGATACGTAAGACTGGGCAGGAAAACAATAAACTCCACAGCTATTTTTACCTGCAGAAAAAAGTTCAGTTTATAGTCAACAACCTTTTTGATTTTGTCCTGGACTAACGAGTTTCTTGAAGAAATGGGACTTTCAGTACTAAAATAAAGTCCCTGAAAAACTAGAAAGAACTAATCAACCACAGCACCCCTGGTTCTGCTGATTTGCATAAACAATGAGGGAATCCACCTTCTTATTCTTCTTATAAAGGCTTTCACTGCCATTAATTATACAGACCCATACATAGTAAACCAACATTGTCAATGACATTCTCTATCCACATATCCCAGAAAATTTGCTGTCTGAACTTAAACTGTTTTGTGTCAAGATGGTCCTGTGTTGCTTCCTAATCCCATCCAACTTATTCCCCATTTGGATGATAAACTATTAATGCTTATGAATCCGAGTCTGTGTGTTTTTAGTTATTTGCTTATTTTTTTGGCAGAAAATGAGACAGAGACACAGAAACAAAGATATTCCATCATTGGTTCACTTCTCAAATGCCTGCAACAGCCAATACTAGGCTGGGCCTGAGCAAATAGCTGGTAACTCAGTCCAGGTCTCCCATATTGGTGGCAGTGACCTAAGTACTTGAGCCATCACTTGCTGTCTCCTAGGGTACACAATAGCAGGAAGCTGGAATTGGAAGCAATGCCAGGACTCAAGAACAGGCACTCCAATACGGAATGTGCACATCCTAAGCAGTGTCTTAGCTGCTGTGCCAAATCCCCATCCTATTTGTGCTTTTAATTGAGTTTCTGTTCTAATGAAAAGCAGTGGCTTTAAAGTGGGAGTCTGGAGCTGTATGGAAAGCCCTTTATTTCAAAGGGTACAAGACTTTAGCAACGAATGACATATTCCTGCTTCTAATTATTTGAAAAGACTTAAAGTAAATATCAAAGGTAAACCTCTTAACAGGTTATAGAACTAGACTGGAAGAATTTGCATTTTGACTATGTTCCTTATGTTACCCCACCTTCAACTATCGATTGATTTTTCTATACCTTTGTTTACTCATCAGTAAAGTGACAATAATAAAAGCACCTACTTCACAAATATTGTGGATAATTAAATTAATATTTGGAGAATGCCTAGGACAGAGTAAAATGCTAAACAAGGTTTCCTACGCACCATTAATGTACTAACTGTGGCCAAACAAAAGAGTAGTGAAGACTTTATTCCATGGAGGTTGACCACTATTGTTAGAATTGTGGCTCTATTTGTGGCTCTATCTTTTAATCTCTTGAGAAAGCAATTCGTGTCTCACTTTCCTTATTTATAAATTGGTAGTACTAATAAAGCCTTCCCTAGGGGATTGATAGAAGATACATATTTATTGGAAGTAATCATTGCTATTATTAAGCTATGACCTGGAGGGAGGTGAAAAGACACACCTGCTTGTCTAATGGGAAAATCAATAGCCCAAGGGCATGAGATGGGTTTTTTTTGTTTGTTTATGATATTTGATTTTGTAAATCTACCAAAAAAATGAAAAATTGCTTCCAGAAAATGAGTTTACAAGCAGAAAAACCAAATATAAATAGAATTCAAGAAGTACTGAAATTGAAGAAGTTTATTAAAAGTAAAAAAATAAGAGTGATGCAAACTACAATATTGGAGAATGTTTGCTTTTCTAAAATAATTACATTAAGAACTGTAGATTCTTCAAGAGTATTTTTTTAGAAAAAGTCTCTTTCAGGTGCTAAATTCACCCACTTTGTCACCATTTTCAGTCCCATATACAAATTATTTAGTCCTTGTTCTTCAGATATTTTCAAACTATAATACAGGACATATTTTTGAGTTACATCAAAAATAGCTTTCTTTCCAAAGTGGACAACTCCTTTAAAAATCATCAGAATTAAATTTTCCATTCTGATTCATTTTGCAAGATGTTTCATTCCTCAAAAGTAAAATATGAATGAATAATCAAATACTTAACACAAAACTAAATAATTCATTTATAACACAGCATGGATCATTAGGTTTAAGATAAGCTATTACTTAATGATAAATAAGCTGTTACTTAATGATAAAATTAATAATTTTATGTATAGATTTATATCAGTTAACAAAGTTTCATATCATAAATGAATGGAATATTTTTGATTTTGCAAATATTCTGAGATTAAGAAAAAGAGTGAAGTAGCATATATCTTTCCCCAGGTTTGATTAACTTGTTCTCTCTCTCTCTCTCTCTCTCTCTCTCTCTCTCTCTCATACACACACACACATGCATGCTCCTAACATACAAGTTTTGCAAGTTGTCCATCAACTTTTTTAAACACAACTTCACATAGAATATTTTGATGATTTCAGGCATCAAATTCCACCTACATGATTGTTTTTCTACGCATTCTCTCTAGAGAAATAACTTTTCTTAAAAACGACATTCAACTTGAAAACCAGTAACTGCTTAACAGAATTTCATATTTTCAAGTGTGTAAAATTTTTAAAAAATTACAGATGTAGTTTTGGCTGTTAGTTTATTGTTTAAATGTCTGGATAAAAACATTTAGTCTAAAGTGTACATAAAAACTAATAGTCAAAAAATAAAAAAATAAACCATGCACTTAAAGGAATTTTGTTTAGTATGGTTATTATTTTGCATAAGTAAGTAATTGAAAAGTGACAATGGAAAGTTGCACTATATGAATAATTATTACTATACAAACTAAAATGACTGTGGATAATTTTATGCAGGAATAAATATTGTATGCTATTATTTGATCAATATCAATATTATCTAGGCCAGCGCCACGGCTCACTTGGCTAATCCTCCGCCTGCGGTGCCAGTACCCCGGGATCTAGTACTGGTTGGGGCGCCAGATTCTGTCCCAGTTGCTCGTATTCTAGTCCAGCTCTCTCTTGTGGCCTGGGAAGGCAGTGGAGGATGGCCCAAGTGCTTGGGCCCTGCACCGGCATGGGAGACCGGGAGGAAGCACCTGGCTCCTGGCTTTGGATTGGCACAGCACACTAGCTGTAGTGGCCACTTGCGGGGTGAACCAACAGAAGGAAGACCTTTCTCTCTGTCTTTCTCTCTCTCACTGTCTAACTCTGCCTGTCAAAAAAATATATTATCTTGACATATCCTTAAAACTTTGCAATCAGCTGACTTTAAGACTATTCAGTGAATGTTTTGAGGGATAACAAATTGAGAATTTGCATCCTTTCTTTGATTACATGTGCATAAGCTAAAAGGCCTATATGAATGTGTTAACTTGAACAGATGTGACAACCACATAATTACCGCAAAGGTGATAGAGTGGATGTGCTTGTTGACATGTCATCAGATGATCCTAGATTTTCTGCCTATAAAAGTAATAAATCAAAAATCACAATCATATTCTGGAAACAGGCATTAATACTATACTTCTAGAAGTGTTCAAATACTATTTCTCAGTAATTGTAGTGTCTAATATACAAAAAAGAAAAATAAATAAGTAAAATGTGACTTACATAAACAATTTATGTAGTGAAATGAATATAGAAATATTTTAGTTGTAATAACCTTCTGTTTTTCTCATAAAACAAAACTTTTTTTACTATTGTTTACTATTTTTGTTTACTATTGTTTACTATTTTTTGTTTACTATTTTTTGTTTACTATTATTGTCATAGAGATTATTCAGTTGGACTCCTTCCAGGTCTACACATGACAAATTGTAGATTATGTGCACAGATTTGGTGGGTCATCTTATTTGGTGAAGGGACACCACTAGTAAACTACAATAATACATACAATCCAAATCTCAGAAAGAATCTTTTTTTTTTTTTTTTGACAGGCAGAGTGGACAGTGAGAGAGTGACAGAGAGAAAGGTCTTCCTTTTGCCGTTGGTTCACCCTCTAATGGCCGCCGCGGTAGCGCGCTGCGGCCGGCGCACCGCGCTGATCCGATGGCAGGAGCCAGGTGCTTCTCCTGGTCTCCCATGGGGTGCAGGGCCCAAGCACTTGGGCCATCCTCCACTGCACTCCCTGGCCACAGCAGAGAGCTGGTCTGGAAGAGGGGCAACCGGGACAGGATCGGTGCCCCGACGGGGACTAGAACCCGGTGTGCCGGCGCCTCAAGGCGGAGGATTAGCCTGTTGAGCCACGGCGCCGGCCGAAAGAATCTTAACAGCAAAATTTTGTGTGTTGTATTCTGCCTTAAGTGACTTCCATAAAGAATACATGTAATAGTCGTAATGTATTCCCATCTACATTTTAGAAGTAAAGAAGCCAAGGCATGGCAACCTTGGAGAAATTACCATTATTATAATTCATGTAGTTTGTGTCAATATCTTGTATTCTTATAACACCATAGGCTCTCTTTTTTTTTTTTAAGATTTATTTTATTTGAAAGACAGAGTTACAGAGAGAGGTGGAGACAGAGAGAGAGGTTTTCCATCCGTTGGTTCACTCCGAGATGATCACAATGACCGGAGCTGCGCAGATCTGAAGACAGGAGCCAGGAGCTTCTTCTGGGTCTCCCACGTGGGTGCAGGAGCCCAAGGACTTGGACCATCTTCCACTGCTATCCCAGGCCACAGCAGAGAGCTGGATTGGAAGAGGAGCAGCCGGGACTAGAACCAGCGCCCATATGGGATGGCGGCACTTCAGGCCAGAGCCTTAACCCACTGCGCCACAGCTCCGGTTCTCATATGCTTTCTTAAATTATCTGAAGCTCTAGTGGTTCCTCACAATTGAATCAGTCATTTCATTTAAAATGATTAAAATGAAGTTTGTTTAAAGTTCTCTATGTCTTTAGTAGGTACAAGATTGGTGAATAAAGGATATACATATAAACTTTAAGCAAAGTTATGTTGACATACACTGTCCAACTTTGATCATATCAAACAAAAATCATAACCTTTATGCCCTGTGGGAAATTCTTGAGGTTTGATGAGTATTTCCTGAAGTACAAAGCAATAATAATTAAGTAGCATGGTCTTGGCTTAAAAACAGACACATAGACCAATGAAGCAACATAGGGAGCCCAAATACAAGTCCATGCTTTTAGGGTCAATTGAGTTTCAACAAGGGTCAAGAATACACATGAAAAATTTCTGAGCCAGATGGTGAAAGAAGAAGTTGCTAAAGTCAGGGTCAGTGCTGTGGCACAGCTGGTTAAACCCCAGCTTGCAGCACAGGCATCCCATAGGGGATGTAAAGGTGTAAATGCAATACTATAGAGCAAGAATATCCTTTTCTTTCTTTCTTTTTTCTTCCTTTTTTTTGGACAAGCAGAGTTAGTGAGATAGAGAGACAGAGAGAAAAGTCTTCCTTTTTCCGTTGGTTCACCCCCCAGATGGCCACTAGGGCCGGCACGCTGCGCCAATCTGAAGCCAAGAGCCAGGTGTTTCCTTCTGGTCTCCCATGCTGGTGCAGGGTCCAAGCACTTGGGCCATCCTCCTCTGCCTTCCTGGGCTACAGCAGAGAGCTGGACTGGAAGAGGAGCAACTGGAACAGAATCCTCCGCCCCAACCAGGACTAGAACCCAGGGTGCCAGCACCGCAGGTGGAGGATTAGCCAAGTGAGCTGCGGCGCCGGCCTAAGAATAGCTTTTTCAATATATGGTCCTGTAACAACTGGATATGCACATACAAAATACTGAGTCTATAAATATTGACCTTACATAATTTATATTCATATATATAAAGGCAGTGTTGGTATTATCCAAGAACTGTAAAGAGCAGAATATATATAGTAAGTTAAATAAAGAATTTTATATAGTAAAGTACTGAAAGATATTTTACAATAAAATAAACCATTTACAATTATTTTATTTTCTAATCCACAATTTTCTAACACATGGTATTGATCTATGGAAGCAGAATTATGCATTTAAATTTACTGTCATATTTTCTTTAAGTAGTAATTTGTACTTTCTTATGGGGTATTATATATATATATATATATATTACTTCTAAAGCACATTAAAACACCATCATGTTATTTATTTTAATAAAATCATAGTAATAAATGATAGTAATCAATGCTATCTATATTATGGTGTATTAAATGGTAACCCTGCTGAAAAATAACTAACAATTTCACCACTGAGCGCTTCCCTCTTTCTGCATGTCTTAGCCACAAGCCTCTCAAATTATCTCAGGTCAAAACTGGCAGCAGAATAATTAAAGAATGATACATGGCACAGTTTCAATGAAAAAAAATAGCAAAAAATGCTAATTGCACATGTAACAGAAACAAAATATAGCAGTAGTCCTGTGATTGTACACCCTTTATTATGGTTTTCAACTAAAACCTAGTAAGCCTCTAATTATCATTTAGGTCAGCGAAGTTCCCTAGAGCTATGAACAAGTTGATTTTAATCCTTGATATGGCCAAACACTTTATAGAGAAAGGTACTAGTCATGACCTGAATCAGAGGCAATGTGTGTGAAATTACTTTCAGTGTATAAGAAAGACTTTATTACCACAATTTTGAAACTATTGAATATGTTTAACATAGTCATTTTCACTCTTCAGTTCACGTTACATAAATTTATTTCTAAACACTTAAATGTGATTCAAGAACAAAAATGTGTGGTATCCACATATTGTAATAAGTAGTTGACATGAAGAAACAGACTTTTTCTAACAAAATATCTTATATAAATTAATTGCTAAAATAATGCTTTAGTTACTATATTTTCCCAGATTCTAATTTTGAGACCTATTCTACTCCAAGCTATTTATGTAGAAACTTTCAATGAATTTAGTGATATTTACAGATGGTTGTATAATGGAAGAATTTAGCCTCTAGTTATTTCAAGCATTGTATTTATAAAGAAAGCTTGCATTTTAAATGAAATTCATGACTAATTAGAATATAGAGTATAGAAATTGAACAGTGCACCTCACTGAACTGAATGAATGGAGTTTTAATCTCAAACAGAACATCAATAAATCCTTCACAGTAGACAAAAATACAGTAGAAAGAATTCCAATAAATTATGACATAAAAATGTGTTGTTTTTTTAAAAAATAATTTAATTAGTTTTTAACAAATTTGATGTGTTTTGTAGATATAATTCTAAGAACATATTGGTATTCCCTTTCTCTATCCCTCCTACCCATCCTCCTTCTCCTTTTCTTTTCTTTTTTAATTTTTGAGATAACAAATTTTACATTATATGTTTTCATATATTTGTTAGCAAAATATGTTTTATTGTTCCTTATTGTCATAATCATGACTATTAGATATATATTCTAAATCCTATTTTTACTTTTTACAAGTAATAACAATAATGCCTTTTTCAGTTCAGCACACCTGTTGATGACATAACAAGCAATCATGAATCAACAGTATTGCCAGAAGGGACACATGTTATACTAACCCTGTTTTATAATTATTTTTATGTTCATTATGTTATAATTTGACTGGTATGAGTGTAGTATTTCTGCTTCATTATACTATCTAAAGTGTCCAAGATTCCCAGGAACCAAATATCCTTGCTATTTTTTCTATTAAGGAGGAATTTATTCTCATTTTTTAAAAAAGTACTTTCAGTGTGCCTTAAATTCTTCTGCGGCTCAATTGAGTAACTTCCAGTGCATATAAAATAAAAATATGTGAATGTTTGATGGCTATCAGTGCTATCCAAGAAGGTAAAGAAAATACTCACATTTACTATGATTTAACAAACTGTTTTTAGTTTAAAACCATATTGCCACAAATATACTAGGTTATCCTTCTAGTTGTCAAAAATACATATTTGCCATGATTTATGATTCAAATGAGTGTCAAAAGTCTTACCAAAGAGTTAGCACTTCAAGAGCCGTGCCTCTAACTCTGTTTATGAAGTTAATCTGGGAAAGTGAAAATAATTGTGATAACATAATTTTTTTTTCCAAATAATGTTAAAATGTTGTTGTCAACTCAAGGATGTTACCATAGCTAGAATTAAAGGAGATTGAAATCTCCATAGTGTAATTTCTCCATCCAGGCTTTTTCTAACTAGAATACACATTGTTATCTAAACTGTTACAATTTGTTTTTACAAAGATGAATGAAATATTTCTTAATATTTGTACATATTGTTTCAATGATTAAGAAAAATTTTGTATGTACTAACATTCTCATTACATGATGAAAAATGTCATACCTTTCATCTCTTCCAGGTCAAAAACAAGATCTGTAAACTCTAAGTGATACAGACAAAATCTTAAGATATAAAGAAGGCATAAGTATTAATCCTAAGTATTTCTAGTCCACATATATATACATGATCATCCAATAAATTTTTTTTAATAATCAGCCTTTGAAGATTAAAAAATATTTGTATTATTAACATCATGATATCAATCTGGAGTGTTTTGTTGAAACTTTAAATACTACTTTTATAAGAATAAAGACTGATTTTTAAGGGATTGTTTGCTCTTTTCATTTACAATATTTTTAAAAATTATGAGATAAATAAATCATCTCTTTCATTTGTGTAAAAATTGAAGCCAGAATGATAATATAAACAAAAGAAAACAAAATGGTATTCACCTCCAATTTAGTTACTCCACTTTCAGAGCTCTGAGAAGGAAATAATTTAAAAGATGATCAAAGCAATCTTGAAAATTATAATTTCTAAACTAAGTAACCTAATACCAGATTAAGCATTTACATATAACATAAATAAAATGAAGTATCAGATTATGGAATACTATATAAAGTTTTTATTTTATTTTATTTTTCATTTAGGTGAGAGAGTTGTAGACAGAAAGAGGGAGAGACAGAGAGAAGGGTCTTCCATCCAATGGTTCACTCCGCAGATGGCCACAACAGCTGGAGCTGGGCTGATCTGAAACCAGGAGCCAGGAGCTTCTTCTGGGTCTGCCATGAGGGTTGAGGGACTCAAGGACTTGGGCCAGCTTCCACTGCTTTTCCAGGCCATAGCAGAGAGCTGGATCAGAAGTGAAGCAGCCAGGACTAGAACAAGTGTCCCTATGGGATTCCAGTGCCGCAGGCAGATGCTTGGCCCACTTTCCATAGTACTGTCTCTAAAGCTTTAAAATTATAATTTAATATTAATTTATAAAGAAGCAATATTAATATAATATTTAAAAGAAGTCAACATAGTATAATTTTCAGTAAAGCCAATTAAATGTTATGCATAGGTATTTGATATACTTACAAAGAGAAAGCTGCTTAAATTAGTTCCATTTAGAGAGAGAAGATGGCTATTGCAAGTATGCCAAAATTATCAGGGAATTCAAGGCAACCTAAACAGTCAAGTCTCAGGAAAGGCAAGAACATTTAGATTTCCAAACAATAGGTGGAGCACAAGGACCTTTTCCACTCTAGTTAGTGATCCATCAATGACAGCTTTCAAATGACACAGGCTATGCCAGTACTGCCTGATATTTCAATGGATATAAGTGATTGGATTTAGTTCACGGATTAATGTCAGGACAGAGGTTATGAGATAGTTTACAGATGTGACGCCTTCATATCCCAGGAATGAATAATTTAATCACAGTGGCTAAAGGATTAGGGACATAACCATTCATGTGGGAGGAGCTTTAGGTTGATGAAAATACTCTTAGAAAGGAATATGACAAAGAAAACTAATACAGCATCTTATAAAATATCAAAAGGGGAGAATTATGAAGACAGTTTGGAAGTTTCGTATTAGGCAAGATTTTAACATAGAAATTCCTGTTACTGTCATACTAATTTCGAAAATTTCTCTTTTATCTCTCTTTATTCCTTTAACATCTCTACCATCTTGTTCTCATATCATTTTAATTAATGAATCTTCTCTCAATGTTTGAAAACTTGCTTGATTTTTTTTCTGCATTACAGTAGCTCTCATAAATCCAACAACCTTTAGTCCTGGCTATAAATACGTAGATTTAATATTACATTATTTTGATCTCATGAAATCCTCAAAATCACAGGAGTCAAGAAATTTTCTAATTCATAATTTAAGAATTATCTGGCCTATTCAAAGATCTTTTACAGGAGACCTACCTGTCATCTTCTAATTCTGTTGTGAATAGTCTGGGAATAGTCATAGTGCAATTGTTAAAATACTCTAGGTCTTATGACTAAGGGTACAAGAAAATGAACTAGAACATTGTAAAGTGGATTCATGAAGAGAGTCCTCCTGTGAAACAGCCCCATTTGTGTACAGCATGCAGACATCTAGCTGTGAATTTACAGAGAGAAATCCAATGAGACAATGCTCTAAACTTCTTTCAGTTTTCTGCCAAGAGCCTTTTATGGCCAAAGGCAATGGGAAGTTCAACAAAGAGGAATCAGTTTACTAATGATTTACTAATTGTATTAACTTCTTGGACTCTGAAATTTGAGGGTATAATTTCATCTCTCCATATTATTATTCCATACGTTATTAAATTTTCCTTGATATCCATACCAAAATAATCATCTAATTCCGCTTTTCTGTGAACCTTTTGAATAATAATATAGAAGAAATATTTCATATGCATGTGTGTGTGCATTGAATTACATACCGGTACTTCTGTCAAATTTGGTAGCATAGATTTTGTTTCAGATTCATCATATTTTTAACTATTTTTTTTCTGAGAATGAAGATCTACATTCTTTATTTACTACACAAGGCAATTAGTTTTAAAATAGCTAAGCCTACTGCTGTGAGAAAAAGTATATCAACTTGAGTCTAGTTTTTGTAATTTATAACTCTATGCATTTCCCTCTAACCGCTACTTTAGCTGCATGCCACAAATGTAATATGTTGAATTTCATGTTGCTCAATCTGATTTTTAATTTCCCTTAAGACTTATTTTTGATTCATGCATTTTTATGAGACCACTATTTCATTTTCAAATATTTGAAACACTTCCAGCTATCATTTTTATTGATTTCTCATTGATTCCTCAGTAGCCAGATTGTATATTTTATAATATTGTATTGTGTCACACAAGAAAGACATTTTCTCAGAATTTTTCTAGTATTTTTTTTTAACTTTCCAATGTTCATGAAGAAAAATCCTGAGGAGTGGATTTCCCTTATATTTACAACTTCCATAGGTTTCACCATGTATATTCTACCGGCTTCATCAATTCACCAATCACTCTAACTGAACGATTTTGAGTCCTTCTTTTTTTTTTTTTAGAAAAAATGCTGATTTGAGAAGGTAGAATGACTGAGAAAGAGGGAGAGAGATCACCCACCTGCTGTTTTACTTGCCAAATGGCTACAACAGCAGGTCTGAGCCAGCCTGAAGCCAGAAGCCAGGAACTCCATTCTGGTCTACCTTGGATGTGACAGGTGTTCAAATATCTGGGCCATCTTTTGCTTCCTTCCAAGGCATATTAACAGGAAACTGGATCTGAAAGAGAGTATCTAGGACTCAAATTGGCACTCCAATATAGGAAGACATTGTTGCAACTGGAGGCTTACTCCATCCAGCCACAATGCCAGCCTCTTGAATCCTTATTTGTGGCAATCTGAATCATGCCCAAGGAAGTAATGCTTGTACCCCCACATTTCCTTAAATCATGGATCAATTGGTAAATTTGTAGTCACATTCTATGGAGTTCAAAATTTTTCTGCATTTTGTGTCTGCCTAAATTTTGTTGGTTTCATTTGAGATTGACACCCTTTTCATTTTTAATTTTTACTTATCTATTTTCATGTTATTTGAAAGGCAGAGAGAGAGAGAGAAAGACAACTAGACTGAAAGGGATCATCCATCCACTGTTTCATACCCCAAATGTCTGCAAGAACTAGAACTGAAGTAGACTGAATCCAGGAGCCCAGAACAGAATCTGGGTCTCTCAAGTGCTTGGCAGGGACCAACCTGTCTGAACCATCACCCATACTTTCTAGCGTGAGCCTTAGCAGGAAGCTGGGCCAAAAGTGCAGTTGAGCACTGAACCCAGGCACTATAATATGGGATATAGGCATCCCAGTGGCTTCTCAACTTCTGCACCAAATGGCCACCCCAACATCCTTTCCAGCAAGTTACATCCTGAGCTGGCTGTTCTGCATGTCCTTTTAATAAAGCCTGTCCAGTCTACCTCGTCATTCCTCTCAGTGTCTTTCAAATAAGAATTCTAACATAGTCCATGTTCAAACATATTTTTTAATGGAGAACATGGAATTTATTTTGATATTAGAAGAGGTTTCAAATTTATGACAATCCAATAAATGTGCCTGATCATAAAATGTGCATTTGGCTTACTGGTTAAGATGCTATTTGGGATGCCCACGTGTCATACTGGCGTGCCTGGATTTGAGTCCTAGCTTTGCTGCAGATCTAGCTAATGTGCATCCTGGAAAGCATCAGTGATGATTCAAGTAGTTGGATTCTCATGAACCACAAGGGAAACCTAGACTGAGTTGCTGGCTCTGGCTTCACCTGGCTCAATGTAGGTATCTGGAGAGTGAGGCAGAGAATGGGTGATTATCTTTATTTCTCTGTCTCCTTGTTACATGAATAAATTAAACCAATTTTAAAAGAAAGAGGAAGGAGATACGTTTGAAATTATAGAGAAATGTAACTAAGTAGCTTAGAATGGCTCTCATACAGAAAGCAATGCAACAAATGCTGGTGAGGGGGAAAAGCTACACAAACCCACTCTTGGTGGGAATGTTAACTTGCCCAGTCACTGTGCAAGACAGTATGGAGATACCTCAGAAAGCAGAAAATAGATTACCCTATGACCCAGTAATCTGACTCCTCAGAATTTACCCAAAAGAAGTGAAATTATTGTATGAAAGACAAATACCGTATGCTTTCCCTGATCTGTGGAAACTAATAGAATGCCAAAAAGGTAATGCATAGAAGTGAAATTGACATTTTGAGATTTCATGATTTTTAACAGCACTTATCTCTACTGCTGAGAAACAGTGTTTTTTTTTTTTTCTGAATACTATTTGTTGATTTTGTTGATTTATTTACTTATTTTAGGGTTAATCTTGTGAGTATAAAGTAAACTGAAAATAGATCTTCTTAAAAATTAAGAATGAGAGAATAGGAGAGGGAGGAGGTATATGGAGGGGGAGGGTGAATTAAAATTTTAAGTATCAATTCATTCCACAATTAAGATTTGAGTTAGTAAGGAAGGGTTTTGGTGAAAAAGTGTTAGTGGATGAAAATCATCAGATATTGGCACATATTAATTCTTGACCAAATAAATGCCAACATGATAATATTTAAGGAAATATTAGTGTTTGTTTGAAAAGCCATGTTCACAACTTTGAAGCTATCATAGGGATATAACTTTGAGTAGCTCATTAAGTATTATATAAATTTTTTTCTTCTTTGTAATAATTCCCCATTGTTATATTTAATCAACTTGGCAAGTAGGAATGCTATTATTCCAATTTTATGAACAACTAAAATAAAGTTTTGTAACTGTTCTAAAGTAATCTAGTTTTTGAAGTTTTTATTTTGGTTGCATAGTTAATTTTTTCTTTGTCTAAATTTGTTAAACTCATGTAATAAATCCATGGTGTTGTCAATATACATTGCATGTCAGAAAAACATCTGGATATATAATGATGCAATTATATTATACAGAAAATTGTATCCAAATATTTGTTTCTAGAACTGATTAAAAAGCCTAAGTAAAACACATTTGCTAAGAAAAATGGCTCAACTGTAAAATGATTTTCATATGTCCATCTTTTACAGTTTAGAAAGATGTTAACGGCCGGCGCCACAGCTCAATAGGCTAATCCTCCACCTGCGGCGCTGGCACCCTGGGTTCTAGTCCCGGTCAGGGTGCCGGATTCTGTCCCAGTTGCTCCTTTTCCAGGCCAGCTCTCTGCTGTGGCCCAGGAGTGCAGTGGAAGATGGCCCAAGTACTTGGAACCAACGGTAAAGGAAGACCTTTCTCTCTGTCTCTCTCTCTCTCACTGTCCACTCTGCCTGTCAAAAAAAAAAAAATTAAAAAAAGATGTTACATCAACATGTCTCAGTTCAGAAATTTTCTACAAACTTGAGAAAAAAATTGAATGCAAAGGAAGAAATAAATTACTGTACATTGTATAATTGTGCTAATAACAATTTGTACATTATGTCATGAAAAGATGAGTATTAAGGATAAGAGCAGGTAGTTATTAATACATGGATTGGTTAGTGATTTTTAGAATCGATTTTTGGCTCTATTTGGAGAATTTTACCTATTTTATTCTAAATCAATAAATTTAACCAAACCTTTTATGTCCCAGAATAATTGTGCCTTTGGAACCTTGATTCTGCCACAAAGTGGTAGTCAATATTGACCACTATACGTTGTGGCTTATAATAGCAACGATTATTATGAGCAGCTGTCTTTTAATAATATAAGACTTTTCATATCACAAATATTAAGCAAATAATATGTTAAAATTCAGAGCATGTTTTATGGAGGAGAAAATCAATACCGGGGTGTTTGGTATCTAGAAACAAAACAGTCTGTTGAAGCAGAGCAGCCTATTAGGAAATGTTCGAATCAAAAAAGAGAAAGTTCAGGAAGACAAGCAGAATGCAGTAAAGCAAATCTTTAGTAGTTTTACTCCGTTGCCAAGAACATTGGTCCAACCTGAATACTAAAGGTAGAGGTATAAAGAGATATGAAGGTACTTCAAAAAGTTCAAGAAAGATGGAAACAAAGATTGTTAGCGTGGCATTTGGTACAGCGGTTAGGATACCGTTTGGAATGCACACCTTACATATTGGAGGGCCTGCATTCAAGTTCTGGCTACACTCCTGATCCCAGCTTCCTGCTAAGACAGAGTAAGTAACGGCTCAAGTAGTGGATCCTGCAACTCATGTGAGATATGTGGATTGAGTTCCCATCTCATGACTTTGGCCTATGGTATTTGGGAAATGTACAAGTAGATGGAAAATCTCTCATATTTCTCTCTTTCTCGCTCTCTCTCTCTCTCTTTCTCTCTCACTGTGTGTGTGTGTGCGTATATGTGTCTACACCTTTCTAATAATTACAATTAATTAATTAAAAAATTAACATCAAAGGGCCAACATTATGACACAGTAGGTTAAGCTGCCATCTGAGCAGCCAGCATCCCATATGAGTGGCAGTTCCAGTTCCAGCTACTCCATTTCCAATCCAGGCCCCTGCTAATGCACCTGGGAAGGCAATGGGAGAAGGTCCACGTGCTTGGGCCCCTGCCACCCATGTGGGAGACATTGATGGATTTCTTGACTCCCAGCTTGGGCTCACCCAGCCCCACCTGTTGCAACCATTTGGAGAGTAAATCAGAAGATGTTAAGATGTGTCTCTTTGTTCTCTCCTATCAACCTGTAGCTCTGTCTTTCAAATAAACAAACAAATCTTTAAAAAATAACTAAGAAAACCAAAAATCAACAACAAAAGAGATAAGGACTTTTCGTGCAGTAAATTTTGAAATCCATTCAAATGAAGTACTCTTCAAAAAGTTCATGAAGAGTACATATTATGAAAAAAAAAACTATACATGGATATAAATTTTTGAATAAAAATAAATTTATCTTTTAATTCTATTTTCCTTGAAATTTTTGAAGTACCTTTGTACACTACCAAAATAAAGGGAATATCAGAGGAAAATATCAAGACATATACCTTTTTTTTTTTTTTTTTTTTTTTTTTTTACAGGCAGAGTGGACAGTGAGAGAGAGAGACAGAGTAAAAGGTCTTCCTTTTGCCATTGGTTCACCCTCCAATGGCCGCCGTGGCCGGCACGCTGCGGCTGGAGCACAGCGCTGATCTGATGGCAGGAGCCAGGTGCAGGTCCCATTGGGTGCAGGGCCCAAGCACTTGGGCCGTCCTCTACTGCAATCCCTGGCCACAGCAGAGAGCTGGCCTGGAAGAGGGGAAACTGGGACAGAATCCGGTCCCCCAACCGGGACTAGAACCCGGTGTGCCGGTGCCACAAGGCGGAGGATTAGCCTTGTGAGCCGTGGTGCTGGCCCAAGACATATATCTTACAATGATTATTATATAAGGAGAAGTTTGGCCAAAAAATGCAACTAGTATATATGAGGTGCAATTTTTTAGCAGATATAGAACTGACTGCATTATAGCAGATTAGATTTGAGCAAATTATAAATGATAGTAATGACTACCAAATGTGAAGGTTGTTGTCTATAATTAGAAGTCAAGAGGTTATAAATATAATTTAGAAATTCTATTAGTCTAATTGTATTTAAATTTTAGAGTCAAAACTCAATAACTACAGCTAGTCACTGGGTAGTCATATCTCTGTTATATGTTTATAACTAAATGTATGCAAGACTAGTATGGATATATCTTTCTCTACTATGTTTCCTTTTAAAAAGTTGGGGAGAAATTTGTTTTTAGGCTACCCTGCCAAGTTACAGACCCTTATAGCCTACTTCCCCTTTGCCAGTATTTTTCATTCCCTGTATTTTCTTTTCACTAGAAGGTAGTTATCTCAGAAGGAATTAAATGACAATCAAATTCTTAACATTTTGTTTATTTGCTTATTTCTGACCTCTATCTTTTCACTTCACAATGTTATGAAAATTATCTTTATTTTGTATTTCATGATGAAATGTTGTAAGGTATGAGGAAAAGTTCTCTAGATCATTATCAGCTCTCACTCACATTTTGCTTGTTAATATTTATCAAGTATTTTCTACCATAGAACCTTTTATCCAAGTAATATGAAGTGGAATGCAGTCCACATAAATTTATTTTTGCCTTGTTCATTATTGAATTGTTTCATCCAAGGAACAAACATAATTGTAATTATAGGCATATATTTTGTTAGGCTCAATGTTAAATATTAGGACTTTTAACTGATTTTATGACAGAAAATAAGATACGATTGTACCTGTATTGTTTTCTCAAATTTAATGGTGCTTTTAGAAAACAGCAGTATTTTGTATGTGTAATTTAATCTGACATTAAAATATTTTCAACAATTAACATTCTTTTCACAAAGCAACAAATAACACCAATTTTAAGTATTGAAAAATAATTACATCTGATCTTTCTGGCATTTAACATTGTAATGTTGTTCTAAAAGATTCTATACATAAACTGAAAAATCAAAATTTTAAAGCATTATATTTTCTAGCATCATGTTTTTTTTTCAACTATTTTCTGAAAATTATGGCAATCAACAGTTGTCCTCTTGAGCAAAAACTTCTATGTTCAGATGAATTTTTATAATTTTTAATATTTTAGATATGCTGAACAAATTGTATAAATGCATATGATTGCATTACATCTACTGAGAAAGATTCTGCTATGTTGCTTGCAACATGCTTCCTTTTTTTTTTTTCGTTAGCCTTCTATGACCATCAGGACTTCAGAATTCTGTTTTTCTTCTTTAGATTTATTTTTACTTACTTTTAAGTCAGAGTGACAAAAAGAGAGGAAGAGACAAAGAGTGAAAGGGTTCATTGGTTCACTCCCCAGATGGCTGCAAAGGTATGGGCTGGGGCCAGGCTGAACCCAGGAGCCTGGAACTCCACCCAGGTCTCCCACATTAGTGGTAAGGATCCAAGTACTTGGGCTATCTTTTGTTGCATATTATCATGCAGCTGAACTTCAAACAGTGCAGCCAAGACTAGAATTGTGGCTCTGATATTGGCTGCTATTGTTTCAGGTTGCAGGTAGCTTAAACCAATGTACCACTATGTAGGCCTCTATGCTTCATTTTTGAAAATGTCTGCAAAGATTTATGCTTTCTATATAATAAAAAATTCTAAGTGAGGATATGGCATTTAGTGCAGCAGTTACATTGCCTTTTGCGACATCAGCATCCCACATCAAAGTGCTTATTTTGAGTCTTGGCCCTCTGCTTTCAATACGGCTCTCTGCAAATAGATATCCTGAGAAGCAGCAGATGATGGTCCATGTTCTTGGGTCTCAGTTGCCCATGTGGAAGACTCTGATGGAGTTCTAAGCTTCTGGCTTCAATTTGGCCCTGCAAGGGTTTCTGTGGGCATTTGGGGAATGAACCAATGGATGAAAAAAAAAAAAAATCTCTGTTTATCTGTCTTCCTCTCTCTGTCTTTCAAATAAAAAAATATGAAAAGAAGTAAATAAAAGTTTGAAATGAAAAGATTGTAAGTGGCATATCATTCTTTCACTTTGGATTTTGTTTATTGTTTAAGGAACTGGATGTCAAAATGTTTATGTTCAAGAATAGAGCCATTTCACTATCCCATTCGTACGGCTTCATAAAAATCCACATTTAGTTCACTACAATTTTGTCTGTACTCAGCATATTTATGGCCCTGGATCTTAGCTAGACTCACACTGGACTGGCATTGTCATTTAAAATGAAATTCTACAACTATATGGACTGGTGGCACTTGCATATTTTATTTTCTATCCATTAGATATCAACATTGACTTACAGATGATTCCAATGAAGCTGCTTTAGTACCTGAATGTGATGCCTGACAAGGGAGCCTCATGTATCAGTAAACTGGAAATCTACCTTGAACAAGCTGATATTTTATTTATGCTGCACTTTCTTTGCTTCTCCAGGGAGAGTCTGCATTTCTCTGTTCAGTTTTCCAATTTTCCCATTGATCTTGGCAGAACCAGCCTAACCTAAAAATAGATGATGCTGATGACTTCATATTTTAAGATCTTTGCACCAACCATGGGTTTGAAATTCTTTGTTACTGGGCACAAAATCAGGGCACATTGCAGAAGTATGGTGTTTTACAGTGATATTTAAATTTTGTGCTTAGATAGTTACCCATGGGGCTTAAAAATATGTTCCACCTCCAGAGATTGCTGTTCAGATGGTGGTGATACAGTTACAGAATGTGCATTTTAACATGAATTCTCAAGGCACTTTGATGCAGGCTGCTGGAGTAGTGCTTTAGAGTCAACTAGCAAACTGGAACAAGCATGAGGCTATAGAGTTGTTCAAAACCAGATTTAATCTTAATTTGTGTATTTTCAAATACTATAAGAATGCTGTGAAGAATAAAATCTTAGCAAAAATGTTCAATAAATGTTAATTTCTGCCATTATAGAGTATTTTGTTAAATTCAAGAAAGAGTTTATGTAATATGGATTCCTTAAAGTGAAGCTGTCCCACTTATGTTAAATAAATTCTTACAGTCCTAGCTGAAAGACTCTATCAAAAATGTTTAAGTATTATAAAGGCATTATTTAACATTATATATACTCCTTAACATGGTACACATTATATATACAGTCATATTTATAGCTTTCTAATTTGTGCTAATTTATTGAGTTGTATTTTGAAATATCCTATCCTATAAATTTTGTTTACATAGTATTTAAGCATTTTAATTATTGTCATCTTCGTAACTTTATAGCAAATGATTCTCACAATTTGAAATGAACACAGAACAAAAGCTACCCTATATTTTAATCAAAACATATTTGACTTTCCAGAAAGGACTAAATAAACCTTTTAAGTCACTTTGAGAACACAATAATAGCATTATTTTTCCTATCAGTAGACAGAAATGATATGGCAACTATAGCAGTAAAATATGATGTAGAAATGAGAGAGGATGGTATTATGACTATGCCTAAAGAACTCTGAAAAAAAGTTCTTATCAATCTGAAGCTTTTAAAATATCCTAATTGCATTATAATGAATGCTTTTTGTCTGGTATAAGAAACTATCAATCTAAGTACGTAGCCAGCAGTCAAAGTTGAAATTCTTAGAGAAAAACTATAATTTTATCATAAAAAATCATTCACCTCTCCCACAAAGATAAAATGATTTTTGAAGGTTAGAATAAGAAAAGTTTTAGAACCCAATTGCACTTTTCTAATGAAATGACAAAGTTGTTTCCATTCTAGAAAGCATTTTTGACAGAGTTCCATATATGTGGTTAATGACAATATCTTAAGGGCATGAGTCTTGAATGAGAGTAGAATTGGTTCACAAAATTAAAGAAAAAAAACAAAAGGAAATAATATATTAGGAGAATATGACAAAATATAGGGAGGTAAATAAGAATGAAAGTGACATCAAGACTATGATTCACTCTAAAACTCAAACAGCAGATGAATCAACATCAAAATGATTTCTAAAAATGTGTAAATGTATGCTACTAATTTTTCCAGTTGTGTTCAAGTAAACATTCTAATAAGAATAACAAACAGACATATCAAAGCTTCTCCATGATCAAAAGTAGCTGACTCTTATATAAAACATCATTTACTAGTTGCCAAAGTAGTTAATGCTGGAACTGAGCACAAAATATGAAGGATGGCAGGAATCTGTACACTCCCACAGCATAAACGAACAACAATAGTGGGAGGAAGCACTTCTCTCTTCTCATTCCTCTCATTCATGAATCATTTTCCATGCCACATCTAAAAAAGGAAATTGTTGTGCTTAGCTCTTTAGTCATTTGACAAGTTGACATACTCATTATTTATCTTATGATTAATCATAATCAATATCACACTGAAGCATAGACTGTACTCAAGAAAGAGAAACCCTCCTATAAAGTTAGAAACCACCAGAAAACTTTGTCACTACTATATAAAGAGGTTTTCTGATATGTTGCCATTTATCAAGCAATAATTCAAAGTCTCTCAAAATACCTGAAGTAGAATAAACGTTTTCTAGGGAATGAAGATGTGCTTCAGTGGACAACAGAGTTTGATTAAAAAATTTAAAAGTATGCTCACTTAAATCTTGTGATGATTCATATAGAAAAGATATGAAATGTCCAGGACTGAAAGTCTTGAAAAAATAAGACACATTGCACCTGTTAGGAATTACTCTTTTTTTTTTTTTTTTTTTTTTGACAGGCAGAGTTAGACAGTGAGAGAGAGAGAGAAACAGAGAGAAAGGTCTTCCTTCCGATGGTTCACCCCAAAATGGCCACTACGGCTGGTGCACGGTGCCGATCTGAAGCCAGGAGCCAGGTGCTTCTTCCTGGTCTCCCAAGCAGGTACAGGGCCCAAGGACTTGGGCCATCCTCCAGTGCCTTCCCAGGCCACAGCAGAGAGCTGGACTGGAAGAGGAGCAACCAGGACAGAATCCGGCGCCCTGACCAAGGCTAGAACCCGGGGTGCCGGCGCCACAGGTGGAGGATTAGCCTAGTGAGCTGTGGCGCTCTTAAAAGTAAAGCATGTGGATATTTGTCTTGAAATAATTGATATAAACCCACACAAAGAAAATAGGAATAGGACATTTAGGACAATGATTATAGGGATAAACTAACTCTCAAACTCTCTAGAGTAGTGGTTGTGTTC
Source organism: Lepus europaeus (assembly GCF_033115175.1). Lineage (NCBI taxonomy): Eukaryota > Metazoa > Chordata > Mammalia > Lagomorpha > Leporidae > Lepus > Lepus europaeus. Next base: position 45,362,905 of record NC_084834.1, on the reverse strand, counting down.
AAATATCTGGAAAGCAAAAGTTTTGAAAAAAAGGGAGAGAAAATATTACGGTCTATTTTGAGTAGGCTGGTTTTTTGACAACATTATTTCAAGAAATTTGTCACTTATAGGAGGAACTGGAAGTGATATAGACTAAAGAAAAACTAAGGGCCTATTAAAGAAATATTCAAATATAAAAAGAATCTATCCTGGACATAGGAATAGCTAAAACCCTTTCATAAACTCACCTTCTTGCATGCAGTAACTTATACTTTCAGACCATACCTTGTATCTTGTCTGCAATAATCCTTCAATTCTACCAGGACTCCCATTCTCTTTGTGTTGACCAACTTTTCATTGTTCAGCCCTTTTATGTTTTTGCTCCCCAGACTGACTAGCTTGCCAACTAATCACATTATTTTAGATTCCACTGCTTCCTTTTGGTTAGAAGCAAAATTTCCTTGCTTGTTCTTCTATCACAAAGAAATATCAACTTTAAAAAATACATCTAGGGGCCGGCATTGTGAGGTTATTGGTTAAGCCACTACCTGCAATGTCCGCATCCTGTAAGGGCACCGGTAAATCCTGCTCCACTTCTAATCCAACTCACTGCTACTTTGCCTGGGAAAGCAGCAAAGAATGGCCCAAGTCCATGGCCCCTTGCAGCCACATAGGAGATTCTGATGAAACTCCTTGCTCTTGGCTTCTACCTGGTCCAGCCCCAGTCATTGCTGCCATTTGGGGAGTAAACCAGCAAATGGAAGATCTCTTCTTCTCTTTATCTCTCTCTTCCTCTCTTTCTGTAACTCTGATTCTCAAATTAGTAAATAAATCTTAAATAAAAACAGTTCGAAAATACACAGATTAAGTCAAGACATTTCCTTTTTCTGAACATGCATTAATACAGCAAAAAACGTAGTTGGAAAAAAATGCATTCCTAACAATTGGCATAAATTAAAAACAAATAAAACAAACATCCATGGAATCAAAATTGCTACCATTCAATCATAATTTACCTACTCATCCAGTGACTCACCATCTTCCAGCACTCCCTCTTCCTACTTTATCTCAACTGCTCATAACTCCTTCTCAACTGTCATTCTTGTTGAACAAGCTTACTTGTTTTTTGGTTAATGACTTTTTTAAATTGCTTCAAATAAAGCAGATATGTTTAACCAAGAGTTCAACAAGTATACATAGATTTAATATTATTTTATATTTGATATTCATTTTTATTTTATTTATTCATTTATATCATTTCATATATAAATATTAGATTCATACATAGCACTTTTCTTGAGAGTAGAGATATTAATATCATGTAATGTGTGATTTATAGTTATCATAAAGTGAGAAAAGTATGATATATTATTATATGAAGGATATAATTCAGCAAAGGCAACATTTACAATTATCTATATACCAAATATAATGGCATTTATACATGTTACTCTTATTTGCATATATTTATAAATTTCTATATTTGAGAATAAAGGTGGAGTTTGGTTAATTTCACTTTGCATAATTTTGTCTAGTTGCATCCATTTTGTTGATAATGTCAGGATTTCATCCGTTTATATGACTAATACTCCATCCTATATTTATATATTTTCTTTACCCATTCATCATTTGATGGACATCTAGGTTGATTCCATACCTCTGCTATTGTAAACTGAGCTGCAATAAACATGAAAGTGCAAGAATCTCCCTCACAAACTGACTTCATCTCCTTTCAATAAATTCTCCTAAGTAGATTAGATGGATCATGTGGTGGATCTATTTTTAGTTTTTTGAGAAATTTCCGTGCTGTTTTCCTTAATGGTGGCACTAATTTGCATTCCCACTAAAAGCCTATTAGGGTTCTCTTTGTTCTACAACCTCATCAGCATTTGTTATTTTTTTAACTTTTGGGTAATAGCCATTCTAATTGGAGATATTTCCATGTTTGTGCTTTCTATTTATTTCAGTAATGTTCTATAATTTTCATTGTAAATGACTTTAGCATCCTTAGTTAAAGTGATCCAAAAGATGTGCTCGCTTCAGCAGCACATATACTAAACTTATCCAAAAGTTTTTAATTAACTATCTTAACAGTTATAGTATACTTTTGGTGGAGTCTTTGGTTCCTTGGTATATAGGATCATGTCATCTGCAATCAAGGGTTATTTGATTTCCTCCTTTCCTTTTCAAATATTTTATTTCTGTCTTGCCCTGTGGCCTTATCCAAAACTTTGAGACCTATTTTGAATATTAGTGAGAGGGAATATCCTTGTCTGGTTCCAGGTCTTAATGAAAATACTTCTAGTTTATTCCCCTTTAATTAATATTGGCTATTGGTTGCCATATATATCATTTATTTTGTTGAGATATGTTCATTCTATACATGATTTGCTTAAAGTTTTTATCATGAAAGGATACTGTATTTATCAAATGATTTCTCTGCATAAATTGAGATAATTGATACAATTGTAGCCTTCAATTTGTTGATGTGATGTGTCATGTTTATTGATTTGTGTACACTAAAATATCCCTGTATCTCTGGAATAATTCCCACTTGTTTGGAGTGGATGATCTTTTGTGGTGCATTGATGGGTATGATTTATTAGTATTTTGTTGAAGAATTTTGCATCTATGTTCATTTGCTGTATAATTATATTTTTAATTTTTGTATTATTTTCTGGTTTTGAAATTAAGGTAATTCTGGCCTCATAGGATGAGTTTGAAAGGGTGTCCTTTAAATTGTTTGGAATAGTTTGAGAAGAATTGGTGTTAGCTCTTCATTAAAAGACTCATAGAGCTGGTGCCGTGGCTGACTAGGCTAATCCTCTGCCTTGTGGCGCCAGCACACCGGGTTCTAGTCCTGGTCAGGGTGCCGGATTCTGTCCCGGTTGCCCCCTTCCAGGCCAGCTCTCTGCTATGGCCCGGGAGTGCAGAGGAGGATGGCCCAAGTGCTTGGCCCTGCACCCATGGGAGACCAGGATAAGCACCTGGCTCCTGCCTTCGGATCAGCGCGGTGCACCGGCCGCAGCTCGCTGGCCGCGGCAGCCATTGGAGGGTGAACCAACAGCAAAAGGAAGACCTTTCTCTCTGTCTCTCTCTCTCACTGTCCACTCTGCCTGTCAAAAAAAAAAAAAAAAAAAAAGACTCATAGAGTTCAGCAGTGAAACCATATGCATTGGGCTTTTCTTTGATGGGAGAATCTTTACCACTGATTAAACCTCATCCTGGGTTATTGGTCTATTAAGGTTTTCTGTGTCTTCATGATTCTATTTTGGTAAGTTATATTGTTCCAGAAATCTGCCCATTTTTTCCTAGGTTTTCCAATTTGTTTGCATAATGGTGTTTAATGATCATTTATATCTGTATAGAACCAGTTATAATAACTCCTACTTTATGTCTGAATTTGTTGTTTCAATTCTCCCCTTTCTCTTGGTTAATCTACTAGTGGTTTATCAACATTTCTTGTCTTTACAAAAAAAGTTTTCATTTTGTTTTCTCTCATATATTTTTGAATTGATATTCTGTTTATTTCTTCTCTATTTTTTAACTTTTCCTCCTATTTATTTTGAGTTTGGTTTATTCTTGGTTTTGGGGTCCCTAAGATACCTCATTAGGTTATTTTTGTGATACCTTCCATTGTTTTGATGTAGAAGCTTATTGCTATAGACTTGTCTCTTTCCATGGTTTTGCTGTATCCCATAAGTTTTGGTATGTTTGTTTCCTTCTCTATTAGTTTCAATGAAGTTTTTAATTTCTTCTTTGCTTTCTTCAATTACCCGTTGTTCTTAAAAGGGCATGTTGTTCAATATCCATGTATTTGTATTATTTCTGGAGTTTCTTTTGCTGTCAATTTCCAACTTTTTTTCTATTGTGATCAGAAGGGATACATGTCTGGAACTGATTTTTTTGAGACTTGTTTTATGGCTCAGTATGTGAGATCCATCCTAGAAAATATTCCACACAGTGATGAAAAGAATATGTTGGGGGTCACAATATCTATAGAGAGACATCTGTTCGATCCAGTTGGTTTATAGTATAGATTAGCTCCATTTTTCAGTTGTTCATTTGTTTTACCTGATTGATCTATTCGTTAATGAAAGTGTGCTGTTGAATTCTTACAGTGTTATCATGTTGGAGCTTATGTTTTCTAACACTGGTGTACTGACTTTAGGTGCATATACCATGAGAGTTATCATATTAGTGAATTGACCACTTGATCATTATATAGTGATTCTTTTAACAATTTTTGTATTAAAATCTGTTTTGTCTGATAGAAGTATAGTTATTCCTGCTCACTTTTGATTTCTATTTGCAAGGAATACCTTTTTCTATTCTTTCACTTTAAGTCTCTCCCTGTCTTTATTGGTGAAGCATGTTTCTTGCAAGCAGCATGTTCTTTGGCCTCTTTTTTTTTTATCTATTTGGCCAATTTGTCTCATTTAATTGTGGGATTAAGTTCATTTATATTCACTGTCATTATTGGTAAGTAATGACTTGGTCCTACTGTTGTTCCTTTAAAATCCCTTTCCTTTGTTTTGAGTACCATTGGTTCTTTTTTCTAGTGGTTTTCACACTTCACACTCTCATAATGAAGATTACTTTTCTTTTTTTCTGTGTGTAGTACATTCTTTTTTTTTCTGCTTACTAATAATATGATCTTTTTTTTAACTTTTATTTAATGAATATAAATTTCCAAAGTACAGTTTAAGGATTACAATGGCTTCCCCCCCCCGCCACCATGATGGACTCTTTCAATTTCTAGTTGCCTTCTAAAGTCTTTATTTTACTTTCCCTTTTGAAAGGAAACTTCTCTATCTAAAGTATTCTGGATATCATGGAGGTACAGACAGGAGGGGACAGCAGAGAGAAAAGCCTTCCATCTGCTAGTTCACTCCTCATATGGCTGCAATGGACGGAGCTGTGCCAATCTGAAGGCAGGAGCCTGGAACTTCTTCCAGGTTTCCCACATGGGTACCGGGGCCAAGTACTTGGGCCATCCTCCGTTGCTCTCCCCGGGCATAAGCAGAGAGCTGGATCTCAAAAGGAGCAGCTGGACACTAACAGGTGCCCATATGGGATGCCTGCATTGAGGAAGAGGCTTAGCCTACTAAGCCACAGTGCCAGCCCCACTCATGTCTTTTTTTTTAAAAAAAAAAACTTTTATTTAATGAATATAAATTTCCAAAGTACAGCTTATGGGTTACAATGGCTTCCCCCTCCCAAAACTTCCCTCCCACCCAGAACCCTCCCCTTTCCCGCTCCCTCTCCCCTTCCAATCACATCATGATTCATTTTCAAATCTCTTTATACACATGAGTTATAGTCCCAACACAAGGTATTTGTACTGGCTGTTTCCTCTCTTTATAAAACTCTTCCTTATTTAGCCCTCTGCTGAGGTGCCTGGGAAAGCAGCAGGAAATGGCTCACATGCTTGGACCTCTGCACCCATGTGGGGGACAAGGAAAAAGCTCCTTGTTCTGGGCTTTAGCCTGGCCTAATTCTGGCCATTGCAGCCATCTGGGCAGTGAACCAGCGGCTGAAAGATGTCTCTCTCATTCTGTCTCTATTTCTCTCCTGTAACTTTGCCTAAAAAAAAAATAAATAAATAAAATAAAAAAGAACTCTTCCCAAATACATAACATCCTAACTCCAGTTCTTTTAAGTGCACCAAGAAAGAGAAAAAAAAATCACGGTCAATTGCGTTATAGTTTAGGAACTCAGTAATTAAAAAAAAAACAACAACAACAAGTCTTTATAATTGACAACAAGCTTGTCAAAACTTTGCCCTGGAGAGAGACATTGTATTCATTATATTAGAGAGTGGAAAAAAAAAAAAAGCCTACCGTTTTCTCCAAGGCAAGATGCTATATCTCCTTTGGCTCTTCATTCTTCAATTATGAGTATCCTTGTAAAAATTTCTGTAACGATAGATTTTGTGTCTCTGATGCCAACAGAGGCAGAAATTATCAAAGATACAGAGCGGTGTCACACAATAATTAATATAAAGTAGCTTTCTATATTAATTTTAAAATTAAAAAATGTAAAGAGGTGACTTAGAGAAAATATACCTCTATAGATGAACAGCACTGACATAAAATAAGTGATAAAATTTGTGAAAGGAAAATTTTTTTAAAAATCAGGGAACATTTCATTTCCATTAGAACGACACAGTAAGTTCCTGAAAATATCATGTTTTAGAAAGTAGTCATGCTATGAAAATGTTTATACATTATGGTTTCTGTTAGAAGTGTAATCATTTCTGGTTGGCATTTTGGTGCATCAGATTAAGCCACTGCCTGCAATGCCAGAGTCCCATATGGGTGTTGGTTCATGTCCCAGCTGTTCCACTTCTGATCCAGCTCCCTGTTAACGCTCATGGGTAAGCAGTAGTAACTAGTGAGTATTAAGTAGCAAGTAGATATTAACCTGGGCTCCCTTCACCCACGTGGGATACCCCATGGAGTTCCAGGTCCCTGTCTTCAGCCTGGCCCAACCTTGACCATTGTGAATATTTGTGGAGTGAATCAGTGGATAGATCTGCCTCTTTCTGTCTCTATTTCTGTAACTCTATCTTTCAAATAAATGCAACTGAAAAACAAACAAGAGTTATAATGACTTTAATAATTTGTTTTGTTTTTTTTAACTTTTATTTAATGAATATAAATTTCCAATGTACAGCTTATGGATTACAATGGCTTCCCCCTCCCATAACTTCCCTCTCACCCGCAACCCTCCCCTCTCCCGCTCCCTCTCCTCTTCCATTCACATCAAGATTCATTTTCAATTCTCTTTATATACAGAAGATCAATTTAGTATATATTAAGTAAAGATTTCAACAGTTTGTACCCACATAGAAACACAAAGTGAAACATACTGTTTGAGTACTAGTTATAGCATTAAATCAAAATGTACAGCACATTAAGGACAGAGATCCCACATGAGGAGCAAGTGCACAGTGACTCCTGTTGTTGACCCAACAAATTGACACTCTAGTTTATGGTGCCAGTAACCACCCTAGGCTCTCGTCATGAGTTGCCAAGGCTATGGAAGCCTTCCAAGTTCGCTGACTCTGATCATATTTAGACAAGGTCATAAAAGACAGGGTGAGGATAGTCACCAATGATCCTAAGCGTGGCATTAACCAGGTCTGAAAAATTATACAGCATTAGGTGGGGAAGAGGACCATCAGTACACACAGGTTGGGAGTAGAGCCATTGGTGGTAGAGTAGAGGTTATGATTACGAAGGAATGAGGCCCAAGTGCACTAGACAGGGTCTAGAACAAAGGACAGAGTCATTATTAGAGGAGCTAAGAAAGGTGCTGTCTAAGCTACAATTAAGTTTTCTGATTGAGAGGCAAATAGAACCTGACAGAAGGAGCCTGGTAATAATCTGGTGGGCTTTAGGCCTTGTAAGTTCAGAGGCCCAGACCTATCTAACTCTTCACTTGGGGTAAATTCTAAGGGAGGTGTGAACCACCTGGGGGAAGGCACTCTGTTGACTTTTATTACTTAGTTGGCCGGGGGGAGAGCTGGCCAGGTCAAGGCAGGTGGCATCTCTAATAAGAAATTTACAGTTCTGTCTGCAATGTTGCTGACCCTACTTGGCCATGCCCTCAGCTGCAGTGGTCACTTTGGAAGTTGGGCTGAGTGAAGGGCTTTTCAGCTTAGAGCCAATAAGATCTGTGGCTCTGACCTGGGCATCCTTCGACTCCAGGGCAGGTCCATTTCCAGTGATCCACCTCTTGGCAGAGCTGCCAGGGCTCTTCACAAGCTGACTTCTGCTGAAGCCCAGGCTTACCACTTTGAAAGCCACTGCAGTGGACTGGCCTGTTGGGTCTCCTTGAGGGCAGATCACTGTACAGATCAGCCATTAATAGGCCTGCCACCCATTGTTTAGCTGTTCTCCTATAGGTTCCTATGGACTTTTTCCAGCCACTTCTATTGTATTCAGTACTTTGGGATGACTCTGTAAACAGATGAAGCCAATAATGTATTAACAGTACCAACTGAGAGAAAGTATGGTGAACTGAGGTTACTAAAAACAAAAAGCAATTCAAATCAATTGGCAATCAACAAAAAGAGTTAAAGATTTTAAAAGCTATTATTAAAATTGCTATATTGGTCTATTATGTTATGTTATATGTGTGTACATATTGTATGTCCACATGGGAAAATTTTATTAAGAATTTTAATTGGCTTAAAGAATAGATTGTCCATAAATTTAAGCTGCTAAAATTAATCAAAGATACATTTTAATTCATGTGACCTAAATCTCTGTATCATATGTTTTATACTTGTTGGTAGAAAGAAACTAAAAACATTTTTATATGGTTGTGCTTAAGTTTACTGGTTAAACAAACTACACCACGTTAGATATTTAAGAGGTATTTCCAAGTACATGATTCTTAAAATTTCTAGAAGGCATTGGACCTTCTGGTAAATGTTTTCTTAAGTTGTTATCTAATGGTTGAAACGGTTTGCTAAGTATTCATGTGATATTGCTATTGTCAGCAAGCGATCTAGGACTTGCTCCCTCATTTCTCTATTCTAAGCCCAACTTGTTCTTTCATTTCTCTATTCTCTTCAAGGTAGGAAACTAATTCTATTATGAAGGAATCTGTAGGATGCACAATTTAATCTTTAGACCTTATAAAAGAGATGGCTAACATTTTTCTGTAATAGCATAGCCAAAATAAGAACTTAAATAATAATCTCATAGCTAGATTTACTTTGCCATCAGCAAAGTTTACAGTAAGTAGAAAAAAAACCCCTTTCAGACCAAAGGGAAAGAAAGTTTTAAAGTGAGAATATAATTTTCCTCATGGGCATTGTCCACCTTAGGAAAACTAATACAGAACATGCCTGTGACTATAGACGTGTAGTTCAGGCCACCGAAGATTAGAGATGGGACTTGGGCACTCCCTTGACTTGCATCCTCTGGTCTGCTTTAACAAAAACCAAGAGGAAAAGAAAGCTAGGCATGACTTTAATAATTTGTAAAACAATTTAAAATATTTAGCAAATTTTCAGTTGAGAATACTCTTTCATTTCCAAGTATGTGTCGACGGAATTTCCTATACTCTAGCTTTAAATATATTAAACTGAATTCTCATAGTCACTGAAAAAAATCTAAGCATACATAAAGCATAAGTGACATATTAATATTTTATTTATGTCAGCCAGTTCAGGATCAAAAACAAAATGACTTAAACAACATAAACATATTTTCTTTTTTTTTTTTAAAGGCAGAGTGGATAGTGAGAGAGAGTGACAGAGAAAAAGGTCTTCCTTTTTGCTGTTGGTTCACCCTCCAATAGCCGCTGCGGCTGGCGCATCTCGCTGATCCGAAGCCAGGATGGCGCCAGGTGCTTCTCCTGGTCTCCCATGCAGGTGCAGGGCCCAAGGACTAGGGCCATCCTCCACTGCCTTCCCAGGCCATAGCAGAGAGCTGGCCTGGAAAAGGGGAAACCAGGATAGAACCTGGTGCCCCAACCAGGACTAGAACCCGGTGTGCAGGCGCTGCAAGGCGGAGGATTAGCCTGTTAAGCCATGGCGCCGGCCCATAAATGTATTTTCTAACACTTCTTGAGGGTATTAGTCCAAGATCAAGGTTCTGGCTAATTAAGGCTTTGCTAAGAACTATCTGCTTCACTTAAAAGAGGCAACCAAATAATTTTATGTCCTCACGTAGCCTTTTCTGTGTATATGTTTGTGTGTGGAGAGAAAGAGAGAGAGAGAAATAGAGGAGAGAGAGAGAAAGATTTCCCCGTTTCTTCCCCTCTTTTTAAGGTCATCAGTTTTTTCAGATTAAGGTCCACTCTTATGATCACACTTAGCACTATATCCTAAAGAGTCCATATTCAAATACAATCTTACTGAAGTCAGGATTTAAACTTGGATATGAAGAGAACCATTCATTCTCTTGCACTGCTATACTATACAGCAATAAAAATGAGTAAAATAATTCTACATGTGTAAAAGCAGAATTAGCTCCTATACGTAATTTTGAGAGGTAAACACTTCAGAAACAACATAATATTTCCATAAAGATTCAATCAACAACATATAAAGCTACAACTATGTTTGGCAGCATAAACATATGTATAATAATCACCAGTTTATGTTAGCGCTTACCTGTGTGGTAAAAAGATTGGATTGTATCTATCAGGATGACAGAGACTTCAGTTTGTTTGGTAATATATAGTTAGTATTCAAATGTTTATTGCTCCTTTGTCTAAATTCAATTATTTTAAATTACAGTGAGTCTGTATAGGCTTGAAATAAATATGGAAACAACTATGCAGAAGGACAGTTAATAAAAAGTGAACTTTTTCTCTAGTTTTCTTTCACATTTCTCTCTCTCTCTCTTTTTTTTTTTTTTTTTTGACAGGCAGAGTTAGAAAGTGAGAGAGAGAGACAGAGAGAAAGGTCTTCCTTCCATTGGTTCACACTCCAAATGGCCACAACGGCTGGAGCTGCACGGATCCGAAGCCAGGAGCTAGGACCTTCCTCCTGGTCTCCCATGCGGGTGCAGGGCCCAAGGACCTGGGCCATCCTCCACTGCCCTCCTGGGCCACAGCAGAGAGCTGGACTGGAAGAGGAGCAACCAGGACAAAATCCCACGCCCCGACCAGGACTAGAACTCTGGGTGCCGGCGCCGCAGGTGGAGGATTAACCTAGTGAGCCGCGGTACTGGCCCCACATTTCTCTTTTTTAAAAAAATGTTTTATTTATTTGAGAGGCAGTGTGACAGAAAGAGATTTTCCATTCACTAGTTCACTCCCCAAATGACTGCAACAGCTGGGGCGGGAGAAAACAGACACCAGGAGCCAGAAACGCCATCCTGAGTTCCCAAATGAGGGCGGAGGACCCAAGCACTTGGGCCATCTGCTGCCTTCCCAGCAGTATCATCAGGCAGAAAAACCGGGACTCAAACCAGCACTCTGATGTGGGATGCTGGTGTCACAAAATGGTGACTTAACTCACTACTCCACAACGCCAACCCCCATATTTCTAAGTCTTGTTCTCTTGCATCAAGGATGTATCATTTTTGCTTTTTAGCCTTGGAAACTAGCTAACAGAAGCTTCTCTTTCTCATTTGTCATTGCCTAAGTGCACTGGAAGGATGGGGATAGTCACTCAAAGTTGGGGAAGATAGAGCTATCGCTATCCATACACCATTCCATGGAGAAGGGCCATACAAGCCAGCTCCATACAAGCAGGTTTTGTTTTCTGAGAATAGGGAGAGGATTGCTCTATGCAATTTAAGGGACTATGGAGCCAACCAGATTTTGGCCTGGGCAACAGATTTCTAAACCAGGGAAAAAGTTTTCTTAGGCTTTGCAAGCTGTCTGCAGTTGATACTTCTGGAAATTCTACCAGATTGGACATTTTGGTTGTAATAAAATGAATTGAGGTAGCTACTGACTATTTACTAAAATTAAATTTTCACTTGACTTGAGAGAGTCTTGGGATTTAATTTGATTTTAAAATTATTAATGCATTGTGATTTTTTAAAACATTTTTAAATCTGTGAACTAAATATCCACTATACATTCATTTAACCTAAATAGCCTAAAGTACAAGCCTATGATTCCCTAGATATCCACAGCAATTTTCCATGACAATCTACTACAGGCCTAATGGAGAAATTGCTAAACAGTAAGATTGCATATTATTCAAGTATCTATATGTCAGCAAAGTAATTTTATTTTTTAGTTTTTGTGTTCCATTTTTATTTGTTTTCACTCATTTGAAAGGCAGAGAGACAAAGAGAGAAGCTGAGAGAGAGATTTTTCTACCTGCTGGTTCACTCTCCAAGTTCCTTCAATAACAGAGTTCTACCAGGGGCCCAGAACTCAATCTGGGACTCCCTCTTTAGTGTCAGCAGTCCAAGAATTTGACACATCACCTGCTGACCCCAAGGTGCATATTAACCACTCAGCTGAGATAGAGAGCAGACTGGGACTCTAAGCCCAGCACTCTGACACGCCACATGCATGCCACATGCAACCCAGTTAAGTAAAATGTTGATGAATATTTGTTTTTTATTTACACACTGAAGACTAATTAGAAGATAAAGACATTCTTGAAACATTCTAATCATTTCTACACCAAAGTTACTGCTGACATAGTTATGAACACTAATTCATCTTAGCATTTTATGAAACCTTGATTAATCACGTTAGTATGGACTGTGCCCTGCCTCCCTCTCTATTCTCTCTGCTTTATATTTCAAATACATTATCCTGCCTTGCAAAATTCTAAGTGTGCCATTGAGTTATTGTTCTAAATAATCTCTTCTCTTTAAAACAACTTATTCATAAATAACAAAATGAGAATGTGTCCACAGTGACATTTATCTGATCCTATAAAAGGAACACACATGAATACTTCATCTTCTGGACTATAACTATTCAACTAATATATTAAGAAACTTCTTATTAGTCTCTACTAATTCCATACTCTTCCTTTTCTTGATAATGAATAAAAGTTAAGTCCTATTGAAGTTTTTTTTATGTAGTTTGTGAGTGAGAATATACATGCATGTGTAGTTTATATAAAAAATTAGTTTTGAATTCTAGTACTATTACTTCGTGAGACTACTGAGAAAATGTGTAGACTGTTTTCTACTGAACAGTTTCTAGTGTATCCAATTGCTGGGTGTATTAGGCATTTACTTAATCATATTCATTAATTTTAGAGTTATGCTGAATAATCTTAACATTACTAAAAACCTTAAAAATTCATAAAAGCTAGTACTTCTCTATTTAATCAAAATAAAAGAGCATAATATTTCTTGGGGTATAATATGTGAAACAATTCATTTAATAACTATGGAAAATTATGTAACATCCCAATAAAACTATTTAATAAAATTTTCTGGGGGTGGGCATTGTGGCACAGCAGGTTAAACTGATGTTTGGTTTGCCCATGTCTCATATTAGAGTGCCCATTTGTGTCCAGCCTTCACTGATTCTGATCCAGCTTCCTGCTAAAGCATCCTGGGAGGCAAAATATGATGATTCAAGTGCTTGGGGACTTGCCACCCCTGCGATACCCAGAAAGTGTTCTTGGCCCTTGTTTGGCCAGGCCCAGCTCTGGCTGTTGCAGGCTCAGGGAGTGAACCAGTGGAAGGAAGATTCTCTCTCTCAATCTCTCTCTCTCTCTGTAAATGTACCTTTCAAATAGATTAATTTTTTTTAAATCTTTATGAATGCATGCAAACAACATGCATACAACCCCTCCTCCACAAATGCAATAGAAATTATGTTTCATTTCCCCCAGAGACTTCCTTTTAGTATAGTAATGCTAAATAAATTTTTACAATTATTGGATAATTTGCTTTTCAGTTAAATTTTTGTGAAATTGAAAACAGAATCCATTAAAATTTATAGCGTTTACAAGAATACATGATAGGAATGTAAGGCTTTATAAGTATTCCATAATGTAATTATAAAGACTTACTTTCTTTTTATGATTGATGCAAAAAGCAGGACCATTTGGTTTACATATTTTTTCTAGTAAGTATATGTAAATACTATCAGTATATTTATTTTCCCCATATTAGTGATAAAAAGACTATTTACTTTGAACACTAGTCAGATTAAAACTAGGGCTATATAATATATTATCTAAACTGAAGAATTTTGTAATGGAAAGGGCAGCAAACTATTTAAATTGTTAAAATCATATTCTTCAGTTTTAAAAAATAGAAATACTTTGGGAAAGTACCTAAGATGTCATTAATGATACCTGCATTTCACATCAGAGGACCTGGATTTGATTCCTGGTTCCAGCTCCTGATTCCAACTTCCTGTTAATTCGCAGGTAGGCAACTGTGATGGGCCAGGTAACTGGGTCCCTGCCAGCTTTGGCGGAGACTTGGATTGGGTTCTCAGCTTGTGACTTCAGTCTGATCTAATTAATTATTGCAGGCATTTGGCAAGTGAAACAGAGTGATGGATACTCTCTCTGTTTCTCTATCTGTGTTCCTCTCTCTCTCCCTGTATCCACATATAATAATATAATATTGTAAAATATTATTTTCAGTCATTAAAATAAGATTGGCCAAAATTATATTGGATATATATTGAATGTTTATGTTGAAAATATAATTTATCATCCAATAAGCAACTATTTGAGACTGCAACAAGATATTGATTATTACATAAAGCTAACTGTTGCAAATTAAAACACTAGTATGGACAATCCACAGTGACTGGTATGCTCAGAAATATTAGGACATAGAACCCTACCTGGTTCTAACACTGTGTGAGAATTACTTACCTGATGAATATGTTTTTCCAAATTACTAATTTTTATTGTTTTTATAAAATTAGCAGATTTTTCACATCTATTCTATGGTTAAGAAATTGGAATATTTTTATTTGACTATTCTATCTGGAATATTATATTTTATGAGTAATACTGCATCTGTTGTAACACATACAAGCATCATTTATATATACACCAAAAATACCACACAAATACAATAGAAACTATAAGGTTTTTTTTTTTTTTCCTCAATGACTTACTTTAATTTTTTTTTTGACAGGCAGAGTGGACAGTGAGAGAGAGACAGCGAGAAAGGTCTTCCTTTTGCCGTTGGTTCACCCTCCAATGGCCGCCGCGGTAGCGCGCTGCGGCCGGCGCACCGCGCTGTTCCGATGGCAGGAGCCAGGTGCTTCTCCTGGTCTCCCATGGGGTGCAGGGCCCAAGCACTTGGGCCATCCTCCTCTGCACTCCCTGGCCACAGCAGAGAGCTGGCCTGGAAGAGGGGCAACCGGGACAGGATCGGTGCCCCGACCGGGACTAGAACCCGGTGTGCCGGCGCCGCAAGGCGGAGGATTAGCCTGTTGAGCCGCGGCGCCGGCGACTTACTTTAATTTATAACAAAGCTATATAAAGCTTTTTCACAATTCATAGCTAAAGTTGCTTTCAAAGTAAAATTTTGTACCAGTGCTGAGGTAATTGGTGATCTCAGATCAAATTCTGGTTAACAAATGTTATTACCAGGGCAGGCAATCGTTGAAGTAGTTAGGATATCACTTTGAAAACTCTCATCTCATATTCAGTGTCTGGGTTTGAGTGTAGGTTCCACTTTCAAATCCAACTTCCTAATTAATGGAAACCCTCCACATGGGAGACTTGGAAGGAATTCCAGGCTCCTGGCCTATGAATGGCCCAGTCTCAGCTATTGTAGATATTTGGGTGGTGCCAATGGGTGGAAGATCTTCCTGTGCCTTCCTGTCTCTGTTTCTTCTTCTTTCTAATAAAATGAAATATCATGAAAATTGTAAAGAATGAATCAACTTTTCAAAATAACAAATAGGGGTTAGTGCTGTGGCATAGCAGGTGAAGCCACCGTCTGCATTCCTGGCATCCCATATGGATGCTGGTTCAAATCCAAGCTGCTCCACTTCTGATCCAGCTCTCTGCTCTGTCTTGGGAAAGCAGTAGAAGACGGCCCAAGTGCTTGAGCCCCTGAGACTATGTGAGAGACCCAGAAGAAGCTCCTGGCTCCTGGCTTTGAATTCACACAACTCTGGCCATTGCAGCAATTTGGGGAGTAAAACAGCAGATGGAAGACTTCTCTCTCTCTGCCTCTGCTTCTCCATAACTCTGTCTTTCAAAGCAATAAGTAAATATTAAAAAATAAAAAGTAAAATATATTCCTAAATATTTTTTTTCCTAAATAAAATGTTCAAATAATCAAACTCAAATATTTCCCAGGATGCACATAAGCAGTTACCTGGATAAGAAATTGAGGTGGGTCTCATACTCATGCTGTCTGACATGGAAGGTGGGAATCCCAAGTGGTATCTTAACCTTTTAAAAACCTGCCCCTTTGGCTGGCACCATGGCACAGCGATTAAAGCCCTGGCCTGAAGCGCCCATGCCCCATATGGTTGCCAGTTCTAATCCCAGTAGCTCATCTTCCAGTTCAGCTCTCTGTTATGGCCTGGAAAAGTAGTAGAAGATGGCCCAAGTCCTTGGGCCCCTGCACCCACGTGGTAGACCCGGGAGAAGCTCCTGGCTCCTGGCTCCTGGATTCAGATTAGCACAGCTCCAGCTGTTGTGGCCATCTGGGGAATGAACCAGCGAAAGGAAGACCTCTCTCTGTGTCCCTACCTCGCTCTGTAACTCTGTCTTTCAAATAAATGAAAGAAATCTTAAAAAAAAAAAAAAACCTGCCCCTTTGTGCATTCTATTTTTAAGTAAGTATAATTTCCTTAGAAACACGGTTAGTACTTCAACTGTAGAAATAAAATTATTTCTGAATATTTAAACACAACTCTATTTTAATTAGTATAATATTGCCATTTTTTGTTACATCTTTTTCATTTCTTATAATTTGCATCAATAATGTCTATTCTGTTCAAATATGCATGCCAAATAAAGTAAAATAGAAAAAGCAATATGATATATGCACATTTTTATTTCCAAAGAGAAAATATTACATGCATGTATATCTAATATACAGTGTACATACCAAGAGCTTTCTTTCTTAAATTGTTTACTTAATTTTTAATTAGTTTTAACAGATTCTATGTGATTTGTAGATACAATTCTAAGAACATAATGATATTTTCTTCCTGCCTGTCCTTAAAGTGAGAAAATGCTTGGTACCACGGTTAGAACCTCATTAAACAATGGTATTAGAAGAGATGAAGATTCCTTTGAGTTAATTTATTAGAAAAGATCATATAAGACCTTTCTTTCTGTCTCTCCTTCTCTCTGTAACTTTACCTCTCAAATTAATAAATGTTTTAAAAAAGAAAGTTATACAGATGAGGCTTATCAACACTTATTTTATTATGTTTTTTAATTAAACCATTTATCATTAGATAATAGCATGTTATCATTTTCCAAATGGTTCACAGAATTAAGAAAGAAATAATGCAACTATATGTTACACATAGCTTTTTGAAATTCCTTTATAGTTAGTCCAGATAATAAGAAATAGTTTCAGAATGTATTATTTTAGAAATTCTAATGTGAAAATCACAACACTGGCATTGTAAATGACTTTTAAAGGGCACAAAACTTAATATCCCTCATAGTCAGAGTCTACAGTTCACATTGCAAAACATTTTCAAGAGAATGACCAAGTTAACCTTGGTTCTCAAGGTCTCTTTGTTTGTTTGTTTTTATTTTCTCTCTTTCACATTACACTTATAGTTCAAACAATGAGTTTCAGAGCAACACGATAGTGTACATATCTTCAATTTAATGCATTTAGAAGTCATCATTAATAGTTTTCTTTTCTTGTTCTGAAAATGTTGAAATAACTGCAAAAGCTATGGGGTTATAAAGATCACTTACTTTTCCGTGTCTCAATTTATCTGATTATAAGGTGAGAACAATGTAGCCTGTCTACTTTGGTCTTTGGGAATTTAAAACTTAATAAGAGCAAAAAGTTTTCAAGGACTTTACAAGAAAGCAGGCACATAAATAGTAACACAACTTCTGGATGGTAGTGGGAAATGTGTAAAACAGTATTTCTGAATATCAAAAAAAGTCAAAACATTCACTTTTATCAGCTCTTAGCAGTAACCTCTAAGAAGATTAAAGACCCTTCTCTTTTATGTAATAATCTATGGAAGCTATTTAGCTCAATTTCTTAAAAGAATATGCCCAAATGATGGAAGAAAGTTTGCAACATTAAGAAAAAAATATAAAAGTTTAATACAGAACTATAGGAATAATATCAGATAACATGGTAAATAACACTTTAAAGAATACTACCAAGTCCTTTTGAAACAAGATGAAAATGGAATCGTTACACCTGTCATCTATGAAAGCTGGTGTCATTTCAGAAGTGTAGAAAATGGTAGAGGTATTCAAATGGCTTTTTGATCCTTCTTCTTTAAGGGTGTGCTCTTCAAAATGGAGAGCACAAACAAACAGAATACATCGCAGATAGAGGAACCATGTGCCCCTGAATGAATTCAAATTTATAGGCTTAAAGAAGTTAAAGTAGCTCTAGGAAGTGACCCACAAACCAGCTTTAATAAACCCTGAAAAATAATAAGAAAATGAAAACCTATCAGAAAATTGCAAATAGATGCTTCAGATTTTCAAAAAATGATATTCTGGCCATGTTCTAGAAATAATAATTATCCAAAAGAGAAATGATCTTTTAAAATATTTTAAACTCTTAAGACACTTTAAACCTCTTTGGAATTATTATACCTCTTGGAACATATACCAAGAGCTCATCTATCTCAATGTAAGTATTTTATATATTATAAAATAAAGTGACAAAAATTTGACCAAATGACATTTCATTATTATACTAGAAAATTGAATAAACTAGCTGTGTCTCATTATCTCCACATATAAAATGGCACTTGATTAGGATGTTTTTAAAGATTTATTTTATTTATTTGAAAGACAAAGTTACAGAGAGAGGTAGAGCCGGAGAAAGAGAGACAGAGATCTTCCATCCACTGGTTCACTCCCCAGATGACCACAATGGCCAGAGCTGAGCTGATCCAAAGCCAGGAGCCAGGAGCTTTTTCTGGGTCTCCCATGCAGGTACAGGGGCCCAAGCACTTGGGCCATCTTCCACTGCTTTCCCAGGCCATAGCAGAGAGCTGGACTGGAAGTGGAGCAGCTGAGATTCAAACCTGTACCCATACGGTATGCCGTCACTGCAGGCCGGGGCTTTAACCCACTGTGCCACAGTGCCGGCCCCACAGGATGACTTTTTTGAATGCCCAATCCAATTCCAAAATGTACAAATTTTAATTTCTTTTTATGGCCCAAATACTAAAAATGTGTCTATGTGAATCATCATAAATATTCTAATTAAATCAGTTTTAGAAAGAAAATGTGTATTTTATTCCGATGCTCTTGTGTCCTATTAATGCCTTTTTGCACGAAAGGAATCCTCCCATGTTTCTTGTGCCTGGAGCCATTATCACCCACACTTTCTTCAAGTCTATCCATGTCATGTATTTTGCTAAAATTTATTCCTCCAAAATCTAGCAATTCTCTCTCCCAAAGCCTTTTCCAAGGTTTTTTATCCTTGTTTTACTCCTCCGGTGTACCTGATAGCCTTCTCTAAAGCAATCTGCCAAAGAAGCTGCAGGTAGTTACCAACCATTAATATTGATTTCAGGCTGCCTGGGTGGTAGGCTAAGCCTTCACCTGTGGTGCAGGTTTGTGTCCTGACCGCTCCTCTTTCTATGCAGCTCTCTTCCTATGGCCTGGAAAAGCAGTGGAGGGTGGCGCAAGTGCTGGGGCCGCTATACCCACGCGGGAGACCTAGAAGAAGCTCCTTGCTCTTGGCTTCAGCATGGCCCAGCTCCAGCCTCTGGGGCCATTTGGGGAGTGAACCAGCAAATGAAAGACCTTCCTCTCTGTCTTTCCCTCTCTCTGTCTGTATCTCTCCCTCTCAAATATGTGAATAATTCTTTAAAAATATTGACTTGAGGAAGAGTTTGGCAGCAGTGCTAACTGATTTTCTCACCGGCTACAAGAATGTGCCTGAAATATAACATCACAATTTTTTAAAGCTCACACAAAGCAAACAATTTTGCAGTGATAGGGAAGGAAAAGACAGGAGAACAACATTTAAAAAAAATATTAGAATTATCTTGTAAGATTTTTTTAAATGGCGACAGAATTAACATAGTGGCATAGTGAGTTAGTGATCACTTGCAACACTCACAACCTTTAACAGAGTACTGATTCAGAATCCCAGCTGCTCTGCTTCCAATTCAGATTCCTGCTAATATGCATGAGAAGGCAGCAGAAGATTGTGAAAGTACTATAGCCTCTGCCACCCATGTGGGAAACCAGAACGGAGTTACTGGCTCTTGGGTTTAGCCTGGCCCAGACTTGACTATTGCAGCTGTCTGGGGAGTGAACAAGCAGATGGAAGATTTTTTTTTTTTCCTCTCTCTCTCTCCTCTCTCCCCCACCTCCTAAATCCTCAGTCTCTATTGCTCTGCCTCACAAATAGGTAAATAAAGCATTTTAAAAATAAATAAAATTAAAAGACTATGATCAGGTCACTCCCTATATTAACTAAATCAGGTGGAAGATGTGGAGCCCAGGGACCTGTGCTTTTTATGAGCTTCCTAGGAGATTCCCAGGAAGTAGTCAAGATTGAGAATCTCTGTACCTAGATCAAATTCCTCAAGATTTTCAGCTCTTCCAGGGTAAGACAAAATAGACATAGAGCAAGTGATTGTGGTTTGAGGGGAGAAACAGGCCACATAAGAGGGGAAACAAAGCCATCTATTTCTTGCAGGGGTGGAGAATGTCCAGCCCAATCATTCCATCTGACCCTGCCAAGGCAACCACTGCTAGGACTCAAAATTCAATAAACTGATAGCAGGCTAGTTTTTAAGTTGATAGTTTTGTATGGCCAGCAAATCATGCTCTAAATATTCAAATAGCATTTGACAGAAAAAAGGTGCCCTACCTCTGTCATAGCGGTAAATAGCTCAGGTCACACTCAAGCAATGTTAATAAGAAGTTTGTAAATCATTGAACTAAAAAGAAAATTTATTTCCAGAAAGCAAACCAACAGGATAATCCCTAACTTCAAATATTTTAACTTGTAAAGTTGGCAAGAAATCTCAAAACAAAATCATATTTGAAAATAAATATGCTGGCCAGCACCGTGGCTTACTTGGCTAATCCTCTGCCTGCGACGCTGGCACCCCGGGTTCTAGTCCCGGTTGGGGCTCTGGGTGTTAGTCCCCATTGCTCCTCTTCCAGTCCAGCTCTCTGCTGTGGCCCAGAAGGGCAGCTGAGGATGGCCCACATGCTTAGGCCCTGCACCCACATGGAAGACCGGGAGGAAGTACCCGGCTCCTGGCTTCGGACTGGCACAGCGCCGGCCACAGTGCCATTAGGGGAGTGAACCAATGGAAGGAAGACCTTTCTCTCTGTTTCTCTCTCGCTGTCTACTATAACTCTACCTGCCAAAAAAAAAAAATATATATGCTGATGAGACTGGTACTACACCCCTCCTTGTACATTACTGTTAATTTTTCAGAATTATGACAGGGCATGTGATATTGTGATTAGAATAGTAGACTGTAAAATAAAAATGCCAGTGTAAAGTTTTATTCAGTTGCTATTTCAATTAAATTACCGTGTTTTATTTATAATGAAATATCTTTTCCATATTGACATTTGAAACCATTCCTTAAAATGACAATGTTAGCGATATTGATGAGATGCTTTAAATTTTCTCTGTGATATATTCTTAAACATAGATCTTTCATATCTGCCAATTAACTTTTAGGCCTTCATCAACGAATTCCAAAGAGTAATAATTACCGTTGATGTCTTTGTGGCTCTCCAAAGTTAGTATGAATCATATTTTAAGCCCAACTAGCTGAAACATGACAGGTGAAAATCTACTCAGGGATTTTGTGTGATGAATTAACAGACCAATATGCAAATAATTTGGGAGATATTGCTGCCCAATTTTGCAATTACTCAGCATTTCTGATTGATTTACTTAGATCTTTTTCAAAAGCTTCCAATATACATCATTTATTTAATCAAATACAAGAAAATTGCACAATCTCTACTGAAAAGATTGGATATCAAATTGAACTAGACACATACATGCATCCCTGTTTTCACTATATTTTATTTAACATCCATATCAACAAAAATTTTCTAGTATGTGTTGTTGAAAGAAGTTTAAAAAGAATTTTACTTAACAGAACCATATATTACAGAAGTTGATTAAAATATATTTCTGAGAAAAACTGGGAGGAGAAAGGGAGAGAATATGGGAGGAGGGAAAGGGTGAAATAGAGGAAAGAAATATTATATTTTAGAATTGTTTCTATGAACTACATTAAATATATTCCCTTTATATTAGTATTACATTATCATGAAAAAATAGGATATCAGAGAAAGAGATATTTCCGGGTAAATATATTTGTCCCTAGAAGTATCATTTGGAACATTTACCTCTGTTCATCTACAAACATAATCACTACATCACAGTCTTCTCTGGTTTCCATTGTAGTTTTTGTTGAAGTTTGAAGAAATACAAGTAATAAATCATCTATATCACAAAAAATAAAATTTCCTATTATTGAATGATCTCATCTTTATTATGTTAAATTTTCACTTATTGTCCCTCCACCAATCTTAAGCAGTTGGCAATTTAAATACTCTCTTTTACTCTATATTAGGTAGAGCTCAATATAAAATATTGCTGTCTAGAAAACTGAGTATAAGACCTGTGAGAAAATAAACTATTAAAGCATTTCATTTTTATTTATACAATGTGGAAGACTGGAGGAAATGAGAAATAAAAAGCAAAATAATTGAAACTTTTAGGGATCTGTATTAAGAATTTATGATCTCGATGATGTCTGTAGAATCTCATTCAATTTTCTATTATTACATTTTTAAAACAATCATGAACACAAGTTTTATAATGCCTTTGCTTATAAATCTGCAAGGGTGATAAATATAACATGCAAAATTTATTTGATAATAATGTTAGTCTATTTTTAAAGAAAAATACAAATATTTAAATAAAGCAACATTTTGAGCAAGTACAACCGGCTAAAAGAATATACATGGAGTGTGTACAATCTCTAAGTCATTAGTTAATATGTATTACTTTCATGTAGATAGATAAAAAGAAATGCTCTGAAAATAAGGTTTCTGAAATTAAAAATAAATAACTACAAAATATAGGGATTCAACTTCAAAATTTTTGCAATGACATATCTTTTTTTCATTAGAAAGTCATAGCCATTGACATATGAATGATTCCCTTTTTTTCTTAATAGAATTTTTTAATTAAACTTTTATTTAATGAATATAAATTTCCAAAGTACAGCTTATGGGTTACAATGGCTTCCCCCTCCCAAAACTTCCCTCCCACCCGCAACCCTCCCCTTTCCCGCTCCCTCTCCCCTTCCAATCACATCATGATTCATTTTCAATTCTCTTTATATACAGAAGATCAGTTTAGTATATATTAGGTAATGATTTCAACAGCTTGCTCCCATATAGCAACACAAAGTGAAAAAAAAAATACTGTTGGAGTACTAGTTATAGCATTAAATAAGAGTGTACAGCACATTAAAGACAGAGATCCTAGATAATATTTTTTTAAAAATTAATTAATTTTCTATGCCATTTCCAATTTAACACCAGGTTTTTTTTTTTCATTTCCAATTATCTTTATATACAGAAGATTGATTCAGTATATAATTAGTAAAGATCTCATCAGTTTGTACCCACACAGAAACACAAAGTGTAAAAATACTGTTTCAGTACTAGTTATAGCATCACTGCACATTAGACAACACATTAAGGACAGATCCCACAGGGGATGTAAGTACACAGTGACTTCTGTTGCTATTGATGTCCTTTTCAGGGAATCTTCGTATAGAAAACAGTATGGAGATTTCTTAAAAAAAAAAAAAAAAACTAGAAGTGGAACTTCCATATGACCTAGCAATCCCATTACTGAATATATATCCCCAAGACATGAACTCATTTTATCAGCTAAATATGTGCTCAATCATGTTTATGGCAGTATCATTCATAATAGCCAAAATATGTCATTAGTATGCTTGCATGGTGTCCATCATCAGATGAACGGGTAAAGAAAATGTGGTGTATATATACAGCGGATTATTATTCAGCTATAAAAAAGAATGGAATTCTGTCATTTACACAAAAATGGGTGGAACTGGGTGCTACATAGTTAGTGAAATAAGCCAGACACAGAAAACAAAAACAAAAACAAAAACAAAAACAAAAAACAAAAAACAAAAAACACTGCATGTTCTCCCTTAGAAATGGGAGCTAAAAGCAAAAGCAAACAATTCAGAACACAAAATGTTAATTACTAGAAGCTGGGAAGAATGGGAGGGATAAAAAATTTTTGGATTAAGAAAATGAGGCCGGTGCCGTGGCTCAACAGGCTAATCCTCCGCCTTGTGGCGCCGGCACACCGGGTTCTAGTCCCGGTTGGGGCGCCAGATTCTGTCCCAGTTGCCCCTCTTCCAGGCCAACTCTCTGCTGTGGCCCGGGAGTGCAGTGGAGGATGGCCCAAGTGCTGGGGCCCTGCACCCAAAAGGGAGACCAGGAGAAGCACCTGGCTCCAGGCTTCGGATCAGCGCGATGCGCCAGCCACAACGGCCACTGGAGGGTGAACCAACGGAAAAAGGAAGACCTTTCTCTTTGTCTCTCTCTCTCTCTCTCTCTCTCTCACTGTCCACTCTGCCTGTCAAAAATAAAAAATAAATAAAAATTAAAATTAAAAAAAAGAAAATGAGTGGAATGTGGGTATGATTTATTAATTGTGACACTGAGAGATGTTAATGGCAGATGTAAATAGGTGAGGGGTATATGAGAACTCTTTGTATTTCTACCATACAATTTTTGCTTTGTAAATTTGTAACAATTTTGAAATAACAGCTTTAAAGAAAAGATTATTCTTTGAAATCTATTTAAAATAATCTTAGAATAATGTTTTGGAATAATGTGTCTCAATTATGCAAGATAGTAATGATTGCAGTTAGCTTTTCTGTAACATGCAACACATACATTTTTATTCTACCAGTAAATAAACTCAGCTTCAATTGATACATCAACTTCATTGCTTTAAGGAATCAGAGAAATATGGAAGAGATAATTATTCTTCACTACAGTTTAATTTGGAAGTGTATACTTGCCTTTTTCAGTTATGATCATATCCACAGATTGGGTCTTTTGCTTTATAATTTTTGTAGACTCATCACATAGTTTGTATTAAACTATATCATAATATCAAATACAGTATACTCTCTTCACCTGGAAAATCATTAAAGAAAACTAAGTATTCTTGTTAGTGTATTCTGCTAAGGAATGAATATATGTGAAGAAGATTAAACATTCATGGATATTCTTGGTGAAATTTTATGATATTTTATGATGTTGGAGAATAAATATGATTTCCTATAACTTATATGGATTTTTTTGTCAGTACTTATGTTTGACTTGTACTTATTTCTAAGGAAATCAATGAAATTTAAAGGAAATATTTGGATACAAGAAGTGGAAATTCCTACATAGTGAGGAATGTCTATTTTAGTAATTACACTTAAGTTGAACTGGGATAATTAGAATGTTTTTGTGTAAATGTACATCATCATAAAACTAACATTCAGTTTAATTTTTCAACCTCACATTTGGTAGCTAGATTAGAACTCAGAATCCATGCTGTTAAGTAAACTTCTCTGTAAGTATTTAATATGTCTAAATTTTAAAAATTATAATAGTTTATATATATCTATATATATTACATGTGGAAAGTATATATACAAATCAGAAATTTCAACTGTTATCTAATGCATAATATATTGTTTCATATCAATAGCTTGGCAAGCATACTAATGACATTAATGAATTCATTTTAAACTAATATTTAGTAAATTAATTACAATTATTTAATAAAATATAGAATAAAAGAGAATGAAAGAGATATGTTGAATATGTTCTTTTCACCCGAAAGGATATTTTAATCATTAAATAACTTTCAAAATACATAACTTTCAAAATACATAAAACATCAATAAATAGAATTTAAATTCTACATACTAAATGGTGCATCTTTTAATATTTAATTTAATTCATATATATAAGCCATTACCGTACTTAAAGAGCAAAAGAGCAAAAGTCTTTAAAATTAGCATGGAAGTTATTCTTAGGGTACATAGTTTCTGAACTTTCTCAAGGAGAAATGTTCTTAGCCTACACCCTTCACCTTCTACAAGCATGCTATTAAATTTTAGTTCAAACAAAAATCCCAAAACTGATTTTAAAAGCCTGCAAAGAAAGATAAGGCATACTTAGTTCTGCAAATCTTTAGTCCTAACACATTAAGAGCAGTTTCTACAATACTCTAATACCAATTAAGATACTGACTATGTTCCTGTCATGAAGATGTAATATACTATAAAGATATATTAAATGTTCATATATATATATATATATATATATATACACACACACACACACATTTACTGAGCTCAGGCAGTATAGAATGTACACACGTACTAAAACATCACATGTACCTCATAAATATGTATAATTGTTATGTCTGTTAACCTTTTTTAAAAATTTAAAAACCAAAGCAGGTGAACAGGAAGAAGACAAGCAGGATAATGTATTAAAATGTGATATATTTCTACTTATATCAATACACAAAAACTTCCAGTGTGCTGTGCTTTAAACATCCAATAATTCAAAACCATATTTTAAATTAAGCTTAAATAAAATACTTAAGTAACACAACCTTGTAAATTTAATAATTCTGAAATATAAGTAAATAAGATGTCAAACAAAATTCTTTCATAACATTTTTAAAAGTTTTTCTAGTGCTCATTGTCCTTGACAACAATAATGACTCTGAGTTCTTTGATAGGATTTTACATTTTTTTTTATTTTTTTAAACTTTTATTTAATGAATATAAATTTCCAGTGTACAGCTTATGGATTACAATGGCTTCCCCCTCCCATAACTTCCCTCCCACCCGCAACCCTCCCCTCTCCCGCTCCCTCTCCTCTTCCATTCACATCAAGATTCATTTTCAATTCTCTTTATATACAGAAGATCAATTTAGTATAAAGATTTCAACAGTTTGCACCCACATAGAAACACAAAGTGAAACATACTGTTTGAGTACTAGTTATAGCATTAAATCAAAATGTACAGCACATTAAGGACAGAGATCCCACATGAGGAGCAAGTGCACAGTGGCTCCTGTTGTTGACCCAACAAATTGACACTCTAGTTTATGGTGCCAGTAACCACCCTAGGCTCTCGTCATGAGTTGCCAAGGCTATGGAAGCCTTCCAAGTTTGCCGACTCTGCTCATATTTAGACAAGGTCATAATAGACAGGGTGAGGATAGTAACCAATGATCCTAAGCGTGGCATTAACCAGGTTTGAACAATTATACAGCATTAAGTGGGGAAGAGGACCATCAGTACACACAGGTTGGGAGTAGAGCCATTGGTGGTAGAGTAGAGGTTATGATTATGAAGGAATGAGGCCCAAGTGTGCTAGACAGGGCCTAGAACAAAGGACAGAGTCATTATTAGAGGAGCTAAGAAAGGTGCTGTCTAAGCTACAATTAAGTGTTTTGATTGAGAGGCAAATAGAACCTGATAGAAGGGGCTTGATAATAATCTGGTGGGCTTTAGGCCTTGTAAGTTAAGAGGCCTAGACCTATCTATCTCTTCACATGGGGTACATCCTAAGGGAGGTGTGAACCACCTGGGGGAAGGCACTCTGTTGACTTTCATTACTTGGCTGGCCTGGGAGGAGAGCTGGCCAGGTAAAGGCAGGTGGCATCTCTAACAAGAAATTTACAGTTCTGCCTGCAATGTTGCTGACCATGCTTGACCATCCCCTCAGCTGCAGTGGTCACTTTGGAAGTTGGGCTGAGTGAAGGGCTTTTCAGCTTAGAGCCAATAAGATCTGTGGCTCTGACCTGGGCATCCTTCGACTCCAGGGCAGGTCCATTTCCAGTGATCCAACTCTTGGCAGAGCTGCCAGGGCTGACTTCTGCTGAAGCCCAGGCTTACCACATTGAAAGCCACTGCAGTGGAATGGCCTGTTGGGTCTCCTTGAGGGCAGATCACTGTACAGATCAGCCAGTAATAGGCCTGCCACCCATTGCTTCTGATGCCTAGCTTTCTTTTCCTCCTGGTTATTGTTAAAGCAGACCAGAGGATGCAAGTCAAGGGAGTGCCCAAGTCCCATCTCTAATCTTTGGTGGCCTGAACTACAAGTCTCTAGTCACAGGCATGTTCTGTAGTAGTTTTTCTAAGGTAGACAATGTCCATGAGGAAAATTATATCCTCACTTTAAAACTTTATTTCCCTTTGGTCTGAAAGAGAGGTTTTTTCTACTTACTGTATACTTTGCTGATGGCGAAGTGAATCTAGCTATGAGATTATTATTTAAGCTCTTATTTTGGCTATGCTATTACAGAAAAATGTTAGCCATCTCTTTTATAGGGTCTAAAGATTAAATTGTGCATCCTACAGATTCCTTCATAATAGAATTAGTTTCCTACCTTGAGGAGAATAGAGAAATGAAAGAACAAGTTGGGCTTAGAATAGAGAAATGAGGGAGCAAGTCCTAGATCGCTTGCTGACATTAGCAATATTACATGAATACTTAGCAAACAGTTTCAACCATTAGATAACAACTTAAGAAAACATTTACCAGAAGGTCCAATGCCTTCTAGAAATTTTAAGAATCGTGTATTTGGAAACACCTCTTAAATATCTAACGTGGTGTAGTTTGTTTAACCAGTAAACTTAAGCACAACCATATAAAATGTTTTTAGTTTCTTTCTACCAACAAGTTTAAAACATATGATACACAGATTCAGGTCACACAAATTAAAATGTATCTTTGATTGATTTTAGCAGCTTAAATTTATGGACAATCTTATCTATAAGCCAATTAAAATAAAACTCTTAATAAAATTTTCCTATGTGGACATACAATATGTACACACATATTACATAGCATAATAGACCAATATAGCAATTTTAATAATAGCTTTTAAAATCTTTAACTCTTTTTGTAGATTGCCAATTGATTTGAATTGCTTTTTGTTTCTACTAACCTCCGTTAACCATACTTTCTCTCAGTTGGTACTGTGAATACATTATTGGCTTCATCTGTTTACAGAGCCATCCCAAAGTACTAAATGCAATAGAAGTGGCCGGAAAAAGTCCATAGGAACCTATAGGAGGACAGCTAAACACAGAACCAACAATGCATTAGTTTTATGAGCAGCAAATCATATATAACTATGGATGATAAAAGACTTTAAGTCACCATGTTTAAAATTATAAACTCATCAACCAGCAAGAGGTACTTGCTTAATTCACAGTATTTTTGAAAGCACCTGTAGAATTTTACAAGTATTTAACCCTTTAGGCCTCTGGGGCTTTCTCAGTAAGATAACTATCATGTCTAGTAATACAAGATCATAAGACTTTTTAATTCTCAAACATTTGTATTAATAGCATTTTCCATTATAGAAACTTAAAATTTGGTACCACGTCACATCTTGACAGTACTTCTAATATAATCCAAATAGCCTGATTAGTTGGTGTCTCTATAAGATGAGAGACCTAGGTCCTTCGATTTTTTCAGTTGGGCCCAAACTGGAAAAACCAAAGTCCAAGATTTACCGGAAATTTTAGAGTCCAGATTGTTTGGAACTTTGCTTTTTTGAATGCCTGTCAAGAATGCCAAGAAGGCTCAAAATTCAAAATATCTGGTTGAAATATGATTCCTTAAAATCATGACATAACATAGACCAAATTTGATCATTGTTACAAGGTGATTATTCAAATCTTTGAATGTAAGCACATATTTAAATAACCCATAGCTTTTATTAAGAGGATTTTACATTTTTTAACCAAGCTATCCATGTAAGCCTTTCTGCTGTCTTTTCTATACTAGATAATAGGATTATCTGTATGCATTAGAGAAATCTAACTGCTCATTTATGCTCACACATATATATCCACATAAAAGCATCATACATACCAACTTACGTACATGTATATGTAGACAAAACCATATATATGTTTCCATGAGGCATTAATTTTTTAAAAGTATTTAAACGTATTCCACATTTTTCATATGGAAATTTCTGCTTATTCGAGATTTTCAGATTATCTGTGATAAGTTTACATTTCAATCATATGCTTTGACAACTATCTAGTAATAAGCCAATCCATTGTTGATGTTCACAGTAATTAGTTTAGTGGATAAACCTGACTCTTGTGAAGTTCTGTTTTCTGGATAGTCCTTCTCTTTTCTTTTGAATATTTGGAAAGCTGTTGTTTCATTCCTAAATACCCTGCTGAGAATTTTACAGTTCTATTCATAAAAGGAAAAAATTAATGCTGAATGTACCAGATAAGACTGCTATTGTAGGAAAAAAAAATGACTGAAGCCTATCTCAACTGTCTAGTGATAATATATCCTGAAATCACACTTAGTGAATCCTGCTTACTTACATGGAGGGAAAATAAACCACGTCTAATAAAATTTGAAGAGATTCTTATTTTTTAAAGTTATAAATTTCCACATACTAGTTACTTTTTTGTAAAATGGTTCTGGTAGGTTAGAAGTAGAAGTAGTAGAAGTAGCAGCAGTAGTAATAGTAGTAGTACTAGTATCTATTGCTCCTAAGTCCAAATTCAACGATTTTCTATTATATCATTCAAATTGACATTCAAACATATTTTTAATCATTCTAAACTTTTAAAGAAACAAATTTTCTTTCCATAGTTTTTTTTAAGAATTCCATCAAATAAACAGTTTTTCTCTGGGTAGTTAATGAGTTTTCAAGTTTCTATATTTCTTGGTTAATTTTATCAATGAAATAAAATACTCATAAAACTGGAACTCAGATTCAAGAATAACATCAAAATGAATATTATATGAAGAAATATTGGATTTAAGGGCAGACTAAGATATTCAGGTAAAGATATACATAGACCCTTAAAGCAAAAGACCTCAATATTTTTTTTTGTTATTGTTGTTTCCTTTTAATTTTTAAGAGACTGAAGTGTGGAAAATAGCCAGACCTAGAAAAATGCCTTCTTCTATTAGTGAAAGTTAATATATGTAGCTAGTATAAAAAGTGGTGTATGTCACAATAATTGTTAACACATGGTTTCAGGGTCTGGAATATTAAGAACATTGAAAACTTTGATTTGTGGCCACAGCAATAACACATCTGCATTTCCCTGAGACAGTTCTGGTTTCTGCCTGATACAAAAGCAAACAATTTAATTCTACTCCTTTTTACTCCCAAAACTATATGTTGTGATTGAATTTATATGATGACTTAACTCTGACACATTTAAAATATGCAGTTTATATCATATGATCTTCATAGTAATATCTTCTAATACTTTTTGAAATGTGAGTGAAATTCTTTATTAGAGGTGGGACTTGGGTTCTCCCTGACTTGCATCCTCTGGTCTGCTTTAACAAAAACCAGGGGGAAAAGAAAGCTAGGCATCAGAAGCAATGGGTGGCAGGCCTATTAATGGCTGATCTGTAGAGTGATCTGTCCTCAAGGAGACCCAACAGAACAGCCTTTCACTCAGCCCAACTTCCAAAGTGACCACTGCAGCTGAGGGGATGGTCAAGCATGGTCAGCAACATTGCAGGCAGAACTGTAAATTTCTTGTTAGAGATGCCACCTGCCTTTACCTGGCCAGCTCTCCTCACAGGCCAGCTAAGTAATGAAAGTCAACAGAGTGCCTTCCCCTAGGAGGTTCACACCTCCCTTAGGATGTACCCCATGTGAAGAGATAGATAGGTCTAGGCCTCTTAACTTACAAGGCCTAAAGCCCACCAGATTATTACCAAGCCCCTTCTATCAGGTTCTATTTGCCTCTCAATCAGAACACTTAATTGTAGCTTAGACAGCACCTTTCTTAGCTCCTCTAATAATGACTCTGTCCTTTGTTCTAGACCCTGTCTAGCACACTTGGGCCTCATTCCTTCATAATCATAACCTCTACTCTACCACCAATGGCTCTACTCCCAACCTGTGTGTACTGATTGTCCTCTTCCCCACTTAATGCTGTATAATTGTTCAAACCTGGTTAATGCCACGCTTAGGATCATTGGTTACTATCCTCACCCTGTCTTTTATGACCTTGTCTAAATATGAGCAGAGTCGGCAAACTTGGAAGGCTTCCATAGCCTTGGCAACTCATGACGACAGCCTAGGGTGGTTACTGGCACCATAAACTAGAGTGTCAATTTGTTGGGTCAACAACAGGAGCCACTGTGCACTTGCTCCTCATGTGGGATCTCTGTCCTTAATGTGCTGTACATTGTGATTTAATGCTATAAGTAATACTCAAACAGTATGTTTCACTTTGTGTTTCTATGTGGGTGCAAACTGTTGCAATCTTTATTAATATATACTAAATTGATCTTCTGTATATAAAGAGAATTGAAAATGAATCTTGATGTGAATGGAAGGGGAGAGGGAGCGGGAGGGGGAGGGTTGCGGGTGGGAGGGAAGTTATGGGAGGGGGAAGCCATTGTAATCTATAAGCTGTACATTGGAAATTTATATTCATTAAATAAAAGTTAAAAAAAGAAAATGATTAAAAATAAAAATAATAATAAATAAATAAATAAATATGGATTTTTGAATGAAAACAAGAAAGATGGGATAGCTGAATGCTATGAGTATGGAATTATAGAAAATTGGGTTCACACATCACATTTGCTTCCCAATTACCTAAGAAAGCTAATTAAATCTATTTTTAAGAGTGGGTGAAATTAAGTAATTAATATCTGTAAAATATTTTAGCAGGATTATAATTCTATAGGATAAGGAGTGAAATACCTCTGACTTCAAAGCTTTGGTCTAGCATGTGCAAATTGCCAGTTTGAATAATTAGGTAAGTTTTCTAATTCATTTTTCTTATAAATAACAAGCCAGTAAACTTTTTCAAGATTATGAAGTTTCTAAAGAATGTATATGTATATATACAGATGTATATGTGTACATATATGTATATGTATTTCATCTGGTGATCTATGCATGTATGTATATATGATGAATGTGTGTGTGTGTGTAAATCTGTGTTTGTATGTGTGCACATATATTTTCTTTCCCAATGGACAGCCTCAAAACTGAAAGTGAAACGATGTGTTCCTGATGGATCATATTTATTCAGAAACACATTGATACTAGGAAAGTGTTTTAATGATCAGAATAGTCTACTATATCAATTGTATATTCTGTTGTGCTTGTTCTTATTTTCAATATTTTACTTTTTATACAATGGTATGTTTTGGGGGCACATTACACAGTTGGAAACTAGGTATATTATTACTGTGTGCTTCAAAAACAGTTTTGACTATTTTTAAATCAAATGCTAAAGTAGTTACTTACCCACTCAGAGGCAAGTCAAAGTCCAGCTGGAATCTAGAATCATCCATTTCAGAAATAAAAAAATAACAAAATTGTTACTTTATTGTTATTCCAATGAGCTCCAAGATTAAGTGGAATGGAAAATTAAAGATACTTTTCTTCACATGATAAATTGAAAATATATAATTAAAGGAACATTTTTCTTTCCTGAGGTGATTTATGCTCTTCTCTTGCCCCACCAGCATGCCATTTAACATAAGTTGCTTTTGAAGATTTACAAGTTGCTTCAGAATAAGCACTCTACACACCCCCAGGTAAAATATTCAATATCATAGTATTTATCCACATAATTTAAAGGAAATGACTTCTGAAATAGGATAAGGTGGATTTCTTGATACCATACACACTAGATAAGAAGGATACACTATAAATTTGGTTCAGGGTAATGAACACATAACAAAAACTTTATAAAATCTAATAAAAATTTGTTCCAGTTGTTCTTTCCCGGTTGCTCCTCTTCCAGTCTAGCTCTCTGCTGTGGCCCTGGAAAGCAGTAGAGGATGGCCCAGGCGCTGGGCCCTGCATCCGCATGGGAGACCAGAAGGAAACACCTGGCTCCTGGCTTCAGATTGGCGCAGCGTGCCAGCCGTAGTGGCCATTTGGAAGGTGAACCAACGGAAAAGGAAGACCTTTCTCTCTGTCTCTCTCTCTCACTATCTAACTCTGCCTGTACAAAAAAAAAAAAAAAAGCATATTCACTATCATTCATTTGATTCTGGGTGATTCTTTAGTTAGTGAATAATTAAGTGTAGCAATTTCAGAAATATTCATCTTTTAAAAAAAGTCTTAAAAAGCATACAATAAGTAACCTAGCCAGATATTTTACTAAATACTTTATATGCATTAATACACATAAATCTCTCCCCAATCATAAAAGTAAAATGTACTAATATTTAGGATAAATATCTTTTCTCGAGGAAGACTAAAAGTAAGATGCAGAAACACTGAATAACTTCACAATGTTTTCAAGCAACATAACTAGAAATCCAAAAAGACAGAGGAATTGACTCAGGTAAATATATTTCATTCATTCTCTGCTTGTTTTCACTTTTAGAACTGTGATAGGTAAAATAAGATGCTAAAACTAAAGATTAAATGTGAATATGAAATGACATTCTCACATTTTATTCACAATCATAGCTATTTAAATCATCTGACAAATCAATTTAGACACAGGAAACTTGTTTGTACTTCAAGGTTTAGGTGGTTAAAATATATTCATCAACAGAAGAGGAAATGCCATACTAAGCTTATTAGCCAAATTATCTCAAATTTAGCAACCCTGTATTGTTTGCTTTGTCAATAATAGACAAGCTATAATCAAACCTAGCAAGATATATTAGAGACAATTATGTCTATTTAATCAGAAATACAACTTGCCTCTGCTGATTTATTCTAAAGGCCTTTAAATGAAACAAAAAAAAAATTAAAAGGAGACTACACAAACTTTTTGAGCTCATGCTGGCCAAGTGAACAAGTATCAGCACAGAAATCTAATGGACTTAGTGCAAACAATGCGAATAGAAACACAATTCTTAAGAATGTCCATTGTACCATAGTTCCAGTATTGATTCCAAGGAAAATTATATCCTCTTGGGTGGAGTGGATTTTTAATATTTTTAAGATATATTGGTTTGTGTGAAGAACATAGCTATATAGAGAGAGGAACACACACACAGTGAATGAGAGAGAGAGAGAGAGAGCACTCTCTATCTACTGGTTCACTCTCCAAATGGCCATAGCATCTAGGTCTGGTACAAACTAAAAGCAAGAAGCCAAGAATTCCATCTTTGTTTCCCACCTGGGTGGCAGAGGCACAAGTGCTTGGAACCTTTTCGGCTATCTTCCCAGATACATTAGCAGGAAGTTGGATCTTTTACTAAATTTTACTTTCATACCATTATGCTCAGGAAAATAAATAAAAAAACAAAATTGATATGATTTCATTCTTCTTAAATTTGTGATGACTTCTTTACTGGTCTAACATAGGATCTATCTACATTTTCAAAAAGAAAGTCAAAATACACATCAAGGAATGGAAAGTCTCTTCAATAAATTGTGCTAAGAAAGCTATATATTAATATGCAGAATGAAAGTAGACTCTTCTCCCTCACCATGAAAAAAAAGTTAACTCAAAATGAGATGCATTGTGTTGTTTAATAGAACTAAATTTGAACAGACACAAAGCTATGAAACTACTGGACGATATCAGATAGGACAACTTCAAGACATTGGTAATGGTGATGAATTTTTATATGACAACAAAGCAAAAATTGGCAACTGGGATCACACCAGAGTAAAAAGCTTAAGTACTGCTAAGGAAATAATCAACAGAGTGAAAAAATAATCTATAAAATGGTAAAAAACACTTGCTTACTGTTCATTGGCAAATGGATTGATATCATGAATATGCAGATGTAAAACAACTAAACAGCAAGAAAGAAACAGTAATCTAAATTAAAAATGAGTAAATACTTGAATATGCACTTCTATCATTACTAATACTCAGTTGCATATACATATATGAAAATCTAAAGAATCCACTACAAAAATGCAAATGAAAACCATAATGAGATATCCTCAAACTCCAGTAATATTTGATATATATATTTTTTTGACAGGCAGAGTGGTCAGTGAGAGAGAGAGATAGAGAGAAAGGTCTTCCTTTTGGCCGTTGGTTCACCCTACAATGGCCGCCGCGGTTGGCGTGATGCGGCCGGCGCACCGCGCCGATCGGATGGCAGGAGCCAGGTGCTTCTCCCAGTCTCCCATGGGGTGCAGGGCCCAAGCACTTGGGCCATCCTCCACTGCACTCCCTGGCCACAGCAGAGAGCTGGCCTGGAAGAGGGGCAACCGGGACAGGATCAGTGCCCCGACCGGGACTAGAACCCGGTGTGCCGGCGCCGCTAGGCAGAGGATTAGCCTATTGAGCCGCGGCACCGGCCCAATATTTGATATTATTAAAAAACAAAATTGTTGATAAGGTCAGGGAGAAAAGTGAATGCTCCCACATATCTGGTAGGACTGTAAGTCTGCACAACCATTATGAAAAATAGTATGGTTGCTCTCCTTCGAACTAAAAAAAGAAATATCACATTACCTAGCAATCCCCTTCTGTGCATATATACAAGGCAAATGAAATCAATATCTCAAAGAAATATCTACACTTGCAGGTTTTCTGAAGCACTATTCACAGTAGCCAAAACATGGAAACAACAGAGATGTCTATCGATGAATGAATGGATAAAGAAAACATGGTATATATACAATACGGACTATTATTCAGCCACAAAAATTAAGAAGTTCTGTCAACTGTGGCAACATGGATAAGGAAAGTGAAATAAGTTGGGCTGAGACTAATACCACATGTTATCACATGGATAAGAAAGCTATGAAAGTAATATTTAAAAGTAGAGAGTGGAGTAGTGATTACCAGAGCCTGGGAAGTGTGTAGGGGAGAGGTATTAGAAGAGGGTGGTTAACATATATTAGGAAGCGGTTGAGTCACAGGAATATCTTCTAATGTTTTATTGCTCAGTAGGGTGACTATGGTTGACCTGGGTGGGCAAGATCTCTGGACAGTATTTTGTAGTAGGAGTCTGGGTAGGGGAAGTTGCAGCTGAGCTGAGATCTTCATCCAAGGCAATGAAGCTGGGTGCAACATGACAGCTCCTCAAAGAGGGCTAGGGCCTATCAGGGCGG
Organism: Lepus europaeus; assembly: GCF_033115175.1. Lineage (NCBI taxonomy): Eukaryota > Metazoa > Chordata > Mammalia > Lagomorpha > Leporidae > Lepus > Lepus europaeus. The sequence goes on along the minus strand of NC_084834.1, from coordinate 45,326,218 downwards.
TATACTTCTCTAGCAGCAAATACTTCAGGTCCACTGTGTAATCAGAAGTCCCTCTTTGTTCAGGGGTGATCTGGGAAAATGGGACAGTTGATACTGTGTTCTTGTTGCTCTTCTTTTTAAGTCCATTGTGTGTCTCCATGCTCCATAACATCTCTGATACAGTATCACTGCAATTGGATGCTCTAAGGGAAGATTGCCCAAGAGCTTGGGCCCCTGCTGCCCCTGTGAGAGACCCAGGAAAAAGCTCCTGGCTCTTGGCTTCAGCCTGGCCCAGTCCTGGCTATTTTGGACATTTGCTGAGTGAAACAGTGGATGGAAGATCTCTCTCAGAGACTTTTTTTGTCTCTCTCTCTCCCCTTCTCTCTCAGTATCTATGCCTTTCAAATAAATAAATAAAATCTTTAAAAAAATAAACATGCCAACAAAATAGGTGCACTTCTGTTTTGTTTTGTTGATCCTTCTTTAAGGCGGGAAGCAGACCAGGCACCTTTAGTCACCCTGGCTCTAGACTTTTGATTATAGGATTTAACTATTTGTATTCGGGCAACTATTGATAAGTAAAGATTTAATCCTGACATTTTATTTATTATTTTTTGGTTGACTTTTATAAATATGTTCTTCTCTTCCTCTATTTCTGTCACAAAAAATCTATAATAGTAGATTTTTGTTCCCTTTTCTTTATCATTTTTTATAAGATTTATTTATTCAGGAGCTGCTCCAGGCCAAAGCTGAAGCCAAGAGCCAGGAGCTTCTTCCAGGTCTCCCATGTGAGTGCAGCGGCTCAAGTACTTAGGTCATCTTCCACAGCCATTACCAGGGAACTGGATTTTTAAAAGTGGAGCAGCCTGGAAAGGAACCAGCACCTACATGGGATGCCAGTGATGCAGATGATTACCTTACTCCTTATGTAACAACATCAGCTCCACATTTTTTAAAAAAGATTTTATTTTTTATTTATTTGAAAGTCAGAATTACAGAAAGAAGAAGACACACACACACACACACTCACTCACACACAGTTCTTCCATCCACTGATTCACTCTCCAAATGGCTGCCACAGCTGGAGCTTGAGCCAGGCTGAATCCAGGAGCTACTTGTGCATGCAGGGACCCAAGGACTTGAGCCATCTTCCCTGTTTTCCAAGCAGCATTAGGACGTAACTTGAAATAGAGTAGCAGGGAGACAAACGTTACCCATGTGGGATGCTGGCATTGCAGGTGAAAGCTAAACCTGCTACTCCACAACACTGGCCCCTCCACTTTTTTATCTTTTATATATCTACTGTAAGTTTTTACTCTGTGGCTACCTTGTGGTTACTTTGACTTAATCACTTCACAATGTGGACACAGAGTAAACCATCATATTGCATCCCCATAATATGCTAAATTATTATTTGTTAGTTAAGAGTAAAATAGATATGCTCAATTTCTTTAACTAGGCAGGTAAATAAACTCATACACAAAAATACTTCACTCTCTTTGTCCTAGGGCTAATCCTTACTGAAAGAGGTTCACTCTCAAACTAAAAGATTCAAAAGAGAAGGGTGAGCAAGAAGTAGAGGAATACCACTAATAAACAAAACATAACTCTCATAAATATCACAAGATCTTGAGCTGAAGGGCTCTTGTGTGTAGAGGGGGAATAAGAAGTAGATTGATTTTGAGCATGAACATTTATTATATATTTCCGTTTGCCTTACTTATGAAAATGCAACATGCTCTTAGTACTGAAACATGTATCATCCATTGGAAAGGAAAGGAAAAATTTGACTAATAATGTTTAAAGCCTGTGGTTGGATACATTATTCTTTCACCATTTGTACTCTCACTAAGTTCAGCTGCTCAAAATCCAATTTGTGATTGTCTTATTAATGCCTCCTGTGAAGATTCAATACAAATGGACAAAGCTCTTGTCCCAAGAAAGAAGGGAATCATGTTGTATTCAGTATCACTCAGATATGGCTAAAAAAGGAAGGAAGGAAGGAAGGAAGGAAGGAAGGAAGGAAGGAAGGAAGGAAGGAAAGCAGGCAGGCAGGCAGGCAGGAAAGCTTGCAGAGGAAATGGAAAACATTTGCATCAAGTAAAACAAATTACAAGGTAATTCCAAATACAATATAAATGCTTCTCTATCTTTAAAAAACTATAATTTTCCAGAACTTTTTAAAATTGACAAAGTAATTGAGAATATAGTGGAATTAGTTTCCACATGTTTTGCACTTGGTTTTCCCTATTATTAATTTATTAACATTACCATTGTATTTTGTTAAAAAAATAACGAAATATTGATAGCTTATTTTAAGTCCATATTAAGTCCGTAGCTATTTTTAATCCATACTTAAATTTCTTTAGTTTTGCCCAATACACATTTTATTCTTCAGGATTCCATCTAAAATGCCACAATACACAATGACTTCTAAAAGTTCATGAAAAATGGAATTGAAAGATAAATTCTGCAATCCACATAGTTTTTAAATAATAAGCATTTTCCATGAAATTTTTGAAGACTATTGTGCTTTTGTTGTCAGATATATTTAGGATTATATTGACCGACTAATAATTTCTCACTCCTTCAAGGCAGATCACTGTACAGATCAGCCATTAATAGGCCTGCCACCCATTGCTGCTGATGCCTAGCTTTCTTTTCCTCCTGGTTTGTGTTAAAGCAGACCAGAGGATGCAAGTCAAGGGAGTGCCCAAGTCCCATCTCTAATCTTCGGTGGCCTGAACTACAAGTCTATAGTCACAGGCATGTTCTGTAGTAGTTTTTCTAAGGTAGACAATGCCCATGAGGAAAATTATATTCTCACTTTAAAACTTTCTTTCCCTTTGGTCTGAAAGGGAGGTTTTTTCTACTTACTGTATACTTCGCTGATGGCGAAGTGAATCTAGCTATGAGATTATTATTTAAGTTCTTATTTTGGCTATGCTATTACAGAAAAATGTTAGCCATCTCTTTTATAAGGTCTAAAGATTAAATTGTGCGTCCTACAGATTCCTTCATAATAGAATTAGTTTCCTACCTTGAAGAGAATAGAGAAATGAAAGAATAAGTTGGGCTTAGAATAGAGAAATGAGGGAGCAAGTCCTAGATCGCTTGCTGACATTAGCAATATTACATGAATACTTAGCAAACAGTTTCAACCATTAGATAACAACTTAAGAAAACATTTACCAGAAGGTCCAATGCCTTCTAGAAATTTTAAGAATCGTGTATTTGGAAACACCTCTTAAATATCTAACGTGGTGTAGTTTGTTTAACCAGTAAACCTAAGCACAACCATATAAAATGTTTTTAGTTTCTTTCTACCAACAAATATAAAACATATGATACACAGATTCAGGTCACATAAATTAAAATGTATCTTTGATTGATTTTAGCAGCTTCAATTTATGGACAATCTTATCTATAAGCCATTTAAAATAGCCCTCAAGGAGACCCAACAGAACAGTCCACTGCAGTGGCTTTCAATGTGGTAAGCCTGGGCTTCAGCAGAAGTCAGCTTGTGAAGAGCCCTGGCAGCTCTGCCAAGAGTTGGATCACTGGAAATGGACCTGCCCTGGAGTCGAAGGATGCCCAGGTCAGAGCCACAGATCTTATTGGCTCTAAGCTGAAAAGCCCTTCACTCAGCCCAACTTCCAAAGTGACCACTGCAGCTGAGGGGATGGTCAAGCAGGGTCAGCAACATTGCAGGCAGAACTGTCAATTTCTTGTTAGAGATGCCACCTGCCTTTACCTGGCCAGCTCTCCTCCCAGCCCACCAAGTAATGAAAGTCAACAGAGTGCCTTCCCCTAGGAGGTTCACACCTCCCTTAGGATGTACCCCATGTGAAGAGATAGATAGGTCTGGGCCTCTTAACTTACAAGGCCTAAAGCCCAACAGATTATTATCAAGCCCCTTCTGTCAGGTTCTATTTGCCTCTCAATCAGAACACTTAATTGTAGCTTAGACAGCACCTTTCTTAGCTCCTCTAATAATGACTCTGTCCTTTGTTCTAGACCCTGTCTAGTGCACTTGGGCCTCATTCCTTCATAATCATAACCTCTACTCTACCACCAATGGCTCTACTCCCAACCTGTGTGTACTGATGGTCCTCTTCCCCACCTAATGCTGTATAATTGTTCAAACCTGGTTAATGCCACCCTTAGAATCATTGGTTGCTATCCTCACCCTGTCTTTTATGACCTTGTCTAAATATGAGCAGAGTTGGCAAACTTGGAAGGCTTCCATAGCCTTGGCAACTCATGACGAGAGCCTAGGGTGGTTACTGGCACCGTAAACTAGAGTGTCAATTTGTTGGGTCAACAACAGGAGCCACTGTGCACTTGCTCCTCATGTGGGATCTCTGTCCTTAATGTACTGTACATTTTGATTTAATGCTATAACTAGTACTCAAACAGTATATTTCACTTTGTGTTTCTATGTGGGTGCAAACTGTTGAAATCTTTATACTAAATTGATCTTCTGTATATAAAGAAAATTGAAAATGAATCTTGATGTGAATGGAAGGGGAGAGGGAGCGGGAGAGGGGAGGGTTGCAGGTGGGAGGGAAGTTATGGGAGGGGGAAGCCATTGTAATCCATAAGCTGTACACTGGAAATTTATATTCATTAAATAAAAGTTAAAAAAAAGAAAAAATAATAATTTCTCACTCTTCTTTCTTTGGCAGCCTTGGCAGTTTTGAGCAGCACCACTAAGTTACTTTGAAAAATTAATTTTAACTGTAATTTATTTGAAGTTTTTTTCTCAGGGTTAGACAAGGTTATGTATCATTACACCCAACAAATGGTATGTATTATCAACAAAATTTTTGACCTTATTTTTAACTGCAAGTTTTTAAAAAAAAATTATTTAACTATTTTGAAAGCCAGAGTTACAGAAAGAGAGGGAGAGAGAAAGAAAGGACTTCTATTTGTAGATCCATTCCCCAGATGGTTGCAATGGTCAGGGTTGGGCTGAAGTCAAGTGGCAAGAGCTTCATCCAGATCTCCTATATAACAGAGGGGCCCAAGCACTTGGGTCAGCTTCTGATGCTTTCCCAGGCACTGTAGCAAGGATCTGGATTGGAAGCAGAGCAGCCAGGAAATGCGCCAGCACACACAGTGTCACAAGTGGTGGCTTACCCCACTATATCACAATGCTGACCCCAATTTGTGACTTTTAGTATTGATCTTGAACACAATGTTGAAATATGGTTTAACAGATTCTTCACCATGAACTTACTCTTTTTCCCTCCGTTTTCTTACTATATTCTGTGGATGAAAGTGGGTGTGTACATCCTAGACTTCAGCAGTAGGGAATTTTGTTCTTCCTCCTTTTGGGTAGAATTTCTCCAACAAATTACCCAGAATCCTGCTGCAAAAGAGATACACTAATCAGTCAATTGATAGCCTACTGTGATTTTTACAATACGGTGACCCTAATCATTTGTAGTCATTTAGATAATAACTCTGGTCCTGATCACAACTTGTGTACTATTTTTCAGGGTGGACTATAAGAAATTACAAGGGAAATGAGGTTTTTCAACACACTTGGGCCACAATTAGTGCATTTTTCAGACAGTTCATCTCTCTGAAGGGAATGTATTATCATGAGCTTGGGACCTTATGGATGGCAATTGTCTTCCAGAAATGTGATCCTCGTCTCAGTGCTTTCATTCATGGGATGTTAAGTTTTTAGAAGAGATATTCTTCACTACTTATGCTGAGACCTTCTTAATGGAAGTTGAGTGTAAACTATTCTCTATTTCTAGCCCTTCTCTTTAAGCACTCCAAAATCAGCAGTCCAGCAGATGGAGGACCTCTCTATGTCTCTCCATCTCTCTATATAACTCTGATTTTCAAATAAATGGATTTAAAAAAAATCCCATGGTTGACTGGGAACTGCAGCTGGCTGCTGATGCCCAGCATGTTGAGAATCATACAGCTAATCACCAGCCTGGGAATGGATCAAAATTCCAAATATGGCTGCCACTGAATATGTATAGCACTCACATCATCATAAAGTTAAATAACTGTAACTCAACCATTGTAAGTTGAGGACTATATGTACAAGGAACATTCTTGAACATCATAAAGAAGATTTCTAAAAATATATATGAGTAACAGCATACTTAATAATGAGAAATTAGAAGCTACTGTATGAACATCAAGGAAACAAAGAAATTTACTTTCACAGTTCCTTTCAAAAAGGTACTAAAATTCTAGATAATATAGCAAAATAAGAAAATGAAATAAGGCATATATATTGGAAGAAAGATATGAAACTGTTTTTGTTCACAGATGACATGAGTGCCTATGTGAGAAACCCCCTTAGCAATTGACAAGAAAAAAAGAAATTCATCTAGACATAGTAACAAATTATAGTGAGAATGAAAGATATAAGGTTAGAATGCAAAAGTTCATTACTATCCTTTATATCTGAAATTAGTAAATGAAATTTCAAATTAAATATTTTCTCATTTACATAACACTAAGGAAACTTATGTACTAGACATAAATCTTAAGAAATATGTACAGATATATACGAGAAAATCTAAAAATAGATGAGTGATATTAAAGAGTAAATAAAAGGAGAATTATTTCATGTTCATGTAGAAGACAACTTAATGTGCTGTGTAGATTCAATGAAATCACAAGCTAATTTGTGTATACTGGCAAACCAAATTTAACTTTATATAGACTAAAACATCAGCAAAGAATATACACAGGTTGTAAGGTTGCATGTGAAAAGATGTGCAACATAATATGTCATCAACTTTAGGGAATTCAAAATTAAAACAATGGGATACCACTTCATACCTAACAGATTGTCCCAGCTCTAAAACAATGGTAACACCAAATGCTGGACAGGATGTGTGGTAATAGGAAATCTCCTTCATTGCTGGTGGGAATGTGAAATATTGCAACCATGTTGGCAGATGTTTTGGCAGTTTCTTACAAAACTAAATATATTTTTAGGATATAACCCAGCAATCACATTCCTTGATATTTACATAAAGGATTCAAAATTTGTGTCCAAACAAAAACCTGCTCATGAATGTTTATAGAAACTTTATTCATAAGAGCCAAAATTTGAAAGCAAAGTACACATCAGTAACAAATCTAACATTGTGACATGAAGTGTTGACAGTAAGAAACTGTATGAGTTTATAAGTAATTATACATTCAAGTATTATACCCAACAGCTATACAAGACAAACAAACTATGCTTATTAATACAAATAATCAAGTACAAACAATAGATTAACAATTACAGAAATACTTTTGGCATAATATCAAAAAACTAAAAGCAACACCAATTTCCATCAACAAAAGCCTGGATAAACACATTGTAACATAGCCATACAATGAAACACCAGTTAGTAATTAAAGTGAATTGACTACTGATGCAACTTGGATAAATCTCAGAAACATTTTATTGAGTGAAAAAAGTAACACACAAACAGTAAGTACAGAATAATCGCATTTATATGAAATTGTAGAACAGATAAAACAATAACATAATAAAATCAGAGCTGTGTGGATGTGTGCATCTGCATTTCCCTGAGACAATTCTGGTTTCTGCCTGATACAAAAGCAAACAATTTAATTTTACTTCTTTTTACTCCCAAAACTATATGTTGTGATTGAATTTATATGATGACTTAACTCTGACACATTTAAAATATGCAGTTTATATCATATGATCTTCATAGTAATATCTTCTAATACTTTTTGAAATGTGAGTGAAATTCTTTATTAGAGGTGGGACATGGGCACTCCCTTGACTTGCATCCTCTGGTCTGCTTTAACAAAAACCAGGGGGAAAAGAAAGCTAGGCATCAGAAGCAATGGGTGCAGGCCTATTAATGGCTGATCTGTACGGTGATCTGCCCTCAAGGAGACCCAACAGGCCAGTCCACTGCAGTGGCTTTCAAAGTGGTAAGCCTGGGCTTCAGCAGAAGTCAGCTTGTGAAGAGCCCTGGCAGCTCTGCCAAGAGTTGCATCACTGGAAATGGACCTGCCCTGGAGTCGAAGGATGCACAGGTCAGAGCCACAGATCTTATTGGCTCTAAGCTGAAAAGCCTTTCACTCAGCCCAACTTCCAAAGTGACCACTGCAGCTGAGGGGACGGCCAAGCAGGGTCAGCAACATTGCAGGCAGAACTGTCAATTTCTTGTTAGAGATGCCACCTGCCTTTACCTGGCCAGCTCTCCTCCCAGGCCAGCTAAGTAATGAAAGTCAACAGAGTGCCTTCCCCCAGGTGGTTCACACCTCCCTTAGGATGTACCCCATGTGAAGAGATAGATAGGTCTGGGCCTCTTAACTTACAAGGCCTAAAGCCCACCAGATTATTAACAAGCCCCTTCAATCAGGTTCTATTTGCCTCTCAATCAGAACACTTAATTGTAGCTTAGACAGCACCTTTCTTAGCTCCTCTAATAATGACTCTGTCCTTTGTTCTAGACCCTGTCTAGCACACTTGGGCCTCATTCCTTTGTAATCATAACCTCTACTCTACCACCAATGGCTCTACTCCCAACCTGTGTGTACTGATGGTCCTCTTCCCCATTTAATGCTGTATAATTGTTCAAACCTGGTTAATGCCACCCTTAGAATCATTGGTTGCTATCCTCACCCTGTCTTTTATGACCTTGTCTAGATATGAGCAGAGTTGGCAAACTTGGAAGGCTTCCATAGCCTTGGCAACTTATGACGAGAGCCTTGGGTGGTTACTGGCACCATAAACTAGAGTGTCAATTTGTTGGGTCAACAACAGGAGCCACTGTGCACTTGCTCCTCATGTGGGATCTCTGTCCTTAATGTACTGTACATTGTGATTTAATGCTATAACTAGTACTCAAACAGTATATTTCACTTTGTGTTTCTATGTGGGTGGAAACTGTTGAAATCTTTATACTAAATTGATCTTCTGTATATAAAGAGAATTGAAAATGAATCTTGACGTGTATAGAAGGGGAGAGGGAGCGGGAGAGGGGAGGGTTGTGGGTGGGAGGGAAGTTATGGGAGGGGGAAGCCATTGTAATCCATAAGCTGTACATTGGAAATTTATATTCATTAAATAAAGGTTAAAAAAAGAAAATGATTAAAAAATAAAAATAATAATAAATAAATAAATAAATATGGATTTTTGAATGAAAACAAGAAAGATGGGATAGCTGAATGCTATGAGTATGGAATTATAGAAAATTGGGTTCACACATCACATTTGCTTCCCAATTACCTAAGAAAGCTAATTAAATCTATTTTTAAGAGTGGGTGAAATTAAGTAATTAATATCTGTAAAATATTTTAGCAGGATTATAATTCTATAGGATAAGGAGTGAAATACATCTGACTTCAAAGCTTTGGTCTAGCATGTACAAATTTCAAGTTTGAATAATTTAGGTAAGTTTTCTAATTCATTTTTCTTATAAATAACAAGCCAGTAAACTTTTTCAAGATTATGAAGTTTCTAAAGAATGTATATGTATATATACAGATGTATATGTGTACATATATGTATATGTATTTCATCTGGTGATCTATGCATGTATGTATATATGATGAATGTGTGTGTGTGTAAATCTGTGTTTGTATGTGTGCACATATATTTTCTTTCCCAATGGACAGCCTCAAAACTGAAAGTGAAACGATGTGTTCCTGATGGATCATATTTATTCAGAAACACATCGATACTAGGAAAGTGTTTTAATGATCAGAATAGTCTACTATATCAATTGTATATTCTGTTGTGCCTGTTCTTATTTTCAATATTTTACTTTTTATACAATGGTATGTTTTGGGGGCACATTACACAGTTGGAAACTAGGTATATTATTACTGTGTGCTTCAAAAACAGTTTTGACTATTTTTAAATCAAATGCTAAAATAGTTACTTACCCACTCAGAGGCAAGTCAAAGTCCAGCTAGAATCTAGAATCATCCATTTCAGAAATAAAAAAATAACAAAATTGTTACTTTATTGTTATTCCAATGAGCTCCAATATTAAGTGGAATGGAAAATTAAAGATACTTTTCTTCACATGATAAATTGAAAATATATAATTAAAGGAACATTTTTTTTTTCCTGAGGTGATTTATGCTCTTCTGTTGCCCCACCAGCATGCCATTTAACATAAGTTGCTTTTGAAGATTTACGAAGTTGCTTCAGAATAAGCACTCTACACATCCCCAGGTAAAATATTCAATATCATAGTATTTATCCACATAATTTAAAGGAAATGACTTCTGAAATAGGATAAGGTGGATTTCTTGATACCATACACACTAGATAAGAAGGATACACTATAAATTTGGTTCAGGGTAATGAACACATAACAAAAACTTTATAAAATCTAATAAAAATTTGTTCCAGTTGTTCTTTCCCGGTTGCTCCTCTTCCAGTCTAGCTCTCTGCTGTGGCCCTGGAAAGCAGTAGAGGATGGCCCAGGCGCTGGGCCCTGCATCCGCATGGGAGACCAGAAGGAAACACCTGGCTCCTGGCTTCAGATTGGCGCAGCGTGCCAGCCGTAGTGGCCATTTGGAAGGTGAACCAACGGAAAAGGAAGACCTTTCTCTCTGTCTCTCTCTCTCACTATCTAACTCTGCCTGTACAAAAAAAAAAAAATGCATATTCACTATCATTCATTTGATTCTGGGTGATTCTTTAGTTAGTGAATAATTAAGTGTAGCAATTTCAGAAATATTCATCTTTTAAAAAAAGTCTTAAAAAGCATACAATAAGTAACCTAGCCAGATATTTTACTAAATACTTTATATGCATTAATACATATAAATCTCTCCCCAATCATAAAAGTAAAATGTACTAATATTTAGGATAAATATCTTTTCTCGAGGAAGACTAAAAGTAAGATGCAGAAACACTGAATAACTTCACAATGTTTTCAAGCAACATAACTAGAAATCCAAAAAGACAGAGGAATTTACTCAGGTAAATATATTTCATTCATTCTCTGCTTGTTTTCACTTTTAGAACTGTGATAGGTAAAATAAGATGCTAAAACTAAAGATTAAATGTGAATATGAAATGACATTCTCACATTTTATTCACAATCATAGCTATTTAAATCATCTGACAAATCAATTTAGACACAGGAAACTTGTTTGTACTTCAAGGTTTAGGTGGTTAAAATATATTCATCAACAGAAGAGGAAATGCCATACTAAGCTTATTAGCCAAATTATCTCAAATTTAGCAACCCTGTATTGTTTGCTTTGTCAATAATAGACAAGCTATAATCAAACCTAGCAAGATATATTAGAGACAATTATGTCTATTTAATCAGAAATACAACTTGCCTCTGCTGATTTACTCTAAAGACCTTTAAATGAAACAAAAAAAAAAATTAAAAGGAGACTACACCAACTTTTTGAGCTCATGCTGGCCAAGTGAACAAGTATCAGCACAGAAATCTAATGGACTTAGTGCAAACAATGCGAATAGAAATACAATTCTTAAGAATGTCCATTGTACCATAGTTCCAGTATTGATTCCAAGGAAAATTATATCCTCTTGGGTGGAGTGGATTTTTAATATTTTTAAGATATATTGGTTTGTGTGAAGAACATAGCTATATAGAGAGAGGAACACACACACAGCGAATGAGAGAGAGAGAGAGAGAGAGCACTCTCTATCTACTGGTTCACTCTCCAAATGGCCATAGCATCTAGGTCTGGTACAAACTAAAAGCAAGAAGCCAAGAATTCCATCTTTGTTTCCCACCTGGGTGGCAGAGGCCCAAGTGCTTGGAACCTTTTCGGCTATCTTCCCAGATACATTAGCAGGAAGTTGGATCTTTTACTAAATTTTACTTTCATACCATTATGCTCAGGAAAATAAATAAAAAAACAAAATTGATATGATTTCATTCTTCTTAAATTTGTGATGACTTCTTTACTGGTCTAACATAGGATCTATCTACATTTTCAAAAAGAAAGTCAAAATATACATCAAGGAATGGAAAGTCTCTTCAATAAATTGTGCTAAGAAAGCTATATATTAATATGCAGAATGAAAGTAGACTCTTCTCTCTCACCATGAAAAAAAAGTTAACTCAAAATGAGATGCATTGTGTTGTTTAATAGAACTAAATTTGAACAGACACAAAGCTATGAAACTACTGGACGATATCAGATAGGACAACTTCAAGACATTGGTAATGGTGATGAATTTTTATATGACAACAAAGCAAAAATTGGCAACTGGGATCATACCAGAGTAAAAAGCTTAAGTACTGCTAAGGAAATAATCAACAGAGTGAAAAAATAATCTATAAAATGGTAAAAAACACTTGCTTACTGTTCATTGGCAAATGGATTGATATCATGAATATGCAGATGTAAAACAACTAAACAGCAAGAAAGAAACAGTAATCTAAATTAAAAATGAGTAAATACTTGAATATGCACTTCTATCATTACTAATACTCAGTTTCATATACATATATGAAAATCTAAAGAATCCACTACAAAAATGCAAATGAAAACCATAATGAGATATCCTCAAACTCCAGTAATATTTGATTTTTTTTTTTGACAGGCAGAGTGGACAGTGAGAGAGAGAGATAGAGAAAAAGGTCTTCCTTTTGGCCATTGGTTCACCCTACAATGGCCGCCACGGTTGGCGTGATGCGGCCGGCGCACCGCGCCGATCCGATGGCAGAAGCCAGGTGCTTCTCCCAGTCTCCCATGGGGTGCAGGGCCCAAGCACTTGGGCCATCCTCCACTGCACTCCCTGGCCACAGCAGAGAGCTGGCCTGGAAGAGGGGCAACCGGGACAGGATCGGTGCCCCGACCGGGACTAGAACCCGGTGTGCCGGCGCCGCTAGGCGTAGGATTAACCTATTGAGCCGCGGCACCGGCCCAATATTTGATATTATTAAAAAACAAAATTGTTGATAAGGTCGGGGAGAAAAGTGAATGCTCCCACATATCTGGTAGGACTGTAAGTCTGCACAACCATTATGAAAAATAGTATGGTTGCTCTCCTTCGAACTAAAAAAAGAAATATCACATTACCTAGGAATCCCCTTCTGTGCATATATGCAAGGCAAATGAAATCAATATCTCAAAGAAATATCTACACTTGCAGGTTTTCTGAAGCACTATTCACAGTAGCCAAAACATGGAAACAACAGAGATGTCTATCGATGAATGAATGGATAAAGAAAACATGGTATATATACAATATGGACTATTATTCAGCCACAAAAATTAAGAAGTTCTGTCAACTGTGGCAACATGGATAAGGAAAGTGAAATAAGTTGGGCTGAGACTAATACCACATGTTATCACATGGATAAGAAAGCTATGAAAGTAATATTTAGAAGTAGAGAGTGGAGTAGTGATTACCAGAGCCTGGGAAGTGTGTAGGGGAGAGGTATTAGAAGAGGGTGGTTAACATATATTAGGAAGCGGTTGAGTCATAGGAATATCTTCTAATGTTTTATTGCTCAGTAGGGTGACTATGGTTGACCTGGGTGGGCAAGATCTCTGGACAGTATTTTGTAGTAGGAGTCTGGGTAGGGGAAGTTGCAGCTGAGCTGAGATCTTCATCCAAGGCAATGAAGCTGGGTGCAACATGACAGCTCCTCAAAGAGGGCTAGGGACTATCAGGGCGGTATACTTCTCTAGCAGCAAATACTTCAGGTCCACTGTGTAATCAGAAGTCCCTCTTTGTTCAGGGGTGATCTGGGAAAATGGGACAGTTGATACTGTGTTCTTGTTGCTCTTCTTTTTAAGTCCATTGTGTGTCTCCATGCTCCATAACATCTCTGATACAGTATCACTGCAATTGGATGCTCTAAGGGAAGATTGCCCAAGAGCTTGGGCCCCTGCTGCCCCTGTGAGAGACCCAGGAAAAAGCTCCTGGCTCTTGGCTTCAGCCTGGCCCAGTCCTGGCTATTCTGGACATTTGGGGAGTGAAACAGTGGATGGAAGATCTCTCTCAGAGACTTTTTTTGTCTCTCTCTCTCCCCTTCTCTCTCAGTATCTATGCCTTTCAAATAAATAAATAAAATCTTTAAAAAAATAAACATGCCAATAAAATAGGTGCACTTCTGTTTTGTTTTGTTGATCCTTCTTTAAGGCGGGAAGCAGACCAGGCACCTTTAGTCACCCTGGCTCTAGACTTTTGATTATAGGATTTAACTATTTGTATTCGGGCAACTATTGATAAGTAAAGATTTAATCCTGACATTTTATTTATTATTTTTTGGTTGACTTTTATAAATATGTTCTTCTCTTCCTCTATTTCTGTCACAAAAAATCTATAATAGTAGATTTTGGTTCCCTTTTCTTTATCATTTTTTATAAGATTTATTTATTCAGGAGCTGCTCCAGGCCAAAGCTGAAGCCAAGAGCCAGGAGCTTCTTCCAGGTCTCCCATGTGAGTGCAGTGGCTCAAGTACTTAGGTCATCTTCCACAGCCATTACCAGGGAACTGGATTAAAAGTGGAGCAGCCTGGAAAGGAACCAGCACCTACATGGGATGCCAGTGATGCAGATGATTACCTTACTCCTTATGTAACAACATCAGCTCCACTTTTTTTAAAAAAGATTTTATTTTTTATTTATTTGAAAGTCAGAATTACAGAAAGAAGAAGACACACACACACACACACTCACTCACACACAGGTCTTCCATCAACTGATTCACTCTCCAAATGGCTGCCACAGCTGGAGCTTGAGCCAGGCTGAATCCAGGAGCTACTTGTGCATGCAGGGACCCAAGGACTTGAGCCATCTTCCCTGCTTTCCAAGCAGCATTAGGAGGTAACTTGAAATAGAGTAGCAGGGAGACAAACGTTACCCATGTGGGATGCTGGCATTGCAGGTGAAAGCTAAACCTGCTACTCCACATCATTGGCCTCTCCACATTTTTATCTTTTATATATCTACTGTAAGTTTTTACTCTGTGGCTACCTTGTGGTTACTTTGACTTAATCACTTCACAATGTGGACACAGAGTAAACCATCATATTGCATCCCCATAATACGCTAAATTATTATTTGTTAGTTAAGAGTACAATAGATATGCTCAATTTCTTTAACTAGGCAGGTAAATAAACTCATACACAAAAATACTTCACTCTCTTTGTCCTAGGGCTAATCCTTACTGAAAGAGGTTCACTCTCAAACTAAAAGATTCAAAAGAGAAGGGTGAGCAAGAAGTAGAGGAATACCACTAATAAACAAAACATAACTCTCATAAATATCACAAGATCTTGAGCTGAAGGGCTCTTGTGTGTAGAGGGGGAATAAGAAGTAGATTGATTTTGAGCATGAACATTTATTATATATTTCCGTTTGCCTTACTTATGAAAATGCAACATGCTCTTAGTACTGAAACATGTATCATCCATTGGAAAGGAAAGGAAAAATTTGACTAATAATGTTTAAAGCCTGTGGTTTGATACATTATTCTTTCACCATTTGTACTCTCACTAAGTTCAGCTGCTCAAAATCCAATTTGTGATTGTCTTATTAATGCCTCCTGTGAAGATTCAATACAAATGGACAAAGCTCTTGTCCCAAGAAAGAAGGGAATCATGTTGTATTCAGTATCACTCAGATATGGCTAAAAAAGGAAGGAAGGAAGGAAGGAAGGACGGAAGGAAGGAAGGAAGGAAGGCAGGCAGGCAAGCTTGCAGAGGAAATGGAAAACATTTGCATCAAGTAAAACAAATTACAAGGTAATTCCAAATACAATATAAATGCTTCTCTATCTTTAAAAAACTATAATTTTCCAGAACTTTTTAAAATTGACAAAGTAATTGAGAATAGAGTGGAATTAGTTTCCACATGTTTTGCACTTGGTTTTCCCTATTATTAATTTATTAACATTACCATTGTATTTTGTTAAAAAAAAACGAAATATTGATAGCTTATTTTAAGTCCATATTAAGTCCGTAGCTATTTTTAATCCATACTTAAATTTCTTTAGTTTTGCCCAATACACATTTTATTCTTCAGGATTCCATCTAAAATGCCACAATACACAATGACTTCTAAAAGTTCATGAAAAATGGAATTGAAAGATAAATTCTGCAATCCACATAGTTTTTAAATAATAAGCATTTTCCATGAAATTTTTGAAGACTATTGTGCTTTTGTTGTCAGATATCTTTAGGATTATATTGACCGACTAATAATTTCTCACTCCTTCAGGGCAGATCACTGTACAGATCAGCCATTAATAGGCCTGCCACCCATTGCTGCTGATGCCTAGCTTTCTTTTCCTCCTGGTTTGTGTTAAAGCAGACCAGAGGATGCAAGTCAAGGGAGTGCTCAAGTCCCATCTCTAATCTTCGGTGGCCTGAACTACAAGTCTATAGTCACAGGCATGTTCTGTAGTAGTTTTTCTAAGGTAGACAATGCCCATGAGGAAAATTATATTCTCACTTTAAAACTTTCTTTCCCTTTGGTCTGAAAGGGAGGTTTTTTCTACTTACTGTATATTTCACTGATGGCGAAGTGAATCTAGCTATGAGATTATTATTTAAGTTCTTACTTTGGCTATGCTATTACAGAAAAATGTTAGCCATCTCTTTTATAAGGTCTAAAGATTAAATTGTGCGTCCTACAGATTCCTTCATAATAGAATTAGTTTCCTACCTTGAAGAGAATAGAGAAATGAAAGAAGAAGTTGGGCTTAGAATAGAGAAATGAGGGAGCAAGTCCTAGATCGCTTGCTGACATTAGCAATATTACATGAATACTTACCAAACCGTTTCAACCATTAGATAACAACTTAAGAAAACATTTACCAGAAGGTCCAATGCCTTCTAGAAATTTTAAGAATCGTGTATTTGAAAACACCTCTTAAATATCTAACATGGTGTAGTTTGTTTAACCAGTAAACCTAAGCACAACCATATAAAATGTTTTTAGTTTCTTTCTACCAACAAGTTTAAAACATATGATACACAGATTCAGGTCACATAAATTAAAATGTATCTTTGATTAATTTTAGCAGCTTCAATTTATGGACAATCTTATCTATAAGCCATTTAAAATAGCCCTCAAGGAGACCCAACAGAACAGTCCACTGCAGTGGCTTTCAATGTGGTAAGCCTGGGCTTCAGCAGAAGTCAGCTTGTGAAGAGCCCTGGCAGCTCTGCCAAGAGTTGGATCACTGGAAATGGACCTGCCCTGGAGTCGAAGGATGCCCAGGTCAGAGCCACAGATCTTACTGGCTCTAAGCTGAAAAGCCCTTCACTCAGCCCAACTTCCAAAGTGACCACTGCAGCTGAGGGGACGGCCAAGCAGGGTCAGCAACATTGCAGGCAGAACTGTCAATTTCTTGTTAGAGATGCCACCTGCCTTTACCTGGCCAGCTCTCCTCCCAGCCCACCAAGTAATGAAAGTCAACAGAGTGCCTTCCCCTAGGAGGTTCACACCTCCCTTAGGATGTACCCCATGAGAAGAGATAGATAGGTCTGGGCCTCTTAACTTACAAGGCCTAAAGCCCACCAGATTATTATCAAGCCCCTTCTATCAGGTTCTATTTGCCTCTCAATCAGAACACTTAATTGTAGCTTAGACAGCACCTTTCTTAGCTCCTCTAATAATAACTCTGTCCTTTGTTCTAGACCCTGTCTAGCACACTTGGGCCTCATTCCTTCATAATCATAACCTCTACTCTACCACCAATGGCTCTACTCCCAACCTGTGTGTACTGATGGTCCTCTTCCCCACTTAATGCTGTATAATTGTTCAAACCTGGTTAATGCCACCCTTAGAATCATTGGTTGCTATCCTCACCCTGTCTTTTATGACCTTGTCTAAATATGATCAGAGTCGGTGAACTTGGAAGGCTTCCATAGCCTTGGCAACTCATGACGAGAGCCTAGGGTGGTTACTGGCACCATAAACTAGAGTGTCGATTTGTTGGGTCAACAACAGGAGCCACTGTGCACTTGCTCCTCATGTGGGATCTCTGTCCTTAATGTACTGTACATTTTGATTAATGCTATAACTAGTACTCAAACAGTATATTTCACTTTGTGTTTCTATGTGGGTGCAAACTGTTGATATCTTTATACTAAATTGATCTTCTGTATATAAAGAGAATTGAAAATGAATCTTGATGTGAATGGAAGGGGAGAGGGAGCGGGAGAGGGGAGGGTTGCGGGTGGGAGGGAAGTTATGGGAGGGGGAAGCCATTGTAACCCATAAGCTGTACACTGGAAATTTATATTCATTAAATAAAAGTTAAAAAAAAAAGAAAAGAAATAATTTCTCACTCTTCTTTCTTTGGTAGCCTTGGCAGTTTTGAGCAGCACCACCAAGTTACTTTGAAAAATTAATTTTAACTGTAATTTATTTGAAGTTTTTTTCTCAGGGTTAGACAAGGTTATGTATCATTACACCCAACAAATGGTATGTATTATCAACAAAATTTTGACCTTATTTTTAACTGCAAGTTTTTTTAAAAAAATTATTTAACTATTTTGAAAGCCAGAGTTACAGAAAGAGAGGGAGAAAGAAAGGACTTCTATTTGTAGATCCATTCCCCAGATGGTTGCAATGGTCAGGGTTGGGCTGAAGTCAAGTGGCAAGAGCTTCATCCAGATCTCCCATATAACAGAGGGGCCCAAGCACTTGGGTCAGCTTCTGATGCTTTCCCAGGCACTGTAGCAAGGATCTGGATTGGAAGCAGAGCAGCCAGGAAATGAGCCAGCACACACAGTGTCACAAGTGGTGGCTTACCCCACTATATCACAATGCTGACCCCAATTTGTGACTTTTAGTATTGATCTTGAACACAATGTTGAAATATGGTTTAACAGATTCTTCACCATGAACTTACTTTTTTGCCCTCCGTTTTCTTACTATATTCTGTGGATGAAAGTAGGTGTGTACATCCTAGACTTCAGCAGTAGGGAATTTTGCTCTTCCTCCTTTTGGGTAGAATTTCTCCAACAAATTACCCAGAATCCTGCTGCAAAAGAGATACACTAATCAGTCAATTGATAGCCTACTGTGATTTTTACAATACGGTGACCCTAATCATTTGTAGTCATTTAGATAATAACTCTGGTCCTGATCACAACTTGTGTACTATTTTTCAGGGTGGACTATAAGAAATTACAAGGGAAATGAGGTTTTTCAACACACTTGGGCCACAATTAGTGCATTTTTCAGACAGTTCATCTCTCTGAAGGGAATGTATTATCATGAGCTTGGGACCTTATGGATGGCAATTGTCTTCCAGAAATGTGATCCTCGTCTCAGTGCTTTCATTCATGGGATGTTAAGTTTTTAGAAGAGATATTCTTCACTACTTATGCTGAGACCTTCTTAATGGAAGTTGAGTGTAAACTATTCTCTATTTCTAGCCCTTCTCTTTAAGCACTCCAAAATCAGCAGTCCAGCAGATGGAGGACCTCTCTATGTCTCTCCATCTCTCTATATAACTCTGATTTTCAAATAAATAGATTTTTAAAAAATCCCATGGTTGACTGGGAACTGCAGCTGGCTGCTGATGCCCAGCATGTTGAGAATCATACAGCTAATCACCAGCCTGGGAATGGATCAAAATTCCAAATATGGCTGCCACTGAATATGTATAGCACTCACATCATCATAAAGTTAAATAACTGTAACTCAACCATTGTAAGTTGAGGACTATATGTACAAGGAACATTCTTGAACATCATAAAGAAGATTTCTAAAAATATATATGAGTAACAGCATACTTAATAATGAGAAATTAGAAGCTACTGTATGAACATCAAGGAAACAAAGAAATTTACTTTCACAGTTCCTTTCAAAAAGGTACTAAAATTCTAGATAATATAGCAAAATAAGAAAATGAAATAAGGAATATATATTGGAAGAAAGATATGAAACTGTTTTTGTTCACAGATGACATGAGTGCCTATGTGAGAAACCCCCTTAGCAATTGACAAGAAAAAAAGAAATTCATCTAGACATAGTAACAAATTATAGTGAGAATGAAAGATATAAGGTTAGAATGCAAAAGTTCATTACTATCCTTTATATCTGAAATTAGTAAATGAAATTTCAAATTAAATATTTTCTCATTTACATAACACTAAGGAAACTTATGTACTAGACATAAATCTTAAGAAATATGTACAGATATATACGAGAAAATCTAAAAATAGATGAGTGATATTAAAGAGTAAATAAAAGGAGAATTATTTCATGTTCATGTAGAAGACAACTTAATGTGCTGTGTAGATTCAATGAAATCACAAGCTAATTTGTGTATACTGGCAAACCAAATTTAACTTTATATAGACTAAAACATCAGCAAAGAATATACACAGGTTGTAAGGTTGCATGTGAAAAGATGTGCAACATAATATGTCATCAACTTTAGGGAATTCAAAATTAAAACAATGGGATACCACTTCATACCTAACAGATTGTCCCAGCTCTAAAACAATGGTAACACCAAATGCTGGACAGGATGTGTGGTAATAGGAAATCTCCTTCATTGCTGGTGGGAATGTGAAATATTGCAACCATGTTGGCAGATGTTTTGGCAGTTTCTTACAAAACTAAATATATTTTTAGGATATAACCCAGCAATCACATTCCTTGATATTTACATAAAGGATTCAAAATTTGTGTCCAAACAAAAACCTGCTCATGAATGTTTATAGAAACTTTATTCATAAGAGCCAAAATTTGAAAGCAAAGTACACATCAGTAACAAATCTAACATTGTGACATGAAGTGTTGACAGTAAGAAACTGTATGAGTTTATAAGTAATTATACATTCAAGTATTATACCCAACAGCTATACAAGACAAACAAACTATGCTTATTAATACAAATAATCAAGTACAAACAATAGATTAACAATTACAGAAATACTTTTGGCATAATATCAAAAAACTAAAAGCAACACCAATTTCCATCAACAAAAGCCTGGATAAACACATTGTAACATAGCCATACAATGAAACACCAGTTAGTAATTAAAGTGAATTGACTACTGATGCAACTTGGATAAATCTCAGAAACATTTTATTGAGTGAAAAAAGTAACACACAAACAGTAAGTACAGAATAATCGCATTTATATGAAATTGTAGAACAGATAAAACAATAACATAATAAAATCAGAGCTGTGTGGATGTGTGTTTGTGGTAAGGGACATTTCATTGGAAAGGAAATTAGACCATTAGAAAACATTTTGGGCTATTGAGAAATATTTTTTCTCTTTCATTCAATTTTATTTGTAATAATTTGATACTCATTTGCAATATTTTGAGAGCTCCTATATATGACTCCCCTGTATGTGTTCAGTATCCTGTTATTTCTGGGGATGTATATTGTTTTTTGGTTAATTATTGTCCACAAGGCCCTATCAAGTTTATTTTTCTATCATTTATGGATTGTTCATTTTTTCCACTTTGTTTCATAGTGATTTTTCTTTTTCAGATAACTCCTTTTGCTTCAGTGTAAGCTTACCTTTTTATCTCTAATAAATGTCAGCTCTTTTCATTATTAATGACTACCTGGATATTGGCCAACAGTCTAGGTCTTAGCTTATACTTTTATAGATCGATTGATGAGTTCATGGGCAGAGAGTCCCTGTTGTTGTGCAAAAGAGTTACCCCTTCCTCCCTGCTGGTCTTCCAGTGTTCTTTGATTAAAGGGTCCATTGCTTTATCTTATGTCCATTCGTGTTCTATTGAAATTTCATAGCCTACAGCAGGGATTAGTGGGATGCTCAGAGCCCACCAGGCATCTTACCTATTTCTACGCTATCCCCATAACAACCAAGCTTCAAAATGATCCTGGAATTGCCTCTGGAAAATTGCAAAGCTTGTGCTGCATGTTGTGTCTTACATGTACACATTCATCTAGCTCTGTCTAGAAAGGTTTTCGTCTTATTTCCTTGATTCATTCCTGTTTTTCCTTCAGAATTTAATTTTTATGTTATCTCAACAAAAAAGCTTGCATTGATAATATACTTTCCTAAGATAACAAAGTTGAGCTCCATAAATTTCCCAAGGCTAAATCGCTGCAATGGAAGCTAGCATTTCCTACATTACAGGGATAGCCTAATCTCTGGGATTAATAACTCATACATTTATCTATTTCTCCTAGTACACAATAAGTCTTAAAAGGATATAGAATTCTTATTTAGAATTTTGTCTTCAAAATTTAAAAAAAATTATCTTTTATATTAATAAAAATCATAAGAAACAAACATAAATGGTGTTCAGTCCATAAAGGGAGCCAAAACTTGGATAGATCTATAAAGTAGAATACAAATTAAAACTTGAAGAGGCTTGCATACACTTACACATCACCTTCACTGAGATCATTTTTATCTCAAGGCTTTTATGAATAACATAATAAGAAAAGTTTATGTGCACACTCCAAGTATTATGGTATTCAACTACTTTCTCCTTCAAAAAGGCATGTTCCAATGAGGTTCCTCAATATTTATAGCTAGACTAATAAGTGATGGTAGAGATAAGAAAACATTTTAGTCTCAGAATAGCGGTTAAGAATATTAAACCATTTCGCTTGGTAGAAGTAGGAGGAGATCTTAAAGAAGGATCACTTATTAGATTTCACTTTGCAACTACAGCTCTAGAATGAAATGTGAGAGACTCTTCTAAATACACACAGAGACCTCAGATAATCAAAAGGCAGATCAGGACTCAGACCATGTTAGGAAAATAAATTAAGTGTTTTATCTTATAAAATTTGGTATCTGTAACTATAGAATACTCACTATATATGCAAGTAATAGAAAAATTCTTCTCAGCACTTAATTGTACTTTTAGATAAATCCCATTTGATACATCAATGAATTGCTTCACTGGTCCCAAATGTTGGATCAGTAACATGTAATAATTAATGGTTAGCTGAATTCCATATAGGAGCAAACCTTCTGCTCTTTGGAGAAAAATACTTCCCTTTCTATTGTTGTAGTCATTTTAAAAACACCCCACATATCTCTTTGGTCAGAGTTGCTATTTA
The DNA here is from genome assembly GCF_033115175.1 of Lepus europaeus. NCBI lineage: Eukaryota > Metazoa > Chordata > Mammalia > Lagomorpha > Leporidae > Lepus > Lepus europaeus. Next base: position 45,303,238 of record NC_084834.1, on the reverse strand, counting down.
AATTTCTGATGTCAAACATTTATTGATTTAATATGGAAATCTATACTCCCACCTTTTTGGCTGAAGCCACAACTACCCTTCCAGTATACTTCTCATGGGGAGTGTCGAATAATAGCAAAAAATAAGAGTAGAAAAATTAGAAACAACATATTCAAGTATTACTTAACACATGATTAACAAGGATTTGAAATTTAAATAAGATTAGTATAAAATTATGCATTACTAGTTGTGTGCATCTGACACAGTGGTTAAGATACATCTTGGGGGGCCGGCATTGTGGCTCAGTGGTTTAAAGCCCTGGCATGCAGCGCCCAGCATCAGCATCCTATATGGGCTCCGGTTCTAATCCCAGCTGCTCCTCTTCCTATCCAGCTCTCTGCTATGGCCTGGGATAGCAGTGGAAAATGGCCCAAGTTCTTAGGCCCCTGCACCCACGTGAGAGACCCGGAGGAAGTTCCCGGCTCCTGGCTTCAGATCGGCGCAGCTCTGGCCGTTATGGCCATCTGGGGAGTGAACCAGCGGATGGAAGACCACTCTCCTCCCCCCCCCCCCCCCCCCCCCGTGTAACTCTGACTTTCAAGTAAATAAATAAATCTTAAAAAAAAAAGACACATCTTGGATCACCTTCATCCCAAGTAGGAGTGATGCACTTGCCAATGGGTCAAGTAACTATGTTCTTGCTACCCATGTGGAAGACCCAGATTAATCCCAGGCCTCAACTGTTGTGAGCATTTGGCAAAAGAATTACTGGGTTAAAATATATATATCTCTCTCTCTTTTCTCTCTTTCTCTCTCTCTCTCTTTCAAGTAAAAGTGAAAACAAAAATGAATAAATAAACATTCCGAATTAGCTATAGAGTATCAGGTGAATAGCCTGACTGTTTGGAGCTTCAGGATTTTCTTATTTTAAAAATTACATGTGAGACTGACATTGTTGCATAGTGGGTAAAGTCGCTACCTGCAATACAGACATCATATATGGTGGCCAGTTCAAGCCCCAGCTCCTCCACTTCCAATCCAGCTCCCTGCTAATTGCCTGGGAGAAGCAGTGGAAGATGGTCCAAATGTTTCTGCTCCTGCCATCTATGTGGGAGACCTGGAAGAGCTCCAGGTTACTGAATTTGGCCTGGTCCAGCCCTGGCCATTACAGCCATTAGGGTAGTTAACCAGCAAATGGAAGATCTCCCTTTGTCTCCCCCTCAATCTATGTAATTCTGATTTTCAAATAAACAAATAACATACAAAACAAAAAAATAGGTGTTTAAGTCAGATAGGTATTCAAATACTATGAGAGACTTAGATCCGAGTCTCTTCAAAATAATAATAATGCTGATGAAGGTGAAGTCATTAAATGAGGAAACCATCTCTCCAAAATGCCTGAGAATCTAAATAAATACCTGGTTATTGCATTGTGGTAGACAAAAGACTTAACATACCCCAAGAGAAGGAAGAATGAAAGCAGATTCTGGTATTGTTTCGCTACCTCTTGCCTTCTAAAGATGGTCTTCACACCACAGAGGTAGACACAGAACTCTTACACTGCTCCAAATATTTTGTTTCCAAGCAGTGATCCCATCATTTCTAATTTGCCAGGGACTTGCAACCCTGTACTGTTCAACTAAAACAGTGATGACAAGTATGATTTCACCATCAGACTACATATGGATAAAATCCTTGATCTTCCCATCATGAGGTAATAACTCTTACTTAAACACAGGAAGTCATGGTGGCTCACTAATGAAAGAGAACTGTATTTTTCTACAAAACAATATTGCAAACCAGGAAAATAGCCCCAAAAATATATATCTGTGTTTGATGAATGAATGAGAACTGACAGTACTGAAGGCAAAGAGTTAACATCCTGACTCAAAAATTCAAAAATATTGTTGGTTACTTATGAAAAATATATTAAGAAACTTTTGCAACCCAGACAGAAGCATTATAAATATTCAATGTGAAGAGCAAACACATGATAATATATACTGTTCAAATTGTTAACATAAAAGACTATTACAGGACTCCTAATATGGGGGTAAACATCAACAAAGGAAAAGAAAGTTTAGGCAAAGGAACACTGTAAGTCAAGATTAACGGAGGAATGATTCCAACTTTTCCAGTCAGCATTAAGTAACACGCAGAGTAAATGGAAAGTTGTTAAGGACAAGTTAGAGATAAACAGAGTTTACAGGTAAAAAGGGAAAGGATTGTGGAGGATTTTTTTTTTTACTTTGTTATCTGGGAGACATGAGAAAACAAGACTTTACTAAGCAGATGATTAATGTAACAAATAGATTTAAAATAAGTGTATGAAAGACAAAACAATTTTCTTAAGAGTGTGAAAGCCCTATTTTCATTGTTAGTAAAATATTTATTTTCTATGATTCCATAAATAGCCATATCTATTCTCTATATAATTCTCTATATAAATGTTTTCATGACATAAAAATCAAAATTTGCTTTATTTAAACAAGATTACAACACTTGATATGTTTCATATTTTTCTGCATCATTTTTGTTTTTGTTGCTAAAATAAGCAGTATAACCTATGATCTAATCCATTTATAAACTAAAAATTCAGGCTATTGATCCAGATTTTGTGTTAAAATTAAGATTTTGCTGAGATTGTGAGAAAGGAAATTGAGTTATATATTTTTCTTGAAAAAAGCGGAACCCAAAATACATAATTTGAAATAGATAGCACAAGTTGCACTTTACTGTAAGTAAGCAGTTTCAGTATGCTTACCATATAAATACTTTGCTAAACTTATACTTACAGTCTGGTTAAGGTTAGGAAAGATCTATATCAACTTAATGAACTCTGATTCTGCTGACACACTCAGCAAAGATAGTTTAAAATATAAGATGTTACTCTTACACAGTATAGGAAATTCTAACACAAGCTAGAATGGCATTTTAAATAAAATTTTCAGATGTCTTTTTGTCATACAGACTTTAAAGGTTTATTTGCATGATATTTTTTGTTGGCAGATATATGCTTACTATAAAGGCTCAAACTAAACTATTAAAATTATATCATTTAACTATAGTCACATATTAGTTTTCCTTGCATTGATTTTATGCATAAACACATTAAAGAAGTCATAAGGGAAAAAAGAAAACAGGGGCTTACAAAGAACATCAGTAAGTGAAAGTATTTTTCAAAGTTAGATATCTAAAACATAAAACACCTTAAATTGAATTCTATAAAAGAACAGCATGTTCAAACAAAGATATAATATCTGAATAGAGAAACATATGTTTTGATTATATTATGATAGATCATGAAACCAAATAAAAAATCTTAGCAGAATTATTTGGATTTATTTGCATGCACAGCTCATGTTATTTTGCTCCACTTTATTGCATTTCACAGATACTGCACTTTTCACAAATTGAAGGTTTCTGTCAATCCTCTGTCCACTAAGTCTATTGTCACAATATTACCAACATCACATGCCATCTCACAACTCTATGTCACATTTTAGCAATTACCAAATTATTTCAAACTTTTTAATTATTATTACATTAGTTACAGTTATGGTGATCTGTGATGAATGGTTTTAATTACTACTTTGTAATTTTGTGGCATATCATGAAACATGTCCATAAAAGATAATAAACTTAATCAATGGGTGTTGTATATATTCTGACAGCTTCATCAACTGGCCATTCTTCCATCTATCTCTCTCTTCTCAGGCTTCCCTACTCCTTAAAATAGTATAATATTAAAATTGATCCAGTTAAGGACCCTATGGCATTTTCTACCTGTTCAAGTAAAAAGAAGAATCTCATATTTTTCACTTTAAGTAAAAACCAGAAATGATTAAGCTTAATGAAGACATGTAAAAAGCTGAAATCTGTCAAAACATATACCTCTTGCACAGTTGGACAAATTGTGAGTGCAAAGCTAAAGTTCGTTCTTTCTCTCTTGTTTTCTTTCTTTCTCTCTTTCTTTCTCTTTCTCTCTTTCTTTCTTTCTCTTTCTTTCTTTATTTCTCTTTATTTTTCTTTCTTTCTCTTTCTTTCTTTCTCTCTCTCTTTCTTTCTATTTTTTATCAATATAAAGAGAAAAGATTTTATGTATTCCATAGGTACAATTCCAAGAAGACAATCACACTTCCCTCACTGTCATGCCCCTACCCAATTCCCCCACTCATCCTCCCCTTTCTTAAACAGTTTTTTGCAAAGCCATAATTTTAATCCACTCTAAATCTAAGACTTAATTCACCACTAATAATAATATGCAACAAGTAAAAAATAGGAAGATAACAGAGGTATAAACAAGGGCTAAAAGTGACAATCACATTCCAAAATGACCATTTCATCCCTATACTTTTGCTGGTATTGTATTTTAACAGCCACATAACAGAGAAACTATATGATATTTGTCTTCTTGAGACTGTTTTACTTCAGTAAGTATAATGGTTTCAAATTGCAACCATTTTGTTGTGAAAGATAGGACTTAATTCTTTTTTACTGATGAGTAGTATTCCATAGTGTATGTATACCATATTTTCTTTATGCCATCATCACTTGATGGACATCTGGGTTGAGTCCTTATTTAGCTATTGTAATTGAGTTGTAATAAACATGGGGGTACAAATAACTCTTTCATATGCTGATTTCATTTCATTTTGGTAAATTTTCAGAAGTGGCTGGGTCACATGGTAGATCTATTTTCAAATCTCTGAAGAAAAGTGACTTCTATAACGGTTGTACTAGGATGTACTCCCACCAACAGAGGCTTGGGATACTTTTTCCCTACATCCTTGACATAACTTAATGTTTTTTTATTTTTATATAAGAATCATACTAACTGGTGTGAGATGAAACCTCATTTTGGTTTTTATTAACATTTTCCTAATGGCTAGTGATCCTGAGCATCATTTCATGTGTCTGTTGGCCATTTGAATTTTATCCTCCTAGAAAATTGTCTGTTCATGTTCTTTTCCCATTTCCTTTTTTTATTAGATAGGTAGTTACAGACAGCGAGAGAAAGAGAGACAGAGAGAAAGGTCTTCTTTCCACTGGTTCACTCCCCAAATGGCCACTATGGCCAGCGCTGCACCAATCTGAAGCCAGGAGCCAGGTGCTTCTTCCTGGTCTCCCATGTGGGTTCAGGGGCCCAAGCACCTGGGCCATCCTCCACTGCCCTCCTGTGCCACAGCAGAGAGCAACCGGGGCAGAATCCGGTGCCCAAATGGGATGCCGATGCCATAGGTGGAGGATTAGCCAAGTGATCCATGGCGCTGGCCCCATCTTTTCCCATTTCTTAATTGGGTTGTTTGTTTTGTGATTGTTGAGTTTCTTCAGTTCTTTATAGATCATGGATATTAATCCTTTATCAGTTGTGTAGTTTATAATTATTCTCTACCATCCAGTGAACTGCCTGTTTGTTAAGTATTTCCTCTGTGGTGCAGAAGCTTCTTAGTTTTATGAAATTTCATTTTTCTATTTTTGCTTTTATTGCCCGTGCTTACAGAGCCTTTTGCAAGAAGTCTTTGCTTACACAAATGTCCTGCAGAGTTTGTGCATTGTACTCCTCTAGTACTTTGATGGTATCAGGTCACAGATTTGGGTCATCGATACATTTGGAGTACATTTTTGTGTAAGTTGTAAGGCAGGGGTATTTGTTCATATTTCTGTATGCATGGATACGATTTTCCAGAACCATTAGTTGAAGAGGCTATCCTTTCTTAAGGGCTTGATTTCAAGCCATTTAGTAAAGATTAGTTGGTTGGAGATGAGTAGATTAATTTCTGGGGTTTCTATTCTTTTTTTTTTTTTTTGACAGGCAGAATGGACAATGAGAGAGAGAGACAGAGAGAAAGGTCTTCCCTTTGCCCTTGGTTCACCCTCCAATGGCCGCCGCAGCCGGCGCACCACACTGATCTGAAGGCAGGAGCCAGGTGCTTATCCTGGTCTCTCATGGGGTGCAGGGCCCAAGGACTTGGGCCATCCTTCAGTGCCTTCCCGGACCACAGCAGAGAGCTGGACTGGAAGAGGGGCAACCGAGCCAGGACTAGAACCCGGTGTGCCAGTGCTGCAAGTCGGAGGATTAGCCTAGTGAGCCGCAGTGCCAGCCTGGGGTTTTTATTCTATTCCATCGGTCCACATGTCTATTTTTGTGCCATTACCAGGCTGCTTTGATTGTAACTGCCCTGCAGTATCTCTTATTCAGAGTATCTAGTGATTCCATATGAATTTTAGCATCATTTTTCCCAAGATCCAAGAAGAATTTCATTGGAATTTTGATAAGGATTCCATTGTATCTGTAATTGCTTTTGGTAGTATGGACATTTTGATGATTGATTCTTCAATCCATGTACATATTTTTTTCCATTTTTCTTGTCTTATAATTCTTTTTTCATTGTTTTGTAATTTTCATTGTAGATCTTTCTTTTGCACTCTTGGTTAAATTTATTCCAAGGTTTTTACATTTTTTGTAGCAATTGTGAATAATATTAATTTTAAAGATTCTTTCTCACACCTGACATTGTCTGTGTATAAAAAACTATTGATTCTGTGTTGATTTTATATCCCGCAACTTTGCCAAACTACTTTCTGAGTTCCAATAATCTGTTAGTGGAATCTTTTTTCCCCTATATGTAGAATCACATCATCTGCAAACAGGCATAATTTCATTTCCTCCTTTCTAATTTCTATCTCTTTGATTTCTTTTTCTTGTTTCATGGCTCTAAGACTTACAGCACTATATTGAGTAGCATTGGTGGAAGTAGGCATCCTCACCTGTGTGCGAATCTTAGTGGAAAAACTTCTAAATTTTCCCCATTCAATATGTTGTTGGCAGTGGATTTGTTATATACTATCTTGTATTGAGAAATATTCCTTCTATACCCAGTTTGCTTGAGATTTTCATCATGAATTGATGTCGTATTTTAGTAAATGTTTCTCTGTACCTATTGAGATAAATAAATATTCTTTTTATTCATCAATTTACAAATGTGATGAATCAAATTTATTGATTGCATATGTTGAACCATCACTGCATACCAGGGATAAATCACACTTGGTCCGGGTGAATGTTCTTCTTGATGTGTTGTTGGATCAATTAACTTGTATTTTTTTGAGGATTTTTGAACCTATGTTCATCAGGGATAGTGGTCTATAGTTCTATGTTGCATATTTTTTGTGTTTTGGAATTAAGTTTATGCTGGCCTTGGCTGGTGCCACGGCTCAATAGGCTAATCCTCTGCCTTCAGAGCCAGCACACCAGTTTCTAGTCCCAGTCAGGGTGCCAGATTCTGTCCTGGTTGCCCTTCTTCCAGGCCAGCTCTTTGCTATGGCCCAGGAGTGCAGTGGAGGATGGCCCAAGTCCTTGGGCCCTGCACCCACATGGGAGACCAAGAGAAGCACCTGGCTCCTGGCTTCAGATCAGTGCGATGCACTGGCCTTAGTGCACCAGCTGCAGCGGCCATTGGAGGGTGAACCAATGGCAAAAGGAAGACCTTTCTCTCTGTCTATCTCTCACTGTCCACTCTGCCTGTCAAAAAAAAAAAGTTTATGCTGGCCTCATATAAGAAGTTTCACAGGATTCCCTTTCTTTTGATTGTTTTGAATTGTTTGAGAAAGATTGGAATTAGATCTTCTTTAATGTTTAGCATAATTCAGAAGTTAAGCCATCCAGTCCTTGGCTTTTTATTTTGGTAGAGTATTTTTACTGATTATATCTCTGTCTTGGTTTTTGGTCTGCTTTGGTTTTCTATGTCGCCATAACTCAATTTTGATATATTGTCTGTGTCCAGAAATCTATCCATTTCTTCTAGATTTTCCATTTTATTGACATATGGCTAATTGTTGTAAATCCTAATGAATCAATTTAAAAAAAAAAGATTTATTTATTTGAAATTCAAAGTTACACATAGAGAGAAGCAAAGGCAGAGAGAAACAGAGAGAGAAGTCTTCCATCCATTGGTTCACTCCCCCAGTTGGCTGCAAAGGCCAGAGCTGTGTCAATCCAAAACAAAGAGCCAGGAGCTTCTTCCAGGTCTCCCATGTAGGTGCAGCAGCCCAAGGACGTGGACCATCTTCTACTGCTTTCCCAGGATAGCAGAGAGATGGATTGGAAGTGGAGCAGCCAGGACTTGAACAGGTGCCCATATGGGATGCCAGCACTTCAGGTAGCAGCTTTACCGACTATGCCACGGTACCAGCCCCGAGTTTTTCTATGTCTGTGGTATCCCTTTTAATCTCTGATTTTATTTATTTGGTTCTTCTCCCACTTTTATTGGTTAGTTGAGCAAATAGTATATCAATTTCATTATTCTTTAAAAAAAAAAAACTTCTTCATTTCACTGATCTTTTGTTTTATTTCTTACTTCAATTTTGTTTATTTCTTCTCTATTTTTAATTATTCTTTCCTTTTACTAATTTTTAATTGGTTTGTCATTGGTTTTCGAGGACCTTGAGATGCATTAATAGATCATTTATTTGATGCCTTTCCAATTTTCTTATATAAGCACTAGTGCATGTACACTTCCCTCTCAACCCTTTATTGTATCCTGTAAATTTTCATATGCTGTATGTCATTTTTAGGAATTTTTTTTATTTCCCTTTACATTTCTTCCAAGACCTAGTGTTCATTCAGGAGTGTGTTGTCCACACTCCATGTCTCCAGTCTCCATGTGAATATTTTCTATGTTTTCATAAGTTGTTAATTTACAGCTTTATTCCATTGTGATCAAAAAAGACACATGGTATGATTTTTTTTTATTTGACAGAGTTAGACAGTGAGAGAGAGAGTCAGTGAGATGACTATCATTCTTTGTTTCTGTGTGCAGCACATCCTTAAGAATAATTTGTAAGACCAAATGAGTGCTGACAAATTCTTTCAATTTCTGTTTCTTTGGGGAGGTCTTTATTTCACCTTCATGTATAATTAACAGATTTGCTAGGTGCAACATTCTATTTTCTTACTTTTAGGATTTGGACTATATCTCTACATTCTTTCCTACCCTATAAGATTTCTGTTGAGAAATCAGATGTTAGTCTAATTAGGGATCCTCTGAAGGCACCCTGGTGTTTCTATCATGCACATTTTAGAATCCTTATGCTTTACTATTGAAAGTTTGACTATATTGTGTCTTTTCTATATTGAAGATCTTTTCATATCATGTCTATTGGGAGTTCTGTTTGCTTCCTGTACTTGGATGTCCCATTCTTTCTACAATATAGGGAATGTTTCTGATATGATGTTGCTGAAGAGGCCTTCTAATCTATTCTGTCTTTCTATGCCTTCAATAAGTCCTAAAACATGTATGTTTTATCACTTGGTAGTATTCCATAGTATTTCCAATTGCTCTATTTTTTCCTTCTTTTTTTGTCTGGCAGATATTTCCAACTATATGTCTTCTAACTCAGATTTTTTTTCTGCCTTACCAATTCTGTTGTTGAGGCTTTCCATTGCATTTTCTATTTGGCATTTTGAATTCTCCATTCTTAATATTTCAGTTTCATTTATTTTCAATACTTCTATTGCTCAGCAAAATTTTTCATCCATATCATGTATGGATTTCTTCATCTTATGAGTTTGGTTCTCTGTTTTTCTGAGTAATCATATCATTATTTTTAATTCATTTATCAGTATTTCATTGTTTTTTCTTATTCACATTCTAATATTGAAGTGCTCTTGTGTTCATTTTAGGGAGTCAGTTTGTCTTCCTCATTCTTGTTTCTTTTATTTCTGAATTTGGTTTAGGCACATGTGGAAACACTTGTTGGTTTTCTCCACTGATGGATTTTAATATTTAAGCTATGCCTCTATGGCTTATACTAAGCCATAGTAGAGTGCCTGCTCCTTCAGTAAATATCCAGAGGTGTGTGCTGAGTGGGGCCCAGGAGCTCTGGTCAGTGCTCAAGGGTAGGGTGAGATTCCAGGGTGACACCCAAGTTGGGCGTGGTAGATCTCCTCTTGTCAGAAGGTGGCAGGGTGTGATCACATCTGCTGGTGTCATCACAGCCTCACCTTCTCTCTTCCAAGATGATCAATGGCCAAGGTGAGTTCACAATGCTTACAACTCCTACTCTACTCACATTAGCACATGAACCCCACAAATTATCTGTGTAGTCCTTAGGGTGATCACAGAACACTCAGCAATGACCCATCCCAGGCAGTCAGGGAAATCTGAGCCTCTGATTCCTGACACAGTGATGGCCCTGAGACCCAGTTTTACCCCACATCCTATTGTGCAGTCACAGAATTCTCACAGTCATAGTGTGCAAAGCTCCAATGGAGTACAGGGGATCCACTCTCATCCCTGCCTTCCTTCCTGGTCCGCAGAGATAGAAGGGCCTTACCCAGAGGAAATTGCCTGAGGGGGACCAGCCTTGGCAGTTTGAGCTGCAAACCCTGTGGTAGGGTGGGGGGATGGGAGCTCCCCACAGTCCTAAATCCTAAATTGGCAGCCCCTGCCAACCCTGTATTCCAGACTCAAAATCAGTGGTGAACATGGATTTTGCTCTGATAAATCCCCTAATTGTGCACTAAAGAGCCACAGCAGCCTCTACTGGTGTAAAGATGGTGCTTTCTCCTTGATGTTCATCAGGCACTCTTGTGTAGGGATGGGGAAATAGAAAAATGCTTGTCTTACCCAGGATCCTCCGGAGGGACTCAGAGTCAGTATGTGCCACAAGGTTCTCCCCTGGGCAATATCACCAGTGACAGAGTTGCAGCATTCTGCTCCCATCTCGCTGTCAAAAGCAAGTGTGGGGTGTCCACTCCCCGCTGCATGCTTGTACTGTCCCTGCTGCTCCCCAGCATCACTCGTCTTTCTGTAGAATTTCCACTGCAAATCTCTCTCCAACTCTCCCCTGGGAATGCATTTCTTTCACTTTTCTTCTGTTATTTTCTCCTGGTCAAAAACAGCACATCATCTCCCTGTTCAGCCATCTTCGAATTTCCTAAAGTTCTTTAAAAAAATATTTATTTATTTGGCAAAGTTACACAGAGAGGAAGAGAGAGACAGAGAGAGAAAGAGAGAGAGATATATATCTTCCATCTGCTGGTTCACTACCCAAATGACCTCACCGTTTGGGACAGGACAGGGCTAAAGGCAGAAGCATAGAATTCTATTTCTGGCCAGGTCTTCCTCATGAGTGTAGATGCCCAAGGACTTTTGCCATCTTCTTCTGTTTTTCCAGACACATTACCAGGGAGTAGGATTTTAAGTGGAGCAGATAGGATTTAGACAAGTGGCCATAGCTTCACAGATGGTGGCTTGAACCACTGTGCCACAATGCTGGCCCTATTACTGATAAAGTTCTTCTTCTTCTTCTTCTTTTTTTTTTTTTTTTTTTGACAGGCAGAGTGGACAGTGAGAGAGAGAGAGAGAGAGAGAGAGAGAAAGGTCTTCCTTTTCCATTGGTTCACCCCCTAATGGCACGCTGCAGCCGGCGCACCGCGCTGATCCGAAGCCAGGAGCCAGGTGCTTCTCCTGGTCTCCCATGCGCATGCAGGGCCCAAGCACTTGGACCATCCTCCACTGCACTCCCGGGCCATAGCAGAGAGCTGGCCTGGAAGAGGAGCAACCAGGACAGAATCTGGCACCCCAACAGGGACTAGAACCCGGGGTGCTGGCACCGCAGGCAAGGATTAGCCTATTGAGCTGCGACGCCGGCCCTAATCTACTGGTAAAGTTCTTGAGAGATATTAAAAGTGCTACCTTTATAGAACAATGTATTAAGTTTTGGTTATCTACAGGGGATTAAACAATCACAAATCCCCATAAGCCAAAGCCTATGACAAAATAAACTGCTTATTCTTTTCACTTCTATAAAGGTTGGGCAAAATGTGGAAGCTATGAAAGAAAAAGTATTATACTAGCAGAGATTGGCTTTTGAGGTTTAAGGAAAGAAGCCATCTGTTGCCATAAAAATGTGCAAGATAAAACAGCAAGTGTTAATATGCAAATGACAGCATATTTACAGAAGATTGAGTTAAGAAAATTAATGAAGTTGGCTGCACTGAAAAACAAATCTTTGATATAAATGAAACAGCCTTCAATTGGAAGAATAGGATGTGGGTGATCCTGTACCTGGTTGGGAGTCTGCTTGCCCTGCCCATGCAGGAGGTTGAGAGGGTATGGCACACCATGCCTATGGGAAGGACCCTATAACCTGACTGCTAGCAGGCGGCGGGAGCCCCAGGCACGTTTCCCGCACCACTCCCTCCCTGTTAAACAGCCCTGTAATTGCCAAACAGGAAACCACTCCCATGTGTGGCCCAGACCCATTAGGTCCACCTGGAAAGCTACCCTAGCTGCATGACCTGCAAGCTGATTGGAGAAGCATAGCCGTGTCAATATCGACTCTATCCTATAGAATTAGCATTGCCCTGAATTAGCTACACTCTGTCTGCCTGCCCTTTAAAAGGTGTGCTTGGTTGTTAATAAAGTTGACATGGTCACAAAACTTTGTCTCCAGTGCTTCTTGTTGAAGAACGCTGTCACCTCACCATCCCGGCAGTGTGGACCTCACGGGTTGAGTCTGCAATAGGCTATCTACAGCATTCATAGCCAGAGAGAATTTGATGTGTGTCTTAAAGCATCAAAGGACATGCTGGTTCCCTTGCTAGGGCCAAACACAGCTGATTACTTTAGGTTGAAGCCAAGGCTCACCTGTCATTTGAAAAATCCTAGGGCCTTAAGAAATATTCTTAATCCAGTATACCTAGACTCTATAAATGGAACTAAAACGCTTGGATGACAGAACATCTATTTACAACATGGTTTATTGAACATTTTAAGCCCACAGTTGAGAACAACAGCTCACAAAACAAAGTAAAAGACTTTTTTTTCAAAATATTGCAGTTCATTTAACAATGCACCTGATATCCCAAGAGCTCTGATTAAGAAGTACAATGAGATTATGTTTTTTATCTCTGTTAATACAACATCCATTCTACAGCTCATGTATCAGTGAATAATTTTGACTTTCATCTCTTACTTTTAATTTACTTTTAATTAAGACATAAATATTAAATGTATTTATAGAACACAATGTTATTGCTTGAATCATGTATACATTGTGTACTGTTCAAATCAGTAAAAGTGTATCTATGTCTTCAAACATTTGTCATAAGTTTTTGATGAAAGCATCAGCGTAATTTATTTTGGCTTTTTGAAATATGTATTATTATTTATAGTCACTCTATTGTGCAATAGAATAATATAACTTATTTCTCCTATGGATTTATAAATTAATGCCTGTTTGTCAATCTTTCCCTCTCTTTCCCTTCCCCTACTCTTCACAGTCCCTGGTAACCACTATCATACCCTCAATTTCTGTGAGGAATACTTTTTCAAATTACACATCTGAGGGAGATCATGTAGTATTTATTTTTCAGTGCCTAGCTTATTTCATTTAGCCTAACGACCCCTGGTTCCATTTCCATTTCATAAATGAAAATATTTCACCCTTTTTGAAGCTGGATAGAATCCACTGTGTATATGAGGCTACTTCAAAAAGCTCATTGAAAAGTGGAATTAAAAGTAAGAATTTATTATGGTGCCAATGTTTTGGTACAAAACTTTTTCTTAATGTGTGGAAAATGTATTTTATGAAAAAAATTTCAAAACAATTTTATAATAGAATATAAGATTTTATACAGTAGTCCATGAAATTTTGAATTACCCTCATATAAAACATTTTCTTTGTCTATTCATCACCCAATTTATATTTAGATTTTTTTGCATATGTTGGGTATTGTGAGTAGTGTTGTAATAAACCTGGATGTACAGAACTCTTCAACATATGTGTATATAGATTATGTAAATATTGATTTCATTTCCTTCTTGTGTATGCATTTCCTTTGTATAATCCCAATGGTAAGATTATTGGATCATATAGTATTTCTGTTTTTAATTTTCTGAAAAACTGTCACTATTTTATATAATGGATATAGTAATGTACATTCCCATCAACAAGGGGCCAGTATACCCTCTTCTCCATATCCTTACCAACATTTGTGTTCTGTCTTTCTTATAATGCCAATTCTACGGATCGGCACTGTGGCACAGTAAGCGAAGTCTCTGCCTGTAGTACCAGCATCCTATATGGCCTGGTAACTCCTCTTCCAATCCAGCTCTCTGCTGTGGCCTGAAAAGCAGTGGAAGATGGGGCAAGTGGTTGGGCCCCAGCACCCATGTGGGAGACCCAGAAGAATCCTGGCACCTGGCTTAAGACTGGCTCACCCCTGGCCATTGTGGTGGATGGAAAACTTTCTCTCTCTCTCTCTCTCTCTCTCTCTTATTGTAACTCTATCTCTCAAATAAAAAAAATACCCATTCTAACAGGGGTGAGGTGATATTTAATTGTAAGGTTAATTTTTATGAGTGTATCCTTGATTACTACAAATATTCAGCATTATTTCATGTTCTTATTGGTCATTGGTATTCTTCTGAGAAATATGTCTATATAGATATATTTCTCATTTTTATTTTCACTAGAGTTGTTTGAGTTTCATATGAATTCTAGATTTTATCTTTTTGTCAGTTGTATAGCTTAGAAATATTTTTCACCTTCTGTGGGATATGTCTTCATTAAGTTGCTGTTTGATCTCCTGTACAGAATATTTTCATGAAGTAAAATCTCATTCTTTATTTTTGCTTTTGTTTCATTGTTTCATGGTCTTACCCAAAGTCTTATTATTTAAGAAACACATTTTCTAAGACTTTACCTTAAATAAGTAGTGATCACTCTTATAGATCTTTGCAAAGTAAATTGGAATTCATTTGTGGAGAATTAACCAATCTAGATGCCATTAAGAATATTTATGTTTCAGGGGAAGAGGTCCACATATTAATGTTAACAGCAGTGTGAAAGAAGTTGGTACCCACTCTAATGAATGACTTAAAGGGGCTCAGGATTCAGGGGAGGAAATAACTGTAGATACAGCTGAACTAGTAAGAGAAATAGTTAGAAATAAAGCCTGAAGAATTAGAATTAGAACTATAGCCTAAAGGTATGACTGAGGGGCAGCACTGTGGCACAGCGGGTTAAAGCTCTGACCTGTAGCGATGGCATCCCATATGGGCACCAATTCTAGTCCCGGCTGCTCCTCTTCTGATCCAGCTCTCTGCTGTGTCCTGGGGAGGTAGTGAAAGATGGCCCAAGTTTTTGGGCCCCTGGGCCCAAGTGGGAGACCTGGAGGAAGCTGCTGGCTCCTGGCTTCGGATCGGCGCAGCTCTGGTCATTGTGGCCATCCAGGAAGTGAACTAATGGATGGAGGATCTCTCTCTCTGTCTCTACCATCCTCTGTAACTCTGTCTTTCAAATAAATAAAATAAATCTTTAAAAAAGATATGACTGAATTTCCATCATCTCAAGATACAACTTTAAAAAATGAGGATTTGCTTCTTACTGTGAGGTTAAAAAAGTAATTACTTAAGATGAAACTTATGCTTGGTGAAGATAATATGAACAGGGTTGAAACAAGAGCAAAATATTTAGAATATTATAAATAATTAGAAAATTATTTAGAATATTTAGAATATTTAAAATATTTAGAATATTATGTAAATTTAGTTGCTATAAACTTAGATCCATTCTCAGGGTTTGAGAGAATTAATTTGCATTTGAATGAAGCTCTGGTAAAAATGGTATTAAATAGCATCAATCCCACCAAGAGATCTTTCATGAAAGTGTCATTCATTACAGCAAACTTCATTGTTGTTCTATCTGTATATATTGTCAGAATCACCCAAATCACCAGCAACCACCACAAGGATCAGTCGTCAACACTGAGACAAATTTGTCAAACAGCAAAAAGATGATGGCTAGCTGAAGGAACAGATGATAGTTAGTTTTGTTTGAAAATAAAATATTTCAGTTAATATTTGTTCAGTTTTAGACATATTATTGCACATTTAATAGGCTGTAGTTTTGTGTAAACCTAACTTTTATGTCCAGTGTGAAACCAAAAAATTAGTGTGACTTACTTATTGTGGTGGTCTGGAACTCAATCGACAATATCTCTGACTTCTGTCTTCACTGCTTTTTAACTTCCAACTATCAATTTTTACATTTGTGTGAAAGGAATAATAGTATTTGAAATTATATAGAAGTGGTTAATATAGTCAGTTGATGTTTCTAAAGCTATACAAATGAAATATATATGTAAACTGTTAAAATACGGTATCCTCAAAAACAGAATTTCTGAGTTACTTTAAAAAAAAACATTTACTAATCTTTCATGTGGCCTTGAAGCATGTTTTAAATCAATCTGTTTTGTAAATAAAAAAAAACCTCAAGTATCCAAAAGGAGAAAATGCTGTCACAAAGAACTTCAGTAGGCAACATTGAGATCAAGCTTTCATTTGGTTTTGATTTTCCTTTTGTTTTTATTTTCACAGGAGACAGTAAATAAAAATGAAAGAATTTCTAAAATCTCTAAGGTAAGATTCTAAACACAACATGTTCTCTACCATTCATATGTACCAAAAAAAAAAAAAAAAACAGAAATAAATTCAGAAACCAGGAGCTTTCTTTGAAAATCACATTACAACAAACACTGTCTATACAAAATTTAAAAAAGCATATCCCAGAGAAAAAACAAATATCCACTCCTCAATGAAATTAAGTATGGAGCCAAGAAAATACCATAATGGAAGATACATGGCCGTTAAATCTCTTAAGCCAAAATTGTAAAAGTTTTAATAAAATAAGGGATATCAAGTAAACTACAATTACTAATTCCCCATTTCTACATCAAAGAGTAAATATTGTCTAAAATTTATAAAGTTATGAAAGTGACTTAATTAATAGCCAATAAATATAGTGTAAAAAAAGCATTAAGAAAGCTTCAAGGTGACCACATAGAATTTCCCAGTGTTCATCTCCTTCTCTGCAATGAAGAATCAAAGTTATAAGTAAAGAACTCATTTCAAGGAGCATGTTGAGGGAGAACACTGGACCTCGGTAAGGGAGATACAGAAACTCCATAGGACAAAGGGTCCCAACATCCCCGCGTGAAAGAGCAGGAAAGTGCACTGGCAATTGGAACTTCAGCCCCAGCTCAGTGCAATCTTTACTGCAAGAGAAAGAGTGTATGGATGATCTTATTAGATTCCATCTTCAGGGACACTGGACATCAGGAACTTTAGTTGCAGGAGGGATCCATGACCATCACAGAGTTAAGAGATCCCTGACATACACACTGTAACTGCTTCAAGGAAGGAACTCACATTATTCCTCCCCTGTTCCTATCCCCAGAGCACATGCAGAAGCGGTGTGACACTATCTTAAGAACCGAGTCACTTTTATAATCTATACTGCACTAGGGGACAGAAGTCCTTGCCAATCCCCAAACTCGGAACTTCCCGTCATTCCACTGTACTAACAACAAAACAACAACAACAACAACAACATCAAATATTAAAGCCTCACAAACCCAACTAGATTTAGAAGCAACAGTGACCACCTCACCTTGGCCCAATCAGTGTTCTATACTACCCAGGAGAGCTGATTCAGCACAGCGGGGCAGGTATTACTCCCAGAATATTATTAGCTGAAACACCTGCTTCCACAGGCTTTGAGTTTTCCCTCTGCACCATCTATCTCTCCCGAAGGCACAACACATCAGCCATAGACCATAGATAACAGCCAGCTCTGGCCCTGCACTTATGTTTCCTTATTAGATCCAGCCCTGCTCTGGAACAACCAACCAGCTTCAATTAGTCCCTTTTACTCCACACTGGCAGCAGCCTGTGTTTGGTTACATACATCTGCTGGAACTGAGTGACTCCCTTATCCAGCAGGCAGCAACTTTTTTTTTAAGGTTTATCTACTTATTTGAAAGTCAGAGTTACACAGAGAGAGGAGAGGCAGAGAGAGAGGGAAAGAGGTCTTCTATCCGCTGGTTCACTTATCAGTTGGCCACAACAGCAGGAGCTGTGCCGATCCAAAGCCAAGAGCCAGGAGCTTCCTCTGGGTCTCCCACTCGGGTGCAGGGGCTCAAGGACTTGGGCCATCCTCCACTGCCTTCCCAGGCCACAGCAGAGATCTGGATCAGAAGTGGAGCAGCTGGGTCTCCAACCGGTGCCCATATGGGATGCTGGCACTTCAGGCCAGGGCATTAACCTGCCGCGCCACAGCACCGGCCCCAGGCAGCAACTTTAATAGTGCCTGATCAAAAGCCAACCCTGATGGAGCCCAAGCCTGTTTCAGCTTTGGTGGGCACAGTTACTTGCACAAAGGCTGCACAGTTTCCTTTCCATCCCGCCTCTGTTTGGGTGGCCCATGCCCTCCTTAGCCTTTTGGCACGCGTGCAGAGCATGTTCACATGGAATGCGTGCCCAGCACTGCTACAACTGCAGCCTCCACTATTGAGACATACATGTCCTTTTATAGACTGTGAGGAACCACCCATGTTCCTGCCACCATTGTGATCTTTAGCAGAAGGAGGAGCTACAGAAAGACTAAACAGCATTCAGCTTGAAATAAAGCCAGTGTAGCCTTCCAAACCAATATCCCAAGAAACATCTTTGTTTTAAAGCCTGCAATATAAAAAAGTTATATTTTAAAAACTATACTGACAACTTATTCAACAAGTTGTATATGCATATATCAATATGTTACAAAGTTATAGATGCATATATCAATATAGGGACACAAGAAGTGTGGAAAAAATGAGGCAAAATCATGTCACGAAGGGAAAGCAATAACACATCAACATCAGATTCCTTAGAAAGGGGGATTGATAAGTGTGTGATAGAAAATTTAAAAATGATTGTAAGGATACAAATAGATTTAAAAATGCTATAGAGTCAAAAGGAATTGGAAAACAAATTCATAATACAAATGAAAAATTCAGAATTTTCAGAATTCTTTAACTAAAATCAAATATTCAGTTAAAAATCTCAACAAACTGGAACAAACAGAAGAAAGAATATTTGAGCTGAAGGCAGGTATTTTGAAATATCTCAATCAGACAAAAAGAGAAGATAAGAAAAGGAAGGAAGACAATCTCTGAGATTTGTGGCATCCTATCAAAAAAACAAAGATTCTAATTGTAGTTATAACTGAATAGAGGAGAAGACAGCCCGAAAGCCTACTCATTGACATAATAGTTGAAATTTCACAAATATAAAGAACAGATAAAGATATTCAGGTAATGAGGCCCATGTGATCTCAAATAGACATGACCAGAAAACATCATCACTGTCATATATTATATTCAAATTCTAAAAATACAGTGTCTGGTGTTGTGGTACAATAGGTTAAGTTGCTGCTTATGATGCCAGCATCCCAGGTTGGAGTATTGGTTCAAGTCCTGGCTCCTCTGCTTCAGCATCCTGTTTCTTGCTAATGTGTTTAGGAAGGCAGAAGAAGATTGTCCAAGTATTTGTTTCACTGCCACCCATGTCAGACATCAGAATGGAATATGTGGCTCTCAGTTTGAATCTGACTCAGATCCAACTGTTCCAACAATTTGCGAAGTGAACCAGCAGATAGAAATGCATGCCTAACTCTCCTGTCTGTTGCTCTGCCTTTTAAATAAATAAATCTATTTACTTTTTTAAATGCTCAAAAGTACAAAAAGGGATCCTAAATTTTACAATAAAATGCCCTAAACTTTTAGATGGGCCCCAGGTTAACAATAATCATATTGGCCAAAAAAAAAATGGAAAGACATATTGCAAGTTCTAAAAGAAAACACCTGCCAATCAAAACTACTCCCATGAAAACATATAGAAGCATAGTATGCAATAGAAAAAGAACAAAGGATATTCAATATAAGCACATGAGATATTTCAAATGGTAGAACTAAGTCATTAAATATCCATAAAGCTTTGAATATAAATGGTCTAAATTTCCCATTTAAAAGATAAGGACTGTCTGAATGAATAAAGAAATACATTTCACTGGAAAAGACTGAAAGTGAAAAAGTATGGGAAAAGATATTCCATACAAATAGAAACCAAAGGTGAGCAAGAGTAGCTATATTTATATCAGAAAAATAGATACTAAGACAAAAATTGGAAAAGAAAACAAAGAAGTTCCCTATTAATAACCAAGGTTTCAATTCAACAAAATGATATAATGTTAAATGTCTTTTCACTTAGTGCTAATAAAACCAATTTATTATATTTATTTGACAGGTAGAGTTATAGACAGTGAGAGAGAGAGAGAGACAGAGAGAGGTCTTCCTTCCTTTGGTTCACTCCCCAAGTAGCCGCAAAGGCCGGAGTTACACTTATCCGAAGCCAGGAGCCAGGTGCTTCCTCCTGGTCTCCCATGCGGGTGCAGGGTCCCAAGCACTCAGGCCATCCTCACTGCTCTCCTGGGCCACAGCAGAGAGCTGGACTGGAAGATGAGCAACTGGGACTAGAACCGGCACCCATTTGGGATCCCGGCACCGCAGGTGGAGGATTAACCAAGTGAGCCATGGCGCCACCCCACCAATTTTTAAAAGCAAACATTATCAGATCTAAAGAAGAGAAATAAGTTCCAGCACAATAATAATAGGAGACTTCAATATACCACTTTGAGATATATTGAAACTTACCTGGCATCTGAAATGAGGCATTCTTGTGATGTCAATGACTTGTGGAGTTCATACTAACTCCAATTAAAGGGAAAAACAGGTTAATTAATGTCTTCCATAAAAAATTAATTTCTAAAAAAATACAAATTGGGGAAAACAGGCCAGTGTCGTGGCTCACTTGGCTAATCCTCCACCTGCGGTGCTGGCACCCTGGGTTCTAGTCCCAGTTGGGGTGGCGGATTCTGTCCCAGTTGGTCTTCTTCCAGTCCAGCTTTCTGCTGTGGCCCAGGAAGGCAGTGGAGAATGGCCCAAGTGCTTGGGCCCTGCATGCGCATGGGAGACCAGGAGGAAGCACCTTGCTCCTGGCTTCAGATCTACAGCGCACCGGCCGCAGTGGCCATTTGTGTGGTGAACCAATGGAAGGAAGACCTTTCTCTCTGTCTCTCTGTCTCAGTGTCTAACTCTGCCTGTCAAAAAAAAAAAAAATTGGGGAAAATAATATCTACTTAAGAGACCATCAAGTAGATAATAGGAAGTTAACTAATTAAAATAAAAACAGCTTAAAATAATTAAAAAGATGAATAAGCAAATGATTTTTTCAAAGTATATTCATGCTAATCACAGAGAAGAAAAAGAAAAGCTATCCATAAAATCCACACAAGCTCCTCATATAAAATTAAAATAAAACAAATAATAAAACAATAGTTTATTTTCTTTGTAGGAAATTAAAATTGTTATAATGATTATACTTAGGATTTACTAACTTAGAGAATAAAATATTATGCTCTTGAATAATTATAGCCATGCTCACTAATATAGTAACCATTAGCCTGATGCAATTGCTTATAATTGATTAAAATTAAATCAAATTTAAAGTTCAGTTCCTTAGTCATACTAGCCAAATTTCAAGCCCCATTTGAGTAGTTTGCTTACTAGATAATAGAGTGTTACAATATTCTCATAATCTATATCTTGAGAATCACTACACTTGAATACTATTTATTTAATATCAAAAGCATACACACAGAGAACAGTACAAAAATACACACAGAAAAACAGAAATAAACATAACTTATTTTCCCAAGCAAATTCACTAATGAGTATTTCCTCCACAGATTCAATAATACTTTCTTAAAATTATGCTTTTCTCTGTGAAAATAATCTTAATATATTATCACATTATTATTTGCAATAGCAAAACAAGAAACAATTCAGAGTGTACTACTAAGGGAGTAGTTAAAAATGTATTATGTACAAGCACAATAAAATGTTTTCCATTTGTTAAAAATAATATATTTATCAAAGTCAATAGATGTTTTTTAAAAGATTTTATTTATTTGAGAGGTAGAGTTACAGAAAGTGAGAGGGGGAGACAAACAAAGGTCTTTCCATTCCCTTGTTCACTCCGCAAATGGCTGCAACGGCTGGAGCTGAGCCTATCCAAAACCAGGAGCCAGGAGATTCTCCAGAGTCTCCCACACGGGTACAGGGGCCCAAGCGCTTGGGCAATCTTCTACTGCTTTCCCAGGCCATAGTAGAGAACTGTATTGGAAGTGGAGCAGCCTGGACTAAAACCAGTGCCCATTTCAGATGCAGGCACCACAGGCAGAGGATTAACCCACTGTGTCACAGCACCGGCCCCAGTCAATGATTTTTATCAAAGATGTCAAGAACAGCAATGGGGAATGAGCAGATATTTCATTAAATGATGCTGGGAAAGCTGGATATTCATACACTGAAGATTGAAGTTAAACCCTGCTCTATAACCAACTCAAAAGGGACTGAAGATTTAAACATAAGACTTCAAATGTAAAACTAAAAAAGTAGGGAAAGTTCCATAACATTGGTCTGGAAAAGAGTTTTGAAATGTAGAATAGGTAAGAAAAACAAAAATAGACAAATGAGAGTATAGAAGGTAAAAATCCCCTGCACAGAATGACCAAAGCATCAACATAGTAAAGACGAAGCCAGTAGAGTGGGAGAAAAATTTGTAAAGCATACCCCTGTGAAAGTGGCCAATCACAGCCTATAAGAAATTTAAATAATGTAAGAGCCAAAAAACAGAGGAGTAAAAGAAAGAAAAGGGAAATATAATAATCAAATGACCAGAATAGACATTTCTCAAAAGAAGACACACAGATGATCAACAGGTATATGAGAAAATGTTCCACATCACTGATCATCAGTAAAGTTAAAATCAAAACCACAGTGAGATATCACCACACAGCTCTAGGACTGCTGTTATGAAAAAGACAAAGGATACCAAGCATTGGTAAAGATGTGGAGAAAGGAGTGCTTGTACATTTGTCAGTGGGAGTGCAAACTGTATAGCCATTATGGAGAACAGCATGGAGGTTTCTCAAAAAAATTTTAAAAAATAATCTAGCAATCCTACTTCTGGGTTATAGTCAAAAGATGTGAAATAACACGTGAAAGAAAGATCTTCACTTCCACGTATATTGCAGAGTCATTTACAATAACCAAAATATGGAATTAATTGAGATGCCCAACAATGGGTAAATGGATAAAGATAATGTGATAGATACAAACACAAACAATTGAATGATGTTCTGCTTTATGAAAGAAGCAAGTCCTGTCATTTGTGACAAATGGATGTACCCAGAGAATAGTAAAGTGACATAACTAAGGTACAGAAACATAAACACTTATATGAGGAGTAGAAAAAAATCTAAACTCATGGAACAGAAAGTAGAATGATGGCTACCAGAGGCTGAGCGTTGGGACTTGGGGCAGTGTGTGAAGGACATAAAATTTCATGTACATGAATAACTACAGCAAGAATAAATACTATAGCTCTATTGCACATCATGGTGACGAGTTCATGACAATGAATTATATACTTGAAAATTGCTAACAAAGGAGATTTTAAGTGTTCTCACTGTGAAAAAATGATAAGGATGTAAGCTAATGCATATGTGACATGGCTTGATATAACAATTCTCCAATTACACATCTATCAGATACCATGTTGTATAACATAAATGTATACAATTTTTACTTGTCAACTAAGAGAGAATATGTTTATAACGTCTAGAAAGCAGTATTTTGGAGGAAGATTTTCATATTGATAAGCAACTTCTGGTTTTCATTTTGTGCTTCTCTGCACAACATAATATTTATTTGTATTTATGATAAATTTATATAAATAGAATAAAATTAATACACTACTCTGTAAATACATAAATAAATCCTTTGATCCAACCAAAGGAATTATTGAATGGGTAACAAATTTCACATTAAGCCAGCAACAATATCCTTATAAGCCAGCAACAATGGGAGTGAGTCATTCAAATTATTTTTAAATATGTATTTATTTATTTAAAGGCAGAATTGCAGAGTGAGTGACAGGAGAGAAAGAGAGAGATCTTCCACCAGCTGGTTCACTTCCCAAATGGCTAGAAGGACCTGAGCTGGACAGATCCAAAGCCAGGAACCAGGAGCTTCTTCAGAGTCTCCCATATGGGTGCAGAGGCCTAAAGACTTGAACCATCTTCCATTGCTTTCCCAGATGAACTAGCAGGGATCTGTGTCAGAAGCAGAGCGGCAGAGTCTCAAACAAGCACCCATATGGCATGTCCACATGGTAGACTGTGGCTTTACCTGCTGTGCCACAGTACTGGCCCCTCAAACTACGGATAATTCACCATTATGCTTGTTAATAGAGCATATATGATATTGGATATTAGTTCTAAGATCATACCAAATGTATACTTGTCATTATGAGTTTAGGTTTTATCACTTTTTTTATTATAACTTGATGTAAACTTTGTTTCAATCCATTGATTACTCCAAATATATGCTTAAAAGTACAGAACCAGAGTTTGAGAACTGCCATTGCCAAGCTTTGAAGAATGAGTTCATGGTCATTTGAACCCATGATAATATCACACTAAGGGAAAGGAGGGGGAGAGTATTAAAGCAGCAGACTCAAGTACATATCTTTAGTCAATTTTAATAATTTAATTTTTCTGCCTCAAAGACTGCTGGAAATGCACACTGGTAGATACAGTTTGATTTGTTTCTGTTATCAGGGATTTACTTGTTCTATTTGAGAAACAGCAATGGGTCTTTGAAGTCTAGGGGAAATAAGGGAAGCTCATACATTGGGGACATTGGATCAATATTCTCATTTCTTTCTCCTGAAAGAGAAAGAAAATTGACAATTAGTTTTGAAAAAGAAACCTATTTCAGCAATATAATTTTATACATTCCCAGACTCAACTAAATTTTTCATTGCTCTTCTGCCACCCCAAAACATTTTAAATCTAGCAATAATTTCATGGATATGTTTGAATCATAAAATAGGGGACACAGTATTGAGGCAAATATGTTACTCTAGAGATTTGCATGTCTGGCAAGGCAATTTTATTTCATTTCATTCTGCTTGTCCAAAAGTATTTTTTTACTGAACTTGACATTTAATGTTGTAATTTCATATCTGATCAATGAAGCTTTTAGTTATATCAAGGGCTTTCATGATGAGAAAATAAAAGTTACAATTTACCACTCCTCCTGTCTTTTCAGGGTAAGTTTCCTAGGAATGACTTTCCATATCAATTCAATTTAGCATTATAAGGAACCAAATAACTAATAAATAAATAAATAAATACTCTACCACTTCAACCTTCTTAGTTGGGTGACAAAGAAAATATGCCACAATCAACTCCCCACCAGTTCATCCAAACTGTTCCTGCTACCCGTTTTACTTAGTTCTTAATTCATTTAATCTGATTTGTTCCTTTGCTTTCCTGATCATTTCATCATTATATAAAGCTGACCACTTCCCAATTCTTGAAATCCATACTTCCTTGGCTTTATGTTGCACATGTATCTGTATGTTGACTCTCAGTCACCTTTATAGACTCCCTTTCTAAAAATGACATGTAAATACGAATAGAACAGAGTGCAGTTCAATACTTCCCCTTGTATTCACTGTGTATTCTCCTTCCAATTGATATCACCCACTCTCAGACTTTAAGTGTCAGTATTATGCTGACAATTCACTTCAGTATATTTATGCTTCCAAACTCTAATGTCCAAAATGATGAATTAACTAAGTATTTTGCATCTATATTCTATATTACACTACAATCTCTAACCCCGTATCTTCAGAAATGAAAGCAACATTTAGCCTTCATAAGAATTCTTGTCTTAGGGAGAGTATGATCCTGCGGGGGAAGCAGGACACACAGCAGACTCATAGAATGGCAAACGCCCAAAACAGCACTCCTGCCTCAGAATCAACCCTTGGGACATTCGGATCTGGCTAAAAGGTCCATGAGAGACTCACAGGCAGGGAAAGCCATGACACGGTGGCAAAAAACAATCTAAATGAAAGATCCTGGTGAACAAGACCCCAGCAGAAGGAACAGGCCATCAAGGAGAGAGGCTCCTTTCTCTGAAGGGAGGAAGGAACCTCCACTGTGATACGGCCTTGACTAAACAAGTTCAGAGTCAGTGAACTCAAGGGGCTTCCATAGCCTAGACAGCTCATAGCAAGAGTCTCAGGTGATTGCTGACGTCATAAATAAGAGTGCCAATTGTTAAATCAACAATGGGAGTCACTGGGTACATGCTCCCCTTGTAGGATCTCTGTCCTTAATGTGTTTTAATATGAAACTTAAAAACACTACTAGTCGAACAGTACCCTATACCTTGTGCGGTTGTGTGAATGCAGCCTGTTGAAATCCTTGCTTAGTATATACTAAGTTGATCTTCAGTGTATGAAGGTAATTGAAAATGAAACTTGATAAAGGGCGGGATGGGAGAGGGAGAGGGAGAGGGAGAGGGGAGGGCCAAGGGAGGGAGGGAGGTTGGGGGGGGGGAGCCACAACAATACAAAAGTTGCACTTTGTAAATTCACATTTATGAAATAAAAAATTTTAAAAAAAGAATTCATTTCTTATTAGTACTTGTATCTGTAATTACACACCTATATCATCAAATGCTCAAGATAGAAAACTTGGAAACATCCTATAAATCTACCCTTTAATGACACAAGTTTTATCCATTCACATCCCTGGCATGTCCATGAGTTTCATTTTCATTACCTTCAATCTTACACAACCACCTTGCCTTTCACCTAGATTTTATAAATTGCTTCTAGTGGCATCTTTACTGTATTGATATTCTCTCTATTGCTTTCAATAAAAGCAAAGTCCAATTACATTTTTAGCCACATAGATAAAAATGCTATTGTCAGATTTAACAACGGGCACTTGTTAAATATTTTTTTGGACAATGACTGAACTCATCTAATTAAAAGATTGCTTAAAATTCTATTTTCTGAAAAAAAAATTTAGGACTAAAAAAACAAGTTATATCAGTGAGAATATTCAAATTAATACATTTAATTTTCTATTTATTGCTGATATGCTCCATTTAAAATTTATTTCAATTTGATAGGAATATACTTGTACCCTGTTTAGAAGACGCATCCCTTCTAGAAGTCTGAGGAGTTGGAACCTAAACATCTGCCATGTGCTGACTCTGCGGTGCTTCTCACTGGGGCCAGCGTATAGCTTTCCTGCCTTGCAAGTATCAAGCTTGGTCAAATGACTGCCTTTAACTAGGCCAATGGAACGTGGGTGGAAGCCGTAACAGTCTAGTTTAAAGGCAAAGGCACAGGAGTGCAGGTTTTCATTGACTCCTCTTGTTATGTTATCTGTCATGAGAACATATCCATGGTAGCCAAACTGAGAGAAGAATGGAATTAACTTCACATGTAAAATAGGAATAAATTGTGTGTATAATTGGAGAAATAATCCATACACATTATTGTTTCTTATTCCTCCCTATGCAATCATCTCTAGTTTACTAACATATAGTGATGATATATTTAATTTAGTTTAATACTCACACACACACACACACACATACACACGAGGGACTTCAAAAACTTTGTGGAAAAGGGAACAAAAAATAGAAATAAAAAATGTTTTATTTCTCAACATAAGCCCTAACAAGTTCAAGATGCTTGTTTCAATGATACAAGCCATTTAGTTCAACCTTAAGGAATTCAGAGTGCTAGGAATTTAATTACACCAATGCTGTCTTGTTTACATTATTAACTGAAGAAAAATAGATGTGACTTAAATTTTGTTTTTAAGATTTATTTATTTATTTGAAAGGCAGAGTTACAGAGAGGCAGGGGAGAGGGTGTTTTTCCATCTATTTGTTCACTCCCCAAATGGCCACAATGGCTGGAGCTGAGCCTATCCCCAGTCAAGAGCCAAGAGATTCCTTCTTAGTCTCCCATGTTGGGGCAGGGGCCCAAGAGCTTGGGCCATCTTCTACTGCTTTCCCAGGCCATCAGCAGAGAACTGGATCGGAAGTAGAGCAGCCTGGGACTCAAACCAGCATCCACATGGGATGCTGACACTGCAGGTGGTGGCTTTAGCCCCTAAACCACAGCGCCAACCCCTATTTTTTTATTTATTAATTAGGATAACAAAAGGAAAGTCAGAGGGAGCTGAAACAGGAGCATTCAGTGTTTGTCTGAAAGTTTCCCATGGAAACTCTTCCCTGATTTCCCCTGTTAGCAGAAGGGCAATAAACAGGAGTATTATCATGGTGTGAAACTTTTCCAAGTGTTCGGATAAAGTTTCAGCTATCTTGCTGAAAACACTCTCCTAATAAGCAGTTGCTATTGTCCTCTGGCCATCCAGAGGGTCAATAAGCAAAATTTGCTAAGCATCCCTCCCTAAAAACACTTTGCCTTGACCTTTGCTCTTAGCCGTCTACATTTGCTACGACTGTTCCACTTCCAGCTCTTGCTGGTTGTTGCTTTAGATGTATTTTGTTTCCAGGATTACACTGTAAAGCATGTTTCATCCCCTATTAAAATTCTTTGAACAAATACTTCCAAATCTTGAAACTATATAATACTTTAATTGAGGAGTGGCCATTCAATGCAGTGGTTGGAAAGATACTTGGGATGGCTTTGTTCCAGCAAGTCCCAATTGCATTTCCAATTCCAGCTTCCTGCTAATGTGCAGTCAGGAAGGCGTGAATGCTCAAGCATTTGGATTTCCAAATCCCATTGGGGACCCGGATGGAGTTCCTGTTTCCTGGGTTTTGTCTTGCCCAGCCTCAGCTGTTACAGGCGTCTGGGGTGTTGAAGCAGCAGGTGGAAGATCATTCTCACTATCACTTGTCTGTTTCTCTGTCTCAGCCTTTCATTAGAATGAAAATACATTAATAACTATCTGTTAAAAGCTGTGTCATAAAATGAAATAATACAATAAAAAACAAATTAAAATCTTTCTTGAAAACTCTGCAGCCAATCTGAGCTCAACAGCTTTGGCAATTATTGAGCAGAAAATTTGCTCCACTTTAATTTTTCAGTCAGAATTGTGTGAAGTGACCCAGTTGAGATGACTATAGTGTTGGCTATTGCTGCTGTTATTAATAGGCTGTCTTCTTCAATTAGGACACAAGCAAGATTAATTTTTTCTCTCAAATTGTTGTGGATGGTCTGCCATTGTGGAGTTCATTTTCATCATCCCATCCCTTTTTAAAAGGAGTTATCTATTTGTAAAGTGCTGGTTTTTTCGAGGCATTGTTCCTATCAAGTTTTCATTAAATATCAATGATTTTACCTTTCTTCTACGGAGATTCACCACAAATTGGATGTTTGTTCTTGCTCCAATTTTAGCAAAACTCACGTTTCCTTGAAAGTGACTCTTATCAAACAGATATGTACTTTAACTATGTTTTTGAAAAATATTTTGAGTTCCACATATAGTTTTTAACATAGTGTGCATTTTCCATGAGCATTTTGAAAATTGCAAATACTAAACACATACATATATATTACAAAAAACTGGTAAGCAACTAGGAATTTGTTTGACACATATTAGTTGTATCAAAAATCATAATTCTACAAAATAATCAGTTGTTTATTGCTTTATAACGTATTGGTATAATTCATTAACATGACACTGAGAAAATTGAAGACCAGTACTGTGGTAAATTCAACAAGGTTTAATGACACTTGGTGCTCTGTATGGCTTCTAATAATAATCATTATCACTCCCTATTAAACTATTGTGTCAACTAATCTGAAAGTCTGGTTTTTTAAGTTTAAAAGGTAGACATACACACACAGAACTTCTGTATGCCAGTTCACCCCCCAAATGACTACACTGACCAGGATGGGAGGCAAAGTCAGGACACAGGAACTCAATCTGCATCACCCACATGGATGGCATGGACACAACCACTAGCCATCACCTGCCTCACCAGAAATGCATTAGTGGGAAGCTAGGATAGGGAGCTAGAGCCAGGAATTGTACCTAGGCACTCTGATATGGAATGAGGTTGTCCCAGTTGAAATCTTAACCATTAGGTCAAATACTCACCATGAAAAAGTTTTGTGTTCAAATGCAAACACAAAACCATAAGCCTAAAAATACTTTAAGCATTTCCACAAGAGAAACTTTTATCATTTTACCCTCTCCCACATTGAAAGAACAGTAAAATCAATGACTTGAACTTGTGCCTTGCTATATAAAAAGACACTTTGTTTTACACAACCAGAGTACATTTGAAATAAAAAAATCCTGCTTGTTTTTTATTATGATTATTTTAGTTTTCCTTCTGAGTATGGAGACAAGGGTTGTAAATGGAAATGATGGATTTTGTCTAAGATGAACAATTCGAGAACAGGAGACTTAGGAGTGTTGTTATAGGAAGTAGAAGAAAACAGGGAGAAAGTCATTGTAAATTTTGCTGTGAATGTGAGAAAAGTATAGATTTAAAACCAACACACTTGGTGGGAAAGAGTTGGAGCATTTTGCGACAATAAGCTCAGTGTGAAGTAGTGTGAAAAGAATGCTAAGTAATCACAGAAGAAGAGTTCAGGCAGTGCTTCAAAAGATAATTTTGTTTACTTCTTATCTGGTGAAAAGTTCATCATTTGCATATCTTCATCAACAATGAATATTTTGTCTTAGATTCTTTCTGAAATTTGTGTTATTTACAATTCTACTACAATACTGAATATATTTTGGACAGCATATATTGCCTTTCCTCCTTATGGATTCTGTTATCCCATTGCCTTATCCTTCAATCTAAGGGTGAGAATTGCTGCTAACAAAAGTCTTGATGATCAACAAGGCACACAGAGCATTATCTGTTAGAAATACCAGAATGGAAGAAGAATGGAAACAATCTGAAGCAAACTGTAAGTGGTATCAATATAATAGATAACAATGAGGTATACTTCTGTAAGAATTAATAAATACAGTTAAGAATGTTTAAAGTGGACAAGAGGCAGTATTTGAACAAACTATAGATTTATAATTAGAATTAATTTTAAAATTAATTTGAATATAAAATCAACGTGAATCACTTTTAATTATTAAAAATGATAATTTATTTTAAAGTGGATGACATGTTTTTATAAAATATATTTTAATAGAATTTATCATATGAAAGAGGACATAAAAATTGTTATCACCTAATATATACTAAACTGATCTTTTGTATATAAAGAGAATTGAAAATGAATCATGATGTGATTGGAAGGGGAGAGGGAGCGGGAAAGGGGAGGGTTGTGGGTGGGAGGGAAGTTTTGGGAGGGGGAAGCCATTGTAACCCATAAGCTGTACTTTGGAAATTTATATTCATTAAATGAAAGTTTAAAAAAAATTGTTATCACAACAATTATTGTGTTCTTTTTATGTCTTATGAAAAAGCTTATCAAAAATTAATTACACATGTAAATATTTTGATTTTTAAAATTTGAGATAATGTTTAACAGATGAATAATCATGTTATCCTATATATATATATGTGTATATATATATATACATATATATATATATACATATATATATATTACATTTGTTTGAAGAACCGTGACTGAATCCTGAAGACTATAAGGACAGGGATAGAGACATAGCTTTCTGTGCTTTTTGTCTCTTGTCATGTGATATTATGCCCTGAAGGCCACTGCTATATGAGGCCCTGAGCCCTGGTCCCTCCAGAACCCTTGACCAAAGTAATACCTTTCCTTTATAAATTGAGGCTCTATTGAGTTATCTTATTACAGTAGTGAAAAGCTGACTAATACACAACCTTAACTAATACACAAACAAGTACTGTTTACTGTGGAATACCTCAAAAATATAAATAAAATTTTATTTTCTATTTGATGCTCAAATTGGTAACTTCAGAGTATAGCTAAAGGAATCTCTGTACAATTTTTTGTTTTTGTTTTTGTGTTTGTTTTTAAAGTTATTTCATGTTCATAGACAGGGGAGAGAGCTATAGAGAGTGAGCAAGTGAGATCCCATGCACTGGCTCCTTCCTCAAATGCATGCATTTTCTGGGACAAAGCCCGGAGCCAAAAATTTAATCCACATGAGTTATAGAAACCCAATTACTTGAGCCATCACTGCTGCCTCTAGCATGCTTTAGCATGAAGCTGGAGTCAGGAACTGGAACTGAGTATCAAACCTATGTACTCTGAAATGAACATATATGTCCTAACTGACATCTGAACCACTAGCCCAAATGCCTACCTTTCCCATATTATTTTTGTAAATTAACATCACATGAAAGAAAAATAAGTGCACCAAAAGCTTTATCCATGAATGCATGCATTATTAAGCAATTATACTAGAAATAGATGTGTCATTTAGAGAAAATACATGATTCAGAAAAGGTTATGTTATATTTAATAGCATGTATTATTCAGATAATCTATTAGACTTTGCCTAAATAAAATAAAATCACATCAGTTTTTCACAGTGATATTTACCATCTGCCTTTTACTGTTGTGGTCATTGTGCAACAGAAGGTAAAAATTAACATATTTTTCATAAAGTTTGCCAACATAGTCCTAAAAATATTACTGCAACATTTCATTATTCAGCTTTTATTGATATTTCTGATTATAATTATCTTAGTTCATCATACATTAATTTGTACATGCATTTATATTTAATAGAACAATTTTCTCAGGCAGCAGGATAGTCATTTAGGAACTAACCAGGAAAAACATGTGATCAATTGTTTCAAGAGAGCTCATGGTCACTTTTGATATGAAGACACCTGAGGGAACAATAGCAATCAAGTTTTCATAGATGATAAACTTTGTACAATACATAGGTACAAAGTAGTCAGAGGTCAATTATGAAAGAATTGGGCAGTAGGCTATGACAAATTTGACTGGAAAATTAGCTAGGACATCTAAAAATTCACTTCTTCTGTATTTGGAACAAGACAACTTGAATCAAGAATGAATACTTAAATATAGCTCCAGAAATGGAACTAGCTATTAGTTGAATACTGACAATGGTTTGAACAGTGCAATTCAGATCTGGAAACCCTTTCTACACACAAATCTGTTTCAGCAGATGTTGCTTTGAGGAGGATGGGGTATGTTTCTTGATCGATGGTGAAAAACACGTATAGTTACCATAGAATCCCTGGGAAATATAACAGAAATGAAAAACAATTTCTTGTAAATTGATGTGAGATTTGCTTAGGCTTCCAAAATTGCACAATTTTATAAACTCATAGCAATGTTAATCTTGCAATAAGACAAAGTAAGGGCTAGTGTAAAACCAATGCTACTTTTTAAAATGTATTTGAGTTTTCCACTTAGGAAAAAGTAGAACATATGTCAACAAAAAATTCCTAAAGCATCTAAAGTGTTTAGACACAAATGGTGATTAAATAAAATAATATATTCAATAAACAGAAATATTGCTTGAGTACCATTTATGCTTCATAATATAATTTCCTCTAGTATATGAGACACATCAACTAACACAAAAATTACATGTAAATTTAACTTTTGATACTTTATTTTTTAATTTTTATTTTCCACATCTTATACTGTTCAATTTTTCATAGAGCTGAACACATTTTAGATTCATAAATATAGCAAGAAAAAATGCTGCTGTTCTTATAATTTTCTTGTTACTCCCCTTGCTAAGATGGAAAAAAATATATGTGCCCAGTTTCTCTTCTATGTAAAACAGAGCATTTTTGATGATTAACAAATAGCAGCAAAGGTAACGGTCCAATTCATGGACCAGACCTGTTAAGTTTCTGTTCAGAGAATATCGCATTTTCTTTACACAATTTCCTTTCGCCATTCACATTCAAAAGAACATACCAAGAAACCCAGTCCTAAACATATTAATTACATCTAAACCCTCACACTATACATAAACACATCCAGTGACCACAAACAACATAATATACCACTTTAACATTTTCATAACAGGCATCAGTGAAGTTTCAAATTCATACAGGAAAACAGAAAACTTACACTTCAACAGTAAAATAATCCTAATTCTGAGTGATCAAAAAAGGAACACTAGTTTTCAAAGTGACTTTTTAAATTTTTGATTTCCTCTTTAGTCAGATTTGACATTTGAAGAGGGGTTGTTCTGTTCATATATTTTCTTTCTTTCTTTCTTTTTTTTTTTTTTTTTTTGACAAGCAGAGTGGACAGTGAGAGAGAGAGACAGAGAGAAAGGTCTTCCTTTTGCCGTTGGTTCACCCTCCAATGGCTGCCGCGGCCGGCACACTGCGCTGATCCGATGGCAGGAGCCAGGTGCTTCTCCTGGTCTCCCATGGGGTGCAGGGCCCAAGCACTTGGGCCATCCTCCACTGCACTCCCGGGCCACAGCACAGAGCTGGACTGGAAGAGGGGCAACCAGGACAGAATCCGGCGCCCCGACCGGGACTAGAACCTGGTGTGCCGGCTCCGCAAGGCGGAGGATTAGCCTATTGAGCCACGGCGCCAGCCATATATTTTCAATTATATTAGCCAAAGTAGTTGACAATACCTTCTTCTTGTCTACTTATTTGTATTACTCGATTTCCTTTACTCACTTCCTTGCATTTCATTTTTTAATTACCAGCTAGTTATATATGCTGTTTATCTTCCTTAGTCAGTTTTGTGGGCTTTTCAACATATAGATTTAATTGAAATAATAACATTAATTAATACCATCACTATCCTTCTGCACAATCCATGAAATTTAACATTTTACTTCTTTCTCTCATGTGATGTATGTTATTACTGTTGTAAATTTCAATTGCATATTATCTATTTTTAAAACAAAGGTTTAGTTACACTTTCTCTTCAAATCTTTAAGGTAACTTTAAAATACATATAATTTCCCTGCTAATATTTTTAAGCCCAGCTCCTATCTTTATAAACAGTAACCATAATTATTAAATGCCATATAGATAAGTAAAATATACAAGAAATCTGCTTATCTGTTTCAACTTCCTTTGATTCACATGTTGTTGCTTCTTTGCCTTCTTTCGTTTTCAGAATATTTGCATTCTGTTAACTGCTCGAGTGCATAACTAGTTTACTACCACCTTAAACTAAATTATTAGCTTCCTATTTTTTTTTCCTTCTGGTTACCCATGGCACATGAACTTGACTACAGACAGACGCTTCTCTACTAGAGGTTACATGTTCTGAAGGACTTTCTTGCTTGCTTTTCTTGGCTTCAAAACAAATTTATGGATAGTTACCACAGTGTAGATGTAGTGTTGGTAGATTTACATATGGTCACACTTAGACTGAAGATTTAGTGTAAGTTTTACATAGAAGTATGAGATTTACATATAAGTTTTCGAGGGAAAGATTCTACTTTTAGACTGTCTCTCCACCATGGTTGAGTGGTGGCTTTGGTTTCTACACATTTAATAAAATGCTTTCCAGGTTAAAAAAGGATTACCTTTACCTCTCTGGATCCCTGCCATTGTGCTGTTCCATAAAAAAATAAAGCATGGGCTGAGAAGCTTCCTCTGGTTTTAATATCTTGCTTTTACTACTGGAATAAGTATTAAAAACTTGACTTCCATTTTTGTTTATTGTTTTAACTGACTTGTTTGACACCTGGCATCTCAGCGTATTCCTTCCAACTCAGCGGGGTTCCTGAAAGATTGGTGCAATGACTTGGACAGTTGATGAAGCTCTGGAAGAGCAAAGGCATGAAGTCCCTATAGGACACCTTTGGGAGGTGTTAGCAGAGTGTCTGGGGGCATTCTAGAGTGGTACAGGCAAATTTTTGCAGGAATCTGAGTACCCCAGTGGGCACTTCACAAATATGTCATGAGAAGTGCTAGCAGAGCCCGTGGGACACTACACCAGCTCTGTCAAGGGTTTTGGGAGTGCTACGGAAGTCATTGTGCATTCCAGAAGAATACTAGAAGATTGTTCCTATAAACTACATTTCTGAGGGACACCACTCATGTTTCTCCTTAGTCCCTGAGTCTCCAGCTGAGCATCTGATGAATCAGATTAGAGATCTAAGAGATGGTCAGCAAGAGCTAGGGCAGCAATTCCCTAGCAACTATGTAGAGCAGACGGGACCACAGAGACTCAGGGTGCTCCTGCAGGCTGAGTAACACTAAGCAGCTCACTGTCACAGATGAGTATTCTATGGTGCAGCAAGATTCTGAAACTTCTTAACCTGGTACCTTCCAAGAGATCTTAGAAGTTTAGTTAGCTGCTCTCTGAATACCCAGCTCTGTTCTCACCAACCTGCCCTACACTGCCACATGAAAGTGCTGTCCAAGAAACAGCTTTGCCCCCTAGCCAGCCCAGCTTAGGAAACTCTGGTTGACAGATCCTACCAGGTGGCCCCTGAAACTGACAAGGGCTCTCTTCCCTTGGTGGTGACAGGAAATTCAAATGCCCTCCGCCAAGGTTTAAGTTAATTGGAAAATGTTAAAACTCCATCCAATGCAGAGGTGACTATGTTTATTCCCTGCAATTCCTCACACCAAGATGAGGGGAAAAACAGAAAATGCTCTGTGGCTTTGAAGGAGACCGCCACTACTGGGACTCCCACCCAAAGCTGACTAATAAGTATGTGGTCCCTGTGGTCATTGTAAATTTCAATTATTAACTCCCCTACTGCTGAATGTATTGTTGGCATTGATGTGTTGCTGCCTCTCACCTTTATGCCAAGATGTCACGGAGTGCCACTGTCAGGACCAGTGCAGATGGTATGTGGAAGACTACGAGACCACCTGACTAACAGCAATATTGTTAATAACCAAGCTGCATGCTGGCGAGTATTCAACTGACAAATAAAAGTGGCTGCCCCTCATCATAGGAGACACAGCACTTGGTAAAAATTCAGTCTTGTCCTCTACAAGTCTTTTTGACTTTTGCTTATAGATTAACAATGGATGTGATACCCAGTGAGTAAACTATGCTGGACAAACTGAAGTGTCTTCTGTACTGATCTTCAGCTGACTGACTCATGGATACACTGAAGAACAATCTATGGAAACTCAGACTCCATCCTCCACTGGGCCTGTGTATGTACACTATCTCTACCATCAGAGGACACCGAGACAGCATGGAAAATTGTCCTCACTGCCACACACTGGCCAAGGCTAACACACCAGCCAAGGACAGACTCCTCGAGTGAGGGGCCAAGACATTCTTAGCAGGGGGATCAGATTGGGCCTTTTGTCCCTTCCAAAGTGTTTTAATGGATTTTGACTGCAGTCAATGCTGCCTTTGGCTTCTTTTAGTCAACATTATGCATCCTACTACTGAAGACATAATATGCAGGCCCTGCAAGTCCACATTATTTTTTTTTCTTTTAGAGTTTCTTAAGCATGATTTCTCTGGTAACAGGCCTTGGTTTGTTGCTCAAGCTATACATAGTGGGCTCAGACATGGTACATACCATGGACACTCCATGTTGTGTATCACCCTAAGTCATAACAATTATCAAGTGCTTCAGTGGAAAATTAAAGGATAGTCAGAAGTAGTCAATAGAAGGGGACCAGTTAATGAACCCCAGAGAGCACATCTCATGTGAGCCCTGTGGGGGCATAGTGCCTCAGTTCCTCAAAAGATATTTCTCACTTGTGCACATGTTTAATCATGCTGCCTGGCCTGCCTTCAAATTTACACCTCTTGTTCAATTATTGACAACTCCTGTCTCAAAAGGGACCTTATAAGGAGCTTACATTCCCTTCAATTCCTTTCTAAAGACTCAAATCAATGGGGGATTAAAATGACTATTAAACAAGAGATGGAAGATTATATAAACCCATTTTGAAATCTTTTTAAAAATTCAAAGCTATGCTAACCAATTCTTAAACATAATGTGTATTTGTGGTTAAACTAGATAAAAAATATATTTTCTGTAAAAATACATTTGTCCCCCTGGCGCACAGCCTTTCTAGACAAAGGATCTGTGTGAGAATAGGGGATTATTTAAAGAAATAATAATAAAAGTGTGATTTCTAAATCAGACACCCTGATTAACATAAACAAAACAAACAAAAAAAAAAACACAACTAAAACCTTAACACATAGGGAGACATCAAGGAAGGACATTAAAGATATTTATTTTAATGCCCCTGAAAACTTTCCTGTCCTCCAAACAAACCACCCACTGTCCATGTTGTCTTTTCAAACTGCTGTGAGCACTTTTCATTTGTTTTTATTTTTCATTTATTTGAGAGGCAGAGAGAGCAAAGAGAGAAAGAGAGAAGGATGGAGAGAGAGAGGATCTGCCATCCTCTGTCTCACATTTCAAATGCCTGGAATAGCTAGGATCTGGTGAAGTGGAAGCTGAGACATCAGAACTCAATCTAGGTCTCCCATGTGGGTGGCAAGGAACAAACTATTTGAACCATCACCTGCTGCCTCCAAGGATGCACATCAGTAGGAGACCGGATTGGAAGCAGAACCAGAATTCAAACCAGGCACTCCACTGTGGGATACAGGCATCCTAAGCATCAACCCTGCACCAAAGTCCTGTCTCTGTGAGAACTGTTTTGCTTTGCTTCTTTTTTTTTTAAGATTTATTCTGTTTATTTGAAAAGCCGAGTGACAGAGAGAGGTAGAAAGAGAAGGATCTTCCATCTGCTGGTTCACTCCCCAAATGGCTGCAATGGCCAGGGCTGGACCAGGCCAAGGCCAGGAGCCAGGAGTTTCCTCTGTGTCTCCCCCATGGGTACATGGGACCAAGGACTTGGGCCATCTTCCACTGCTTTCCGAAGCACACTAACAGGGAGCTGGATTGGAAGTTGAGCAGTGGAAATTCAAACCAGCTCCCATATGGATTGCCAGCATTGCAGGCAGTGGCATAGGCTGCTTTGCCACAATGCCAGCCCCTGTGAGAGCTTTGAATTTGGCATCCAATGATACCTAACACAGCAGAACCAGTAGAGAATGATCACAGCTCCCTAGTGGCTATGAAACAGCACAAGATGGACCCAGCTGCTGCAAGTCCCAAGCAAAACACCTTTTGAGCTGTGAGCTGTTTTCCATACTGTGTGGTTGAAAAACTGATATTGTGGATGCACAAAACTATTTAAGACTGTTACAGAGGCTCTTCCAACACTAAGAACTCAATTCCATTTTTTGCACTGAAATGGAAGCCCTGAGGTTGGAAGATTAGAAACAAGAAGCCATATTGGAGGATGGTTAACCTAATTACTTCATTTTTTTTTTTTGAGGAGCCCTAACATTATGTTGTAAACTCTGTTTCCATGGGGACCAGGTGTGCCCTCTCAAATTCCACTGCTATGTGTATACCCTGACCGCCAAGACACTGCCTCATTCTGGAAGTTTTCCAGTAATCCTCAACTTACTGGCCAGAGCTGTGCCGTGCCTGAAGTAATGCCACTGTCCAGATTTGGGCTGTGATACATGTTTTCTGGCTTGATATCTGTTGGCACTAATGACTACTTTTCAGTCTTCCAGGCAGGTCTGAGCATCTTGCTTGAAATGATCTTGACCATGCCCTCGTATTATTGCATCCTTGGACTAATTACCTGGTCATTGTCACAACGTCTGAATTCTTTACCTGTTGGGGTCCACACAGAGAAGCCTATATTTCTGGCTTATGTCCTGAAAAAAGAACCCACGGGGTTAAGGAATCTTGTTCCTGTCCAAAGCAAAACCAAAACAAAAAATGATATGTGATTGTTCAGGCGATCGTCAATTGCAGCCGTTTCCCTTGACAAACCTGCTGGAGGAGAAGTGCCTCTTTTCAGCAGACTGGTTGCACAGCCAGTGAAACACAGTCTCTAGAAAGACCAGCCTTCAGGCCCTCTGGGCTGGCCATGTTCTTAGTATATATTCATTCTTGGCCTGGCCCAGGTGCTTGCATTTAGACTCTCAGCAACAGGGTAGGACAGAAACTTTGAATGTCACTTTTCCCATTTCTGACTTAGTACTCAGTATTATTCCACTCTCATCCTCCCTCGTCCCTAAAGCCCCTTTTGTTCAGGGCCCTCTCTGCAGGGAGACCACACAAATACTCTCCCCTTGACTGTGCAAACCTGCTCCCTGTTCCATGGGACTGAATACCAATTTCTCATGAACAGCAACTGAAAAAAAAAAAAACAAAACAAAACAAAAAAAAAACCACTGGACTAAAATGCTCACTTTGCAAAGAAAAAATATGGCTGTCTACACAAAGTTATATATTGAAACTTTCATTAAGAATAAAATTAAGGCCGGCGCCACAGCTCACTTGGCTAATCCTGCGCCTGCGGCGCTGGCACCCTGGGTTCTACTCCCGGTTGGGGTGCCGGATTCTGTCCCAGTTGCTCCTCTTCCAGTCCAGCTCCCTGCTCTAGCCCATGAAGGCAGTGGAGGATGGCCTACGTGCTTAGGCCCTGCACCCACATGGGAGACCAGGAGGAAGCACGTGGCTCCTGGCTTCGGATCAGTGCAGTGCTCTGGCTGTAGCACCATTTGGGGGGTGAACCAACGGAAAAGGAAGACCTTCTCTCTCTCTCTCTCTCTCTCTCTCTCTCTCTCTCTCTCACTGTTTAACTCTGCTTGTCAAAAAAAAATTAAATTAAAATTAAAGAATTAAATTAAGTTATTAGACAAAAACAAAGTAATATAACATAGGGGCTTAGCAATCACAAGACCAGTGTCCCACAGACCCTAAGAATTTAAATACTGCCAACAATAATGAGTGAACCTGTTAGGGGACCCTTCCTAAGGCAAGCTACAGATGCAACCATGTGTGAGAGGCACCAAGTCAATCTGCACCAGGCATTGAGGCACAAAAACTATATGATAGCAAATACTTCTGTTTTAAGTTAAAAAGCTTATGGATGTTTATTACATAGGAAAAGATTATTTTTAAACAAAACAGATTGTTTAAAAAACACAAGAGTACAAGCAAGAAAATTGCTGGGAATTTCACAAATACACATACACAATTATGCTAAGTATAATATTGACTGATATGAATAATGCATAGAAAATATGGCATCCTAATCATGTCCATATGTATTTCACATTCGAGGAGTAATCAATGTTATTTACCATCTACAATAATTTAAGAGAAAAAAGATCACAACTTTTTCAGAAATGTCATAAAATTCAACTTCTAGATAAAAATTGCAAATTGCTAATAAAATATATTAACAGAGGCATGTGCAAATATATTACAGCAAGTATATTATTTGATGAAGTTTCAAAAATATTTATTAAGATCAGAAACAACTATGTTCATTCAGAATCAGTATTTTAATTGAGATGTTAGCCAATCACATGAAAGAAATCAGAAGTAATGAAATTAGTAAGGTGTTGATAGGAACAAGTAATTTTTTAATAATAGTTTTATTTAATTATGTTAATACTTTAAAATTTGTACAAAGTACTTTAAACAAGGGAAAATACTTGAAGTCACAAAAAATAAATACAAACTATAATAACCAAAAGTTATTATGAATAATATATAAACAAAAATACAGTTTGATAATAAACAGATTAAAAAACTGGCAGATGATAGAAAAAGAGAGACAGAGACAGAGAGAGGCATTTTGCAAAAGTGGATAAAGGAATGGCACATAAATATATACGTTATCATTAACCTCATTGGCAACTGAGGAAAGGTACATTAAACCCACAATAGTATGTAATTGCATACCCATTAGATTTATAAAAGTTAAAAACCATAGAATATTTTTTCTGGTTGCAGAAGATATGACATAATGAGAACTCCAAGTTACAACAGCATAAACTAGAACAGTTTTAAAAAATAAATTGATATTACACCTAAAACTGACAAATCATGATAGCAATTCTATTACAGAGCACCAGGAGACAAATACAGGACTATTTCTCAGAGCATTCTTCCTGGATACCAAAATAAAAACAGAGCCTGTATGTTTTCTAGTAATAATTCAGATGAAATCTTTATAAGGACACAATTGAATATTCTCCTCCAATCAAAAGTACTCAGACTAAATATATCCACCTGGTTGAATATCCTAATCATGACCTTGATTAAAAGACTGCAATCATAGTTGGATCATTTTAATTAATTGTTAAGAACAGGAAAAACTAGATATTTTGTATCTATGGACACATGTGGAAAGTCATTAATAAAAGCAGGAGATTGACACAGTTTTTTTGGAGAGTGGCTACCTCAGGGGTTAAGAAAAAGGTGTGCAGCTTTTTAGAGACACATTTGGTTTTCCAAAAATGTTAGTAATACTTTATCCCTTAGTCTAATAACATGTGCAAGGATATGCATTTATTATTATTCTTTAAACTCTGTGCATATATTTTAGTATGTACACTTCACAATAAAAAACTTTTAAAACTTTTAAATGAGTTTTTAAACTGTGCAGTCTTGCAAATATTTGCCTCATTTTTATTCAAAAATTTATTATCAAATTCTAAAAAATATTTCCAGCAAAAGCAACCACCTCTGAATCACTACTTTGAAAGGAATAACATCTCCAATATCACTTAAGAAAGAATCCAAACCTAAGATTTTATTGAACGCATTCCTCACTCTATGAAATACGCCACAAACTGTCTTTGGAATTATTTTTGAACTTTTTTGTGTGAACTCATTATTTCAAAGCTGATGATTCTCTGTTCTTTACAAGAGGGAGAGGAATGTAGATTTATGCTTTGTTGAGTAGGAAAGTACTAGTATCTGCATTGTGTTAATATCATAAACACAAGAGATACAGAATCAGAGGGAAGAAAGATAAAAACTTTGGTTTTTCATCTTATGTCTCTGAATGCCATGCCAAGGTACACTGCTACAAGCTAGGTTGTGTGTGTTTATA
The DNA here is from genome assembly GCF_033115175.1 of Lepus europaeus. Taxonomy (NCBI): domain Eukaryota; kingdom Metazoa; phylum Chordata; class Mammalia; order Lagomorpha; family Leporidae; genus Lepus; species Lepus europaeus. The sequence continues at coordinate 45,260,643 of NC_084834.1, read as the reverse complement.
AGTAAAGCACCATCCCATTTTTAAGCTGAGGTATAGTAACTGCTCTAAAGTAATTGACATACCACCTCAGGAATTATAGTAGTCATTTTAATTGAGAAGAATATTAAAACCAATTTACTTGGCTAACATCTTGCCTAAATTATTAGTACAAGGTCTATATAAAAGCATATACGAAATTTTTTTTTACCTGGTAATCTTTTATTTAAGGTATACAAACATCATGCACTTCATAAATACAAATTTAGGAACATAGGGATTCTTCCCAACCTACCCTCCCTCCCATGCACACTCCTACCTGTCTTTCTCCTCTTTTTCTTATTTCCACTCTTATTTTTTACTAAGATCTGTATTCAAATAACTTTATATACATAAGATAACCCTATACTAAGTGAAGAGTTCAACAAATAGTTTGAAAAAAAAAAAAAAAAGAACCTGCCCCTAAACAGTTTAAACGAGTCTTTTACATGGCTTTATTTCAAAATGTTAATACCATAACAAATTAAAATTGTTTTTCTCATTCTTTTCAACTGCAAAATAATATTTTGAGTTAAACCTTCATATATCTAAGTCAACTATTTTATTTAAAAATATTTTTCAGAAGCAGTGATACAGCATAGCTGGTTAAGCTGCAAATCATGATGCTGGCATCACTTATCTGAGTGCAGGTTCTAGTCCTGGCTGCTCTGTTTCTAATCCAGCATCTTCCTGGTGTGCTTGGAAAAGCACTGGAAAATGGTTCAAATGCTTGGGGCCTGCCACCCATGTGGAAGACCAGGATGAAGTCCTTGGCTCCTAGCTTCAGCCTGGCCCAAGCCTGGCTGTTTTGGCCATCTGATGAATGAACTAGCAGATAGAATCAATCTCTCTCTCTCTCTCTCTCTCTCTCTCTCTCTCTCCCTACCTCTAATTAAAGAACTAAAATGTTTTAAAAATATTATTTTCCAAATGAAAACATTAAGCCTTTTGTTAAATCTCTTACATTTATGATTTTTTAAAGATTTACTTATTTATTTGAAAGAGTTACAAAGAGGCAGAGGTAGAGAGATAGAGATAGAGGGGGAGAGAGACAGAGAGAGAGAGAGAGAGAGAGAGAGGACTTCCATACACTGTTTCACTCCCCAAGTGGCTGCAATGGCGGGAGCCGTGTCAATCTGAAGCCAAGAGCCAGGAGCTTCCTCTGGGTCTCCCACATGGGTTCAGGGTCCCAAGGACTTGGGCCATCTTCTACCGCTTTCCCAGGCCATAGGAGAGAGCTGGATAGGAAGTGGAGCAGCCAGGACTCAAACTGACATCCACATGAGATCGCCGGCACTGCAGGTGGCAGCCTTAACCTGCTATGCCATAGAGCCAGCTTGCATTTATGATATTAACATAGTGCAAATACTAGTACTTTCCTAGTCAACAAAGCATAAATCTATACTGCTCTCCATCCTGTAAAGAACAGAAAATCATTAGTTTTGAAGTAATGAGTTCACACAAAAAAATCAAAAATAATTCCAAAGATACTATGTGATATATTTCATAGAGTGAGCAAAAGATTTGGTCTCTGCCACCCATATACGTGTTTTTATTTCATACTGTGAGACTTCACTATTTCACATTGTAAAGAATTTAACATTTTCTTCATACTTATAGATTGAATACATTGTTATTGACCCTTTCTTTCAACTATAGATCATCCTCTAGTACTACGTTTCATAGTGATAAATATTTATATCATTTCCCCATATTTTAATATAAACAAATGGCTGTTTACATGGGGTAGACTCCCTAGCAAGTCTCAAACTCAATCTTACATTTTAGACATATTTCAGAAGCATACTCAAAACTATTTTAGTAGTTTGCAATAATTCATTTCTCTTATATATTTGAACATCTCATTGAGATTTAATTCACTTTGTGAATTTGTGAGTGTTTACCCTTCTTGTCCACTTAATTCCCATAGTGGCCTATGGATTTCCATCAAGAACTGTTTAATTATGGATGTAATTAAGTTATAAGTTATACTGTTCAGTAATTGTTAAGAGGAACATTGAAACATTAAGTATGTTTACAAGTGCTTTTGATACCAGTGGGCTATTTCATTCTTGTTTGTACCATTCGTAAAATGGTGCCATATTCTCTGTGGCGCCCTCTAAGCCCTGGGCACCATCTAAGGCTCTGGCCCCCATCACCACCTTGCACTATAAGCTTTGGTCCTAAGTTCCATGGCCCAACCATAGATGTCAGCTCCATTCCCACCCTAATGGGATTTGCTGCTCCTACTTCCCTGCCCCCGGCAAAGGTATAATAGGACCTGTTTCAAGCTCTCTCTCCTGATTCTTCTCTCTTACTCTCTTGGCCTCTCCCCCTGATCTGCCGGGCTTTCCTCTAAGTCCAGGTTTGGTGTGTTTTGTGGCGGCCTTACATCGGTGCCATGACTCGGATCCAGGCCTTCAGGGATCTGAGCAGCTTTGGGGTTCTGGTTTCTGCCAGTCATAAAACACACCCCCAGAACTTGTTCCAGGCCACCAAACACTCTGTGATCTCCATCCACACATTGGCCTATCAAGTCCTGAGGTAAGACGCAGAATAGGCAATTCTCTCATGGCGACCTTTACCACGGTTGTGATTCCATTCTGCTTCATCTCAAAGTTTTGGTACCAGGCACCACAGCTTCCCACAGGCTACATGCCTTCCACTGCCTTTTGTCTTCCTCCAACAGGCTCTAGGCCTCGGGCTCCAGTGAGTTCATGGGTGATGACCCCTGCTTTCTGTTCCCATACTCTCCTAGTTGGACAGCCATGATATTGGGGACATTCAATATCTGCCAGTCTGACTCCATAGGTCACCATGGGAATTTCTCCATCCTGCATTCCATCCAACCCTTCTCTTGGTTGTCTCCTACCTCAACAACCAGTCCACGTTTGACCCTGACACTACTCAAGATCTTTATCACTTCTGTGAGCATCTGAGAAAGTGGAACAAAATTTCTTATGTCCAAGATTTCTCCTATCTCAGCTCTAAACTTTCTTTGGCTCAAGACTTAACTTCTAGAGCTCTCTCTAAAAAACCAAAACCTCTTTCTTCTACATTTGCCACTCTGGCTCTCACTGTTTCTGCTCATTGTACCTCTGCACCAAACCCAGGAATTCTGACCTTATCTCAGAACCAGCCCTTGTCTCCCCCTGTCTTCTCTATGATCTTCTAACACTCTGCTCCTGGAAAAAGCAAAGGCAAATTTAGGAACAGGCTGTCTCCGTATCTTCACCCTCTGGCCCTTGTCCTCCAACTGGTCTTTGCCCTTCCCTGTCCTGTTCCAACTTTACCATAAGAATAGCAAGGAAATGGTCATTCCATCCTTCAGAGCTCCCTGCTTACTGCAAAACAAATTAGGTATTCTACTCTTTGATGGCTCTTTTGCTTTATCACAAGCAAGCCAGACAGGATAATCAAGTCTTTGGTTGGGTTTTTGTCCCTACCTTATAACTGAATGTCAAGCTGACTTCCCCAGATCCCCTCAATTCCTACAGACCTGGTTCCCTGGTCCCATTTGTGAGCACTTCCTAGATATTTCATTGCTAGCTATGAGTTAACAGCTAAAGCTAAAACTGCCTATCTCTTCCTAACCCTACTTCCTATGCCACCCTGGCATCTCTCCCACCCTGCACTAGGAGGGCCATAAAGCCCTCTTCCCAGCGGAGTTCACATTACCCTGGGAGATATCTCCTCCAACCTATGTGAAATATTGATCAAGACTACTGGCCCTTCAAACTAGCAGGCCTACTGAGTTAATTACTATTTTGAGACATATCTCCATTACCCTAATTGCCCCTTAATCTGTCCTAGCAGAGTCTCCTCTTTAAAAACCTCTCTCTCCAATCAGAGGGGTTACCATCTACTCTGATGGATGTTCTCCCCTATTAAACCTAACACAATGGTGAACAATCTCCAGTGAACTTCTTGTCCATGGAGAATCAACCCCTTGACCACAGTCACCTTTGGGACCTGTCTGGCAGCTGCCTGAACTTTTGTTGCAGAGGCAGTCCCAAATGGCTGACTGTCGACTAGGGCATCATTGGCCTAAGGTGTTTTTTTTTTGGGGGGGTAAAAGAAAGATAAACTCAAATTCAATTAAAATATAAAAAGATTTCTTTGGTAAATAATAATTTCATGCATGAAAATTTGATTCAATTATAACTAGACACTGGGTTTAAAGGAATTTCTTTCGAATCTAGCAAGATCACTGCATTTAAACACATTGCTTTGTAACTTGCTAAACTTATTTTGCAATTTGTTGTAACAGGTTTCTGATGATATAGCAAAGGGTAATCAGTACTTGATGAAACAGCAATGGATAATCAGTATTTGTTATATCCCCTAAGGCAGATTTTGCAATCTCTGGTTTATTGTCATTGATTTATAGCTAGAGTTTTATAAAAGGAGTAGAGTTCCATATGAATGCAATTTTGAACTTAATTCAGATAGAGGTATGATATAATACCAGCATCCTCAGTCATCCAGGCGTAATTGCTAAATGTAAATTGCATAAAGCCAAATGAGATAAATGTGTCTAAATGTAAATGCTGGTACTCTTAACACCTTATATTCTATAGAAAAACTATTGGGTTTGCTAATGTTTTCACAAATTGCTCATATTAAAATAGTTCAACACTGCATGAAAGTGACTAAGGTTGAAATTTGATGTGTTGTACTTCCGGGGGCAAGATGGCAGAATAGGAAGGGAGCATACTGATAGTCCGGGAAGATACATTTTAATAAAAGTGGAGATACTGCAGGTTCAGGGAAGAGTAGGGGAAGAAACAGCAGAGGAAACTCTTCTGGAACTAGTGATTCACAGTGGACCTGCGTGGGGAGCGTGGGAGCCCAAGTTCGTGACACCAGCGGCAGAATCAACACACCAGCGCTGGAACGCGAGGTGAGCCGAACCTCAATAGCCCGAGACACCAGCGGGAAAGCGGAAAGAGGAGACTAGAGGGAAGGAGCTTGAAACCCCATGTGTAAAATTTCACCAGGATAACTAGAAGAGAGAGAGAAGAAAAAAAAAGTGACCGATACGGACACGAGTTTCTCTCTCTCCACTCACCTCTCAAAGGCGAGCAAGAGAAAGAGCAGGCGCCATTTTGGACAAAAGTCATAAGCAGGGCGACCTCAGGTCTGCACCGGCCCTGAGCCTAGCAGAAAAACCTGACTCTGGGGGAGGGGTGAAATAACAGGAGATTAGCATCTAACTTGGCAACCCAGTGGGAGACTGCAGGAGAATTGGAGCCCACACTGAGGGCAGCACAGATTCCCTGTGTGGTCCTTGGGAAAGAGCTTCTGCTCTCTGGCTCCTGTTTGTATATCATTCGCCTGCTAACTACCTCCAATTACGTTCAGCTGTGCGGAATTACTTCCCTTTTGAATCAAAAAAAAAAAAAAAAAAAAGAATGAAAGAAAGATTTACCACGCCTAACCTGGGAGTGTCACCTTTGACACACCCTCAACCCTGAGGAACCAAACAGAGCTCTCAGGCCACACTCATCTCAAGCCTCTAAGGCTCCACCGAAAGCAGACGGTCCACTTAATATAGAGGAATAGTATAACAAGAAAAAACATCACAGTGAAGAAACCAAATATCTCCAACATGCCAAACAACAAATGCAAAAACCGAGGTAACAAGAACAAGGAAGACACCATGACGCCCCCAAATGAAAAAGACATCCCAATTCAAGATTATGAAGATGATGAGATCGAAGAAATGCAAGAAGCAGATCTCAAAAAATTGATAAGAACGTTAAGAAGCTCTCAAAAACAAATTCTTGAACTACAGAAATCCTTAATGGACAAGATAGAAAATCTCTAGCATGAAAATGAAATATTAAGGAGGAATCAAAATGAAATGAAACAACTAGTAGAACAAGAAACTGTGATAGTGATGAGAAATCATAATGAAATGAAGAATTCAATAGATCAAATGACAAACACATTAGAGAGCCTTAAAAACAGAATGGTGAAGCAGAAGAGAGAATATCGGACTTAGAAGACAGAGAACAGGAAAGGAAACAGGCAAACCAAAGAAAAGAAGAGGAAATAAGAAATCTAAAAAATATTGTCAGGAATCTACAGGATACAATTAAAAAAACTAACACTCAGGTTCTAGGAGTTCCTGAAGGCAAGGAGAGGGAGAAAGGATTAGAAGGCATTTTCAGTGAGATACTAGCAGAAAATTTCCCAGGTTTGGAGAAGGACAGAGGCATCTTAGTACAGGAAGCTTATAGAACCCCTAATAAACATGACCAAAAGAGATCCTCACCACGACATGTTGTAATCAAACTCACCACAGTGAAACATAATTCTAAAATATTTGAGAGAGAAACGTCAGATTACTCTCAGAAGATCTCCAATTAGACTCACAGCTGACTTCTCATCAGAAACCCTACAAGCTAGAAGGGAATGGTGAGACATAGCCCAGGTACTAAGAGAGAAAAACTGCCAGCCCAGAATATTATATCCTGCAAAGCTCTCATTTGTGAATGAAGGTGAAATAAAGACTTTTCATAGCAAACAGAAATTGAAAGAATTTGTCGCCACTCATCCAGCCCTGCAAAAGATGCTTAAAGATGTGTTACACACAGAAATACAGAAACATGGTCATCGATATGAAAGAAGGTAAAGGAAGGAAACCTCACAGCAAAAGATCACAGGAAGCTCAATTTCTCTTTGACATAGAATTAAAATCTGATTCTCTGTTAAAGCAATGTGTTTTAGTAATCTATTATGTTCTCTTGATGTCTGTTAAATTCTAATTGTTCAAAAACAGCTGAATTTTTATTAAGAGCTATGGGTTATTTAAATATGTGCTTCTTTTCAAAGATTTGAATAATCACCTTGTAACAATGATCAAATTTGGTCTATGTTATGTCATGATTTTAAGGAATCGTATTTCAACCAGATATTTTGGATTTTGAGCCTTCTTGGCATTCTTGACAGGCATTCAAAAAATCAAAGTTTCAAACAATCTGGACTCTAAAATTTCCAGTAAATCTTGGACTTTGGTTTTTCCAGTTTGGGCCCAACTGAAAAAAATCAAAGGACCTATGTCTCTCATCTTATAGAGACACCAACTAATCAGGCTATTTGGATTATATTAGAAGGACTGTCAAGATATGACGTGGTACCAAATTTTAAGTTTCTATAATGGGAAATGCTATTAATACAAATGTTTGAGAATTAAAAAGTCTAATGATCTTGTGTTACTAGACATGATAGTTATCTTAATGAGAAAGCCCCAGAGGCCTAAAGGGTTAAATACTTGTAAAATCCTACAGGTTCTTTCAAAAAGACTGTGAAGTAAGCAAGTGCCTCTTGTTGGTTGATGAGTTTATAATTTTAAACATGGTGACTTAAAGTCTTTTGTCATCCACAGTTATATATGATTTGCTGCTCATAAAACTAAAGCATTGTTGGTTCTGGGTTTAGCTGCCCTCCTATAGGTTCCTATGGACTTTTTCCAGCCACTTCTATTGTATTCAGTACTTTGGGATGGCTCTGTAAACAGATGAAGCCAATAATGTATTAACAGTACCAACTGAGAGAAAGTATGATTAGCTGAGGTTACTAAAAACAAAAAGCAATTCAAATCAATTGGCAATTGACAAAAACAGTTAAAGATTTTAAAAGCTAGTATTAAAATTGCTATATTGGTCTATTATGTTATGTTATATGTGTGTACATATTGTATGTCCACATAGGAAAATTTTATTAAGAGTTTTAATTTAATTGGCTTATAGATAAGATTGTCCATAAATTTAAGCTGCTAAAATTAATCAAAGATATATTTTAATTCATGTGACCTGAACCTCTGCATCATATGTTTTAAACTTGTTGGTAGAAAGAAACTAAAAACATTTTAGATGGTTGTGCTTAAGTTTACTGGTTAAACAAACTACACCATGTTAGATATTTAAGAGGTGTTTCCAAATACATGATTCTTAAAATTTCTAGAAGGCATTGGACCTTCTGGTAAATGTTTTCTTAAGTTGTTACTTATGGTTGAAACTATTTGCTAAGTATTCATGTGATATTGCTATTGTCAGCAAGCGATCTAGGACTTGCTCCCTCATTTCTCTATTCTAAGCCCAACTTGTTCTATCATTTCTCTATTCTCCATAAGGTAGGAAACTAATTCTATTATAAAGGAATCTGTAGGATGCACAATTTAATCTTTAGACCTTATAAAAGAGATGGCTAATATTTTTCTGTAATAGCATAGCCAAAATAAGAGCTTAAATAATAATCTCATAGCTAGATTTACTTTGCCATCAGTGAAGTATACAGTAAGTAGAAAAAACCTCCCTTTCAGACCAAAGGGAAAGAAAGTTTTAAAGTGAGAACATAATTTTCCTCATGGGCATTGTCTACCTTAGAAAAAGTACTACGGAACATGCCTGTGACTATAGACTTGTAGTTCAGGCCACCAAAGATTAGAGATGGGACTTGGGCACTCCCTTGACTTGCATCCTCTGGTCTGCTTGAACAAAAACAAAGAGGAAAAGAAAGCTAGGCATCAGCAGCAATGGGTGGCAGGCCTATTAATGGCTGATGTGTACAGTGATCTGCCCTCAAGGAGACCCAACAGGCCAGTCCACTGCAGTGGCTTTCAATGTGGTAAGCCTGGGCTTCAGCAGAAGTCAACTTGTGAAGAGCCCTGGCAGCTCTGCCAAGAGTTGGATCACTGGAAATGGACCTGCCCTGGAGTCGAAGGATGCTAAGGTCAGAGCTACAGATCTTATTGGCTCTAAGCTGAAAAGCCCTTCATTCAGCCCAACTTCCAAAGTGACCACTGCAGCTGAGGGGACGGCCAAGTAGGGTCAGCAACTTTGCAGGCAGAACTGTCAATTTCTTGTTAGAGATGCCCCTGCTTTTACCTGGCCAGCTCTCCTCCCAGGCCAGCTAAGTAATGAAAGTCAACAGAGTGCCTTCCCCCAGGAGGTTCACACCTCCCTTAGGACATACCCCTTGGGAAGAGATAGATAGGTCTGGGCCTCTTAACTTACAAGGCCTAAAGCCCACCAGATTATTATCAAGCCCCTTCTGTCAGGTTCTATTTGCCTCTCAATCAGAAAACTTAATTGTAGCTTAGACAGCACCTTTCTTAGCTCCTCTAATAATGACTCTGTCCTTTGTTCTAGACCCTGTCTAGCACACTTGGGCCTCATTCCTTCGTAATCATAACCTCTACTCTACCACCAATGGCTCTACTCCCAACCTGTGTGTACTGATGGTCCTCTTCCCCACTTAATGCTGTATAATTTTTCAGACCTGGTTAATGCCACTCTTAGGATCATTGGTTACTATCCTCACCCTGTCTTTTATGACCTTGTCTAAATATGAGCAGAGTCGGTGAACTCGGAAGGCTTCCATAGCCTTGGCAACTCATGACGAGAGCCTAGGGTGGTTACTTGCGCCATAAACTAGAGTGTCAATTTGTTGGGTCAACAACAGGAGTCACTGTGCACTTGCTCCTCATGTGGGATCTCTGTCCTTAATGTGCTGTACGTTGTGATTTAATGCTATAACTAGTACTCAAACAGTATGTTTCACTTTGTGTTTCTGTGTGGTGCAAACTGTTGAAATCTTTACTTAATATATACTAAATTGATCTTCTGTATATAAAGAAAATTGAAAATGAATCTTGATGTGAATGGAAGGGGAGAGGGAGTGGGAGAGGGGAGGGTTGCAGGTGGGAGGGAAGTTATGGGAGGGGGAAGCCATTGTAATCCATAAGCTGTACATTGGAAATTTATATTCATTAAATAAAAGTTTAAAAAAAAGAAATTTGATGTGTTATATTATTTAGAAAATGTTGTCTTAATTTGGAGAATTCTAAAAGATGACTTCAAAATGCAAATCAAGGAAATCTGCAGATGAAAAGCAAAAGCAAAAGTCTATTTGACATAGAACTAGAATATGATCCTCTGTTATAACAATGGGGCTTTTGCAATGCATATATATTTTAAATATTTGAAATCAGCTTAAAAACTGTTTAAAATCTGCAACTTTTCCTTTTAATAGTTTGGTTTAATTGCTAACTCTCAGTTTTCTAGCCAGCTCCAGTAAGTTATTTTCTCTTCCCTACTTCTAACCCTGTTAAAACTGTTCCAAATTATGGGATATGATTCCATGAACTAGCTCTTAAATTTAACATTTTATTTCTGATTTTTGGAGCAACCAAAGAGACACAGATTTTGTGTTCTGTTAAAATAATTTATTACGTTCTCTTAATGTCTCTGTTAGGTTTTAATTGTTTAAAAATAACTGATTTTAAAGGAGTTATGATTTGTTTGAATATATGCTCATTCTAAAGAATTTGAGTGACCACTTTGTGACAATAATTAAATCTGGTCTATATTATGTCATGATTATAAAGGATCCTGTTTCTACAAGATATTTTAAGCCTTCTTGGCATCCTTGACAGGCATTCAAAAAAAAAAAAATCAATGTTCCAAAGAATTTGGACTTTGATATTTCCAGTTGGGTCCCTGGAAATGTCAAAGGATATGTCTCTCATCTTGTAGTGACATCAACTAATCAGGCTATTTAGATTATATTAGATGCACTGTCAATATGTGAAGTGTTACTAAATTTTATGCTATTATGTAAAATGCTACTTATACAAATGTTCAAACGTTAAAAACTCTAATGATCTTGTGTTACCAGGTATGATGATTATCTTAATGAGAAAAGTCCAGAAATCTAAGAGGGTTAAATGTTTTATAAAATCCTAGAAGGTTCTTTCAAAATATTGCATCGAGTAAGCAAGTGCCTCTTGTTGGTTACTAAGTTATAATTTTAAGCAAGGCTATTTAAAATCTTTTGTCAACTACAGTTTTATATATCAAATTTGCTGCTCATAAAACTACATTGTGGGTTATGTGTTTAATTGTCCTCGTATAGGTTCTGAGGGATTTTTTCCAGGGACTGCTGTTGTATTCAGTACATTGGGATGGCTCTGTAAGCAGATGAAGCCAATAATACACTATAGGTTCCAACTGAGAAAGTATGGTTAATCGAGGTCACTAAGATCAGGAAGTAATTCAAATCAATTGGTCATATAACAGTTATAACAGTTAAAGATTTTAAGAAGCTATTACTGAAACTGCTTTATTGTTCTATCTCGTATGTTATGTTATATGTGTATACATATTGTATGTCTACATGGAAAAATGTATTAAGAACTCTGTTTTAATTGGCTTACAGATAAAAGATTGCTTATAATTTAAAGCTACCTTTTGATTCACATGACCTAGATAAATCTCTGTATCAGATGTTTTAAATTTTTTGGTAGAAAGAAACTAAAAGTGCTTAAGTTGTTGACATGTTTGTGCTTGAGTTTGCTGGTCAAACAAATTACACCATGTTAGATTTTTTTTTTTTTTTGACAGGCAGAGACAGTGAGAGAGAGAGACAGAGAGAAAGGTCTTCCTTTTTCCATTGGTTCACCCTCCAATGGCCAGCGTGCTGCAGCCTGAGCACCGCGCTGATCCAAAGCCAGGAGCCAGGTGCTTCCTCCTGGTCTCCCATGCTGGTGCAGGGCCCAAGCACTTGGGCCATCCTCCACTGACTTCCCGGGCCACAGGAAAGAGCTGGCCTGGAAGAGGGGCAACCGGGACAGAATCCAGTGCCCGGACCAGGACTAGAACCTAGTGTGCCGGCACCACAGGCAGAGGATTAGCCTACTAAGCCGCAGCGCCAGCCACCGTGTTAGATATGTTTCTAAATATATATATTCTTAAAATTTATAAAAGGCATTGGACCTTCCAGTAAATGTTGTCATATGTTGCTATTTAACAGTTGAAATTGCTTTCTAAGTGTTCATTTTATATTGTTATTGTCAGTAAGTATCTGGGAAGCTTGACTTTGTTTCCCCTTTTCTCTATTCTCTTTAAGATGGGAAAGTGACTCTACACTGAAGACATCCCAAGATGTACAGTTTGATCTTTATATCTTATAAAAGGTATGGCTAACATTTTCTGTAAAAATGGCATGGCAAAAGGAGGACTTAATTTATAATTTCACAGCTAGAATAACTTCACAACTCCAACAGTTACAAGAGGAGGTCACTAGGCCCATGGTGCTGACACCATCCGAGGTCTCCAAAGCCATATCATCCCAGCAACTGGCGTGGTACTACAGAACAGACTGACCTTAACAGTGTTGTTATTGTGTTCACTAATCAGGCCAGGTAAAACCACATCCATCAAACAGTCTTCACTAGGGTCCAGAGACTTCCTCATTTCCTTGCCTCTATGAAATCCTCTCATCACTTGGTTAATGCCACCTTAGGACCATTGGCTGCTATTCTCACCCTGTCTTTCATACTATCTTATTTGTTTAAGTGTTTACCAGAGGTGATAATGGAATGAACCAAAGCATTAACCAACCAGAAAGTCAACCAAATGCTGCTACAGAGAAATACTAGGCTCCCTATCTAGGAGACAGTGGCTTGAGACATCACTCCATGCCAGCAGAGGGTAACTCATTGCCCCCATGTTAGTAGGAAGTAACTCTAAAGACAGATCATCATCCTTCCACCCCTCCTGGACTTTTGGGGCTGATGTAATCCCATACAACCCTGATTTATAAAAAAAAAAAAACAAACAAAAGGAGGGAATGTTAGTAAAATAGCGCCATCATATCTGTGGTGCCATCTATGTCCTGGATGCCATCTTAGGCTCTGGATTCTGTTGCCACCTTCCACAGTAAGCTTTGGTCCTAAGGCCCATGTCCCAACCACGGGTTTCAGCTCTACCCCCTCCCTAATGAGATTTACTTCACCTACTTCCCTCCCCTCCATCCCTAGCAAAGGTGTAACAGGACCTGCTTCCAGCACAAGTGCCCTGTCTCTCTTGATTCTCTCTCTCTTTCTCGCTGTCTCCACCAACCCAATGGGCTTCCCCCACCCAACAATAAACATTTCCTCTGACTCCAGTGTTTGTTGTGTTTTGTGGTGGCCTTACACCATTTGAAGGAAGTTTAGTGAAACAAACTGTGATGTGTTTATGGAATAAAAGACAAAAGATTATTTCTGACATAATGTTCCAACCAATTGGACTATACTCATATTAAAATGTGTATACTTAGCCACAGTGTGTAATGATCTGGTTTAGAAACTTACAAAAAATAAATGTTTTTTTTTTAAGTTCTCAGAAGAGATAGAAACACTTCTCATCCAATCCTTAATATATAACTCTTGTCTAGGATCAGTTATGGGACACTCTCCATACCTTTGGTCGTTTCCCCAATTTGTCAGTTTTCAATATCCATTTAGAGACAACATCATGCAAAATAACTGTTATGGGGTAATGAAAAGTAGAATGGTCAATGATGTGTCCTTTTTTTATTTAGAGTACTATGAAAAGGTAATAATTAGATGAGAAAGTTAAAGCATAGAGAAGTTGTGTAAGATGTTAAAGTTCATACAAACAACAAAGTATGAGAAGCAAGATTCTAAACTGACTTGTACCCTACCCAGCATTCCCCCATCCTTTCCCATAATTGATGACATCAAAACATCAGCTTTTCCCCTTTTCCTTGAGACTTGGGAGAATCAAAGCAGCAGCCTTTTGTTTTATTCCCCTCTTCCCTACCAAGGGTTGAATGAAAGGATCCATTGTTGTTTTCAGGGGTGACAACTCCCTCCCCTAAACCAGGCAGAGAAGGAACCAACCACCTGTTACCTTCTCTGAGTTGTTTTTGTTTTCTACCCCCAGTTTATTTTTGTTTCCCTGAACCCCCTTCCTCAGAAGCCATTTTATGAACTGCTATGTGCTACCTGAGCTTCAGTAAAAACAAAACAGGAAAAAAAAAGTACTAGTCGATAGACTCAATATAAGTCATGGAGTAATTCAAAGTTTCAGAAGAAGATAGAGCACAACTCTGAAAAGCACATCTTATATATACGATAACATCTTCAGAAAACTGGATGCTTCAAAATGCCAGAAAATACAGCTGTTATTGACAACCAAAAAAGAGAAAGGTTAAACAGAATGAAAGAATGTGAAACCATGGTAGAATAAGATAGGATTGTCCATAGATCATGTAAAGAAGATTGTCATAACCAAAAAAACCATACAACACAAGGTAATAAATAGAAAAGATTCAGTGAAAAATCTCAGCATAAAATCAGCATGCCAGTAAATATTAGCTATTATGATCATTATGAATCACTTGACCCTAAAGAAACAAAATTTTGTCAATTTGTTAATACATTTATTCATTTACAAATTGTCAGAGTATATTCATAATTATTTTTTTCTGTGACAGCCAATATCTCATTTCATAACAATCATAGGGGCAAGTTTATGCTCATAATACCACCTTCAGTGCTAGTTTTTTTTTAATTTTTTTAGAAAGTATTTCCTTTTTTCTTTTTTTTTTTTTTTTAATTTGACAGGTAGAGTTATAGACAGTGAGAGAGAGAGACAGAGAGAAAGGTCTTCCTTCCTTTGGTTCACTCCCCAAATGGCCACCACAACCAGCACTATGCCGATCCAAAGCTAGGAGCCAGGTGCCTCTTCCTGGTCTCCCATGTGGGAGCGGGGGCCCAAGCACTTGGGCCATCCTCCACTGCACTCCTGGGCCACAGCAGAGAGCTGGTCTGGAAGAGGAGCAACTGGGACAAGAACCCGGTGCCCATATGGGATGCTGGTGCTGCAAGCAGAGGATTAGCCAAGTGAGCCACGGTGCTGGCCCCAGTACTAGTTTTTAATAGTCATTCTAATATTATTGCATGTAGAATCCTTTCTACACTTTTTCAATAATTCTCAAATCATAGAAATGCGATGTCTGATTTAAGAATTCTCTAGAAATATGATCATATCCTTTCCTGTCCTCTCACTCTTTGTTCTTTATTGTAAATATCCTTCCCATTCATTCTTTGTTTTATTCATTGATTTGATACATATATGAGATTTCTCCAAAAATTCATGGAAAAATGCATAATATGAAAAAACCTGCATGAATTTCAGATTTTTTCCACCAAAAATAAGTGTATATTTTAATTTTATTTTACCATGAATGTGTTGAAGTATGCTTGTACATTGAGTATCTATCAAAGTTCGGGTATTTTTTAAGTGTCGTTTTGCTTATTGTCTATTAAGCTATATTCTGGAACTGGACATGGCAGAAGACAATACCTGAATTGAAAAGGAGATTACATGTGAGCACACACAAATCTAAGGGGGAAAAGTGAATAAATAGAATGAATTCAGATACATGATGCCAAGTATTTTCATTTGTAAGAAGGAAAAATAAAATAAGGGGAGAAACATCAAAATTCAATAGGGATCAAATAAGTATGAATAGTGCCTCAAAATCACAATGAAAATATAAGATAACCCTGTGAAGCAATGCCTACAAAATATGTTAGGCAAATATTTTTTGTTTGAAAATATTATGACCTGTCAGTCATTCACAAATAAGGATAGAAGTGTTTTCTCAGATACTCACATTTGGATAATATTAGATGTAGGCAGCAATGGAATATGATAATCCTAATATACCCATCTAATATTAGCACATCTTAAATGACAATTATATTGTTTCACTCATATTTGCCAATTGAAAAGTAAATTATTTTTGAATATTTAAATTGTTAATAAAATTGCAAATAGATGGCATTATTTCCAAAACACTGAAAAACACATGATATGTTGTAAGAGCTAAGAAGCAAAATAAGGAAATGTGAAAAAGGAAATTTCAAAATATGTCTCATTTAATAGGAATAAGTATGAATTATATCCATAAAAATAGCAGCTTATAGTTCTCACTTAAAAACTGATTTAGGAAATTTGGGGCAATAAAATGAATGACAAATGGACGTATGTTTTTTCTTTCATCAGGAATTATGTGGCCATAATCTAATCCACTATGGAATCAAATAGAATAAATGGTAAAGAAAAGATGATTCTATCCTTGCTCACTCTTGTGTAAGCTCAGCCATTCTCCTTCTGCCATTGAAAATCAGAGCTCCTGGGTTTGTTGCCTTCAGAGTCAGACAAAAATACACCACTGCCCTGCTTGATTTGTAGCTAGCAGACAATCAGTTGTGGAACTTCAGAGCATTATAATTTCATGAGCCAGTTAGCCATGTGTATGTGTGTGTGTGTGTGTGTATCTCCCATTGGTTGTGTTTGTGTTTGTCTGGAGAACAAATATAGATGTTATGTTCCTCACATTATATGTACTTAGATGCATATGTAAGACTTTCTATGTAATATATAGCTAATCTCTCCAAAGAACAGAAATGTATTCATAAATTCAAGGAAAGAAGAATTAAGCCATATAGAAATATGCAAAGTTTCCAGATAGTGAGATAGATACATTTTTCATTATCTTATTTGCATTTTGATAATTTTCATATTTTAAAAATAAGCATGTGTTTATTTTGTAATCAATGTCATTAATTGTTATAAAGAATAAGAAAGAAGTTGAATGATTAAAGCATATTTTTTCAATGAACAATTGTCAAAGCTAAAGTAATTTAACTGCTTTTAGAACTTCATGACTAGCATTTTTCAATGTATTTTACAGAAATAACTTTTATCTTTAATCCCTCCCCAGATATATGTATGAAAAAATGCCCTTTTCTTTTGAAGACCTTATTAAATAGGTATATTAAGTCAGTTACACTATGGTTCTGATCCAAAGCTTCTTTAGGTATTTTTCTGACTTTATCTTGTTGAAAAACAACCTAAAATTCTCCTCTCTTCTAAAACTATCATATCAAGGTGCAAGTATCACAAAAACAGACATATCAACAAGGATTTCCAATTTTAAATATCTGGTACATTTCAAAATTATTAATTAGAAGCTCTCAAATGCAGGTGACTTAAACAAATAAAAAGTATATTAAACACATAAGTTACAGAATGGAATTACATCATTAAATGTATAAGTTTAAATGGATATTATATACAGTAGGAACCAGTTTACTAAATGTCACCCACTATCCATCTATTGTTTTCATGCCCTGCCACTCTTAAGCTCTGTTTTCTATTATTCAGTGTTGGTTCTTTATCTAGACTTTCCTGTATCTCCTCTCCCTTATTCACATATGTATTCATGCACAGCCACACACACAGATACACACACACAATACTTTCAAAGTTTTTGTGTCTTCTGGTCAAATAAAAGTGTTTCCCTTGTCATCTGTTTTATTTCGCCTAATAGGACTTAGATCCTAATTGGGAATGTGCCTAACAAGCCAACCACTGTACAGAACTGGATTGGATTAACCATTCTGTGTAGCAAATGAGTTGTAGTCACTTAACTACCAGTCCTTCAAGAGTTACAGGAAGGAAGAAAATGGCAAATGGGAATTACATGGGAGAAGAAAAATAACCACAACTCTAAGAGGTTAAACCAAGCATGCTATTTCAATATTTGTATATGGGTTGTCTTTGTCAAGAACCTTGAGTATACCTCCCACATAGAGGAAGAGGAAAATATCAACACCTTTTTTTCTTTCTCTTCTTCTTATCCCATCTGGCCAATGTGACAACATGTCCTACATGACTTCTAAATCTTGCTTGAATTCACTGCTCCGTGATTGTCAAGAGCATCTCAAATGTTCTTTGTTTCATTAACTAATGCACATGATTCTCCACTCCTCCCCTCATTGATAGAGGTAGGTTTCTCAACCCACGAACTAATCAAGTCTTCTGTATTTAGATTTAGTGAAAGAAGATAATATTAGTAAACCACGAACAATTTATCACCAGTAGGCCTTGTCCATTATGATGCTGTAGGTTTCTATACATGGCTTCTGATTATGATGTTTTGAGAGAGAGACTAACCACAGGAGGCACAGAGTTATAATTAAATGAGTAGATTTCACTCAATATGTTGTACTCAGTTAACTATAACTTAAGTTACAGACTTTTTTCCCCTCACTTTTAATGAAGAGTAGGAGCTTACCTGAATTTCTACTGCCTTTGTGGCTGCCTCTGATTAGTGTCTAAAAATCCCACGAGATTGGTTATGTATGTCTCTTGGTAATGACTTAACTCCTAATTATTTTGTATCTTATATTCCTAGAGTCTGAAATGGTAAAAATATTAACTCAGTTGTACATTTTAGCCATTCATACAGAAAATAATATATATATAAAAATATTATAAGGGGAAAATTCATTGATGATATCATTTCTTTTTTTTTACAGTCTAACATGGTCTCTCTTAGAGGGACTAAAATTTACACTGCTTCCATTGACCTTAGAAATCTATCCATTGAAATAAAAAGTTATTTTCATAATTCCTTCAGAATTAGAGGGTTTACAAGATTAGCATTGTGAATCAGAGGACTTAAGAAAAATGGAAGCCGTGATGTTCTTACGTGACACTTAAACCTTTCTTTCCACTGGACTTCATGAGTCAAGTAGATTATGGGAAAACATGATTTGATACAGCTCATAAAAAAAATGTGCAGGAAAATAAATACAGCAATATTCCTAGGCCTGATACAACTAGAAATGAGCTAGAAAATCGGAAAAAAACCAAACTTCTAATCATGTACAATGTTTCTATTTCCTGGACAATAAGTATATTTAAAATAAGAACAAAAGTCTCACTAATAATATCATACAAAGAAAAAATATTTTATGATAAGGTCATTATATAAATCATATTTTCCTAAGACAGAGTTCTAAAATATTTTAGTTTGTACCCTTAGTGTTACTTTACACACCACTAATTATTTCCATGAATGTATAGGCATTTAAGAATCATCAATTAAACACTCATGGTACATTAAAATATTACGAGATATACAACTCTTATATGGAAATCTTTATTTGCTTTTGGAAAGCCTTGGTTAATAATTAACATACACTTTAAAAAATAACACTAATAAAATTAATGAACATATTCTAGAATGAAATAGGAAGTACTTGATACTGAAAATTCAAGAGAAATAAACAGGAAAAGTAATAGTCTCTCATCTTTTTGGAGTCTTTGTTACTGTCAAAAACAAAAGCATGAAAGCTTTGACGAGTCCAGTTAGTGCAGTGCATGGATCAAAGTGTCAGGCTGATAGGATCAAAGGGAACAAAATGAAGTGGTAATGTTGGACACCAGATTTGAAACCGTGGCAATGATGAGAGGTTCACACAGGATGCAACAGGGAAGCTTTGATTAGTGCACCTTGTTTGTACTGTGAAGGCATCAAAGTGGCAAATGCGCCTGGATCAAATGGGGCAGAATGCAATGGGTAATGGAGCACTCAGCGCTCACTAGAATTTAAGCAGAGATGCTGATGATGTGCTGGAGGCCAGTGCACACATCCCCATCTGGCAGCTGGAAAGAAGAAAAGAAAAGGGGGGGAGTAGGAATAATTTAAAACTCTTGAAAGCTAGCTGATTATGACACCACCAATGAAAACAAGAGCATTTGTAATTACTGCATGAGGTTTGAAAACTAAATCATTTTTAAAACTGGGGAATATTACCAGTTGTTTGATGTTTATTGTGCTTCATGTATTCTCTATTCATTCTAAATAATTCCATCAGGTGTGTTAATTCACAAAATAAATTATCCTAGAAGTTGAATAAATGTAAATCTATATTGCTGGGGCTATTTTTATCTCTTTGGGGTCCATTACATTAGCAGGATTTGTTTTACAGTGATTTGCAGGAATTTGGCAATTCCTGGGAATCAATTCCACTTGAAAATTAAATCTTAAGGCATTAACTGATTTGATTCCTTTTGTCATGCTTATAAGTAACAAATGAGTATACTATTGAAATATTGAAACATCTAAATAAAATGTTCCCTAACATAACACAGTAATAATGTTTCACCTAAAAATGTAAAAGATGTATTTAATTGTGTCAACATTAAAGTAAAATTAAATACCATGAGCATTATTATTTTATTAATTTTAATAAATCTGGAATGTAACACCTGTTTCTGAGGATATGTGCTAGTTGTGTTATACTTATTCTCTTTTATTTTAAAAGTGGTCTTAATAAGGGTATTTCCATGATGAGATTAGACTTTCTGATGACTTGGAAAAGAAAAATACATATTTTTCAGACAGAAAGCCAATGAATAATTATGATCAAGAGGGACTAGCTGATCTTTAACCAAGGCCTGCAAAGCAATGGCCTACCCAATAAAGAAGAAATACAGCATTCATTATTATGCAGCATTATTCTGGCAGTAGTTCTCCAAACAGCATTATGCACACCTGTATGTACACAGAGCAATCTTCATGAAGCATGCATATTTCATAAATTGAATGCATTTATCCTTTTAAGCAGAGATTGTAGTTGTTACCTCAGTGCAAATTTTTGCTTATTATTCTGCTCTCCTAAACTCCCCCAAAAGAGCTTTGCATGGGTTAGTAACTTGCCAAGTCTCTGTAGAATGTATTTAGAGTTTTGTTCTCACAGAAGCAACAGGGGGTGGAAGAACTTACTGCCTGTACCTCTTGAGCATTGATACTCACAGAATGAAGCTGATTGTACATCTGTTCTATCAGGTCTTTGAGAAATGTGAATGTTTTTTTAAAATCTGGTATTTGGTATTTCTACTATTGCTTCCCATCACTTCTTGAAGTCCAGTTTGTATTTGCTAAAAAAATCATCCAGTCAATTATTATTTTTTCATTATATTTTCAAATTGTTGAATATATATGTGGGCCTAACAACAAAATAATATATATATATAATAAAAATATACAAGCTATATATATATATATATATATATATACGTATATATATATTAGTATGCTATTAGTTTGCTTTTGGAAGTGAGGGAAAGTTCCATTTAAGATGAAGTCATAAGGGCTGGCATTCTAGTGTAACAGGCACAGCCACCATTTGTGATGCCAGCTTCCCATATAGGTGCTAATTCAAGTCCCAGATGTTCCACTTCCAATCCAGCTCTCTGCAAATGCACCTGGAAGGTTAGCAGAGGATGACCCAAGTGCTTGTGCCCCTGTCATGCATGTAGGAGATCCTGAACAAGCTCCTGGCCCCTGGCTTTATCCTGGCCCAGGCCCAACCTTTGAGACCATCTAGAGACTGATCCAGCAGATGGAGGATTTCTTTCTCTCTCTCTGTCAGGCCCTCTCTCTTTCTCTGTAACTCTGACTTTCAAATAAATAAATGAATAAATAAATAAATAAATAAATAAATAATTTTTGAAAAGATAAAGTATAGTGTGTGTAAATTTGCTCAAAAAATGGTTGAACCTACTGCAACAAATTTCATTATTCAGCAGTTAAAACTGATATTTAGGAATATGAAGGAAATGATTAAAAGAAATAAACAAGTAAATAAATAAAATATTTTCAACAACCAGCTCATTTGGAGACTTCATAAAAGACCTCATTTGTACATGCACAAAATTATATATAGGAATAAAATCATAATCAAATGCATACACATAAAACCACATGGTGATAAATATTGGAATAAGGCATGAGCAAATTATGTTCATTCTTTTTAAAAATATTATAGTATTTACTGGTTACAAAGCTTTCATTTTTGTTTTCATTTGAATAGCACAGAAACAAAGTAAGGGAGATTTACATTTCACTGGTTCATTCCACAAATACATGCAAAATCTGGGGTTTGTCCAGTTCAAAGCCAAGAGCCTAGAACTCCATCCAGGTCTTCAATTTAGGTAGCAGGGGCTCAGGTAATCTAGCCATCACCTGCTGCCTCCCAGTGTGCACATGTGCAGGAAGTTGGAATCAGAAGTGGAGCAGAAATAGAATCAGACACGCCAGTATGGGATATGGATATTTCAAGCAGAATTTTAACTGCTACACCAAATGCAAACACCTGTTCTTCTTTAAGATATAGTTTTAATCATAGTAATATCAAATATTGTAAGGTAACTGATTAATATTTTTAAAAATTAAAAATTCAAATCCCTTTGCTAAAATTAGAGCTGTATTATAATTTATTCATGAGATAAACATCTTACAGAAATTGAGAATAGTGCTATAAGTATATTTTGAATGATTATTAACACAAATCATCAACTTCTTCTAAATACATACACTGATATCCTGACTCAGAAATAACTATGGCAAGAATCTCTTATGAGACCTAACCACAAAATAAGGATCAGCAATACAAGTTTTTCAGATTCCAATAAGGTTAAATTACAACATTTATGAATTTAGTGATTCAAGATTATATTAATTATCCTGAAGGTACTAGCTATTTTGCTAGTAAAACCATAGCTCATTTTACATGTTTACACTCAACAAAAATGCAACTATGCTCTCCAAACCTAAAACCAATGAATTACTGTTTAAGATGATGTAATAGGATTATTTCAATTTGATAATATCCATTCCAAATGATCACAATTATGTTTTGAGTAAATGTTTGAATTTCTAACTATTTCTTACTGATAGAAAATTAATGTGTAGCCCATCAATATTAGAAGATTAGCTTATTATTTAGGTTAACAAAACATTCTTATTTATTTATTTGTTTGCTTGTTTATTTATTTATTTTAGAAAGGCAGAGAGACAGACATACAGAGATATCCCATCCACTGATTCATATCTTTGTTGCTCACACAGCCTCGGATGGGCCAGTCCAAAGCAAGGAGTTAGGAACTCAGTCTTGTTCTTTGATGTAGTTGGCATTCTCCCAAGTACTGGATCCATCCCCTGTTGCGTATCCAGGGTGTGCATTAACAAGAAGTTGGAAGCATCAGTTGTACCAGGACTTGAGCCCAGGCACTCCAATATGAAACATGAGAATCCTATCAATACTTTAGTTGCTAATGCAAGCACCCACCATATAGGTTAAAAAGCTTTTCATAAGGATTAAAAATCAAATACGTTCATTAGATTCTAATATATTAGATTTATTCTTACACATTATAAGGGGAAATTTTACATATACTTAATATTATTCCTTCCTATTTATTTTTTTGCCTATGCCAGAGTATTTAGACATGCATAAATAAATTTTACTTACTTTAAGTTTATTGCTTTATGCCTTCAAATGTAAATATTTCCAGTAAAACACACTTTAAAACACATGTGCCACATAAGTACCAAAGTTTTAATGGAACATAAAATATCTGAAGTTATATTCATACTATCACAAGTTTATTAGAAAAAATAATATAATGTCAAAAATGTTTACAATTTGTGTGTTTATGTATAAATCCAAAAAAATCTTTTTTACCTATATTCCTATTATTTCTCAGTCTAAACAAGAAATGTTTGAGCTACTATATTTAATTATTTAGGGGTCCTTATATTTTAGTTTCCCAAATCAGTATGATTAGCTTATTTTCTAAATATGTTGGTTTGGTTCTTACTACTGAAATAAATGCTGCAATAGAAAATAAAAAAACTGATATACTGTTATATACAAACTGATAGCAATATCATAAATGCGTTTTTAAACTACCAGAAATAAACTTAAAAGTGTAACAGTGTACACCCTAGTCAATTTCTGCACACATTTCTTAATTCATTTATTCATTCCCTCTCCTAAACTTCTCAGTGAGCACCTATAGTGAAATGCACAGTTGTGTAATGAAAAGTGCATCTATAAACTTTAGGCATATGTTTTCCATTTGGATCTCAGTTTGATCATCTCTAAACATGAGACATATGAGAGCTCAGTCTTAACTTCAGAGATGAGATGAGTCATATCAAAGGTGTTAGCCAAGTGCAAAGCATGGTAGGCATTTGGGAACTTAGTAGCTCTGACTGCTTATTATTTGTCTGTGCAGAGCCTCATTATTGTCCTTGGCCTAGAGGGCTTGCATCTACGTGCAAACTCTGTGTAAAAAATGGCTTAATGTTAGGAACTTAGAATCCTATAATATAAAGTCATAGGCGCTGGAATTGATATAACTAGTTATATGAACCACATTAAAGCAACTACTATTTAATTCAGAGAAGCAGCATTTTCCATTGCAATCATTAGCCTGCTTAGATATTTTAGGGAACCTTTTCTCAGACCATTTGGATAAGTGGCAGGATTTTTAAGTCTCCTATTTGGAGACTGTAACATTCACATCACTGCCCCAAAGTGTGACTCATGCATTTCCAGATGTGACAGGGAATAATAAAGTTTGTGCCATGTACTCAGTTCATGGTCTCTGTGCTTTATTTTATACATACTTTTAAGGGAGTCCAGTGATTGACATCCCCGAATACCACACCCTGGTATGCTGATTATTTTAAATTCAAGGAATTTAGCTAGCAGCGTTTACTGGAAGAGGCTATTCCTCTGATATCTGCTTGTCTGCAGAAAACCTGGACCCTGACGGTCCAGACATTTCCTCTGGTCAGTCCCTCAATTTCTGTCAACTGAACTCATACCACAGGAAGAGAGAGACACCCGGACTCTTTTGTTCTCTATTTCTGGCCCCTAAAGAATTGTTTGCAAGCTACTATTCATTCTGTGGGTTAAATGCATTTTTTGCAGACCCTTTCATGTTTCTTCCCCATTGAGTTCCCCTGTAAATCATTCCCTGTTCCCTTGACATTGCCTGCTCTCCCTCTCCCCTACAGAAAAAGGCACACAGGGTTGGGAGTGGTGGTACATACCGTTGATGGGTTACTTGGGACATCAGTGTCCCGTATTGGAGTGCTTCATATCTAGATTCCTGCTAATACACCCTGGAAGGCCGCGGATGATGACTCAGGTGCTTGAGCCCCTGCCACCCATGTGCGAAACCTGCATAGAACTTCGTATCCCCGGCTTCAGCCTCACACAACCCTGGCTGTCTGAAGGCATTTGGAGAGTGAACCAATGAATGGAAGATTCTCTCTCTCTCTCTCTCTCTCTCTCTCTCAGCCTTCTAGGAAGAATATAAACTTTTTGTTACTAGCGCAGCTGAAGTTGAAATTTTGCACTTTCCAAACCCACTTCTTCCCTATAAGTGCGAAGAAAACAGTGGTTGTTGCCTCACCAAAGGATACTAAAAGGCTATTCTCCAAGGCAAAAAGACCTCAGTGGCTGCTGGGCCAGTCCCTAACATCTCCCAGGGAGGCAGACCAACCAAGCAGAGTGTCAGAACTAAGGCTGAAAGTGGCTGGTCTTCACCTCTCCGTAAGGAAGAATTCAGACAAGAGGCAGATTGGCACTAAGCAAGCTAGCAAAGTTTAGTGAAGGAATACACCTAACAGACCAGGTGAGCAACTCAGCAGAAAACTGCTGAGTCTGTTACAGTGTGGAAAGTCTCCTGGGCACCTGACTCTCCCTGTTCACCTCTCTACCTTTCCCTGACACATACCACCACCACCATCAGTGTCATCCTGCAGGAATATTCCTGAGGGGCTGGAATTTTGATTTACTGATGTCAGGCTGCACCCAAGACATCCAAGAAAGCTCCTTTTCTCGTGAACTTCTTATTCTTTCTTCCCTCACATCCATGGGCTCATGTCTGTCTCCCTGCCTAACAATCTTTAAAAAAAGAAAAAAGGAATATATATAATTTCTAAATAGTTCTGAATTAGAAGGTAATCACATACCTATGATTTTGTTTTCCCCAAGCTGCAAGGTTTTTTCTTGGCTCATCAATAAATTTGTGTTCCTCTTCTTCTATTTAATCTTGTCAGTGTATTTCAGTGAATTTTCAAAAGGTGATAAGGAAATTTCCCTTCTCCCTTACACTCAGGTCATTAGGAGTTATACCTTGTGTGTCATCTATGGCTTTGTAATTTAAATTATAGTACTTAGAGGACTGAAATTAGCTTTTCTTTTATTTAGATGTGATTACAAGTAGAAACCAGGACATTCAAAGGAAGAAATAAAATCTAGTCCTCATTTACTCTAAAATTCACAAATAAATATTTGGAGAGCAGTGAGCTTTCTTTTCTTATTAGTCTTTGAAAACCAAGCAGAGTATATATCTATTAGATGATGTTTGTTATGTCTGTTTAAAATCAGTCCAATATGTTTTTTGCCGATGTAGGTTCAATCACCTAGCCACAGTTATCATTTTATTTTCTGTGTGCTGTAGATTTATATGTAGGAAGGTTCTGGTATGATTTGTGAAAAGGCACTTTGTTGGAATGAATATCAAACTGTTACTTTTAAGGGATGAATTTTCTTTATAATTGC
This sequence comes from Lepus europaeus, assembly GCF_033115175.1. Classification (NCBI taxonomy): domain Eukaryota; kingdom Metazoa; phylum Chordata; class Mammalia; order Lagomorpha; family Leporidae; genus Lepus; species Lepus europaeus. Next base: position 45,234,542 of record NC_084834.1, on the reverse strand, counting down.
TACTGGCATTAACAGTCATCTTCAGAACTTCCCCTAGAAAACCGACTGATGGATGGGTATACAGGATAATCAAAAGAGCTACTGGAGATAACGACATTTCTGTATAGGGAATTGCTTGAGGAAGATTTCCTTTTCAGCAAGATGACTACCACATAGGGTTAGGAAGTTTAGAAAGGAGTTCCCTTCCCGTTCGGCCTTAAGGCAACACCATAAGCTCAAATGGGCTTTGTCCCTCCTAAGATGTTTGCTTTCTTCAGCAATTCTTAGTTTAATGGGCATAACAAGAAGAACTGGATTCTATTGTGTGAAACAGCAGGTCAGCATTTGCTCCTGTTCTCACTGCACTTGAAAAAAAAATGAGTTTCTTACACACAATAGCTAAAACAGTTCCTTTCTCCAAGTATGTTAGTTTGTGTTTTACAAGGCTGATGGGATTAGAATTTTCTCTTTTTGGCATGCCTCAATTCCCTTTCACACATTCCTGTATGTGTAATATGAGAGTAGAAATAAATCTATATTTTTAGTGTATTCCATGAACTTTTGTCTTTTTCTCACATTAACATTTCAGATAGGCATTTAATTTAATTATTTGATCTAATCTGATGAAGAAACACATCAAGAAAATATAAGCAATACACAAAAAATTTCACAAGTCACATTTTGGTTTCTTATCAATGTCAAATGGAATTTTATTTCCTTCATCTCTTCTTTGCTGGTGATCTATTGCCTCAGTTATTTCCAATATCCATGCCATTTTATTTCTCTTCTCAGCCTCTAGTAGCTGAAACAGACTTTACAATGGTAGTATTGATGATATTGATGTGAATTAGAAGATAGTAATCTAATGCTATGACTCAATGCCATCATCAGTTTTGACCCCATTATACTTTTGTCATTATTGTTGTTTTCCTATGCACACACACAATCACACCCAAGATCTCGGCTTGTCCTCAAGAAAAAATGCTATCTAGTAGAAATATAATAATATAAAACAAGACACAAATATGATTTTACAATTTAGCTACATTCAAAACAACAAGAACAAACCGAAAACTAATTTTAGATGATCTACTATTTAAACAAAGAAAAATGTTACCATACAATTGTAAACAATATGCCATTATTAATATGGACTAATATTTATAAAAATAATACTCCTTTCTATACTGAGTTTCCTATACTGATAATAATTGAATTTTTTTTCTTCCTTGCAATAAAATATTTAGAAGAAACAAAAAAACAACTCAGATAAGATTTATTTGGGGCCTATGTTCAAGCACAAAGGAGATGACACAACAGGGTGAGAGTCCACAGACTGTTTAAAGAAGGGAACTGTGCAGGGTTTTTATCAGGAGGGGAACAATGGTGCTCAATCAGCATAGGGTACCTCAACTTGCACACTACTCAGTGTTCTGCTCAGGCACTGTTGTTTTCCATTTGCACACGACACACTAAAAATGACAGGATTGCTCGCTGCTGCCACCCCAAGAATGCCACATATGGGTCCCACTGAATTACTGTGGACATGAATGGAGTCAATAGAGGATGTTTTCCATTTAGTGTGTGGACATTCCTTGTTCCCAGCTGGTTTGGAGCTGGGTGGAGTGACCTGCTGTCACAGAGACAGACATAATCTGGTGGTTGACAGATACATGTCACGTCAGGAGGTGTTGATTTTGCAAGTACTGTGTCTACCCAGCTCTTTCTCTATCAGTCCAGCTTCCTGAAAACTCAACTGGGAAAACAGTAAGAGATGGCTCAAGCACCTGGGGCCCTACAACCCAAGTGAGAGACTAGGATGGAATTCTAGGCTCCTGGCTTCAACCTGGCCCAGCCTCAGCCTTTGTGGCTATATGGGGAGTGAACCATTACATGGAAGATCTCTGTCTCTCTCTTCTTCCCTCCATCTCTCTGTCACTCTGCCTAGCAAATAACTGAAATAAGTCTTTAAAAAGCTTATATATTTTATACACAGGGTAAAAGTTGGCAGTGTTGATTTTGTTAGAAGATTGCTTCTGACAAGTCACCCTGATCATGATTGTTTTCTGAGCATAGTTGTCCAGCATTCCTATATTCTATGACCTAGCTGAGACCTATCCAATGACTTATTTTTCTTCTTGATTTTTTTTTTAATTTATATACAGGTGTTTTGCCACCAGAAATCCTGATTAATATAACTCTTATCTCTTTCAAGGCTACTTTTCCTCTGCATACATTTAAACCATCCTTAATAAGCAAAATGATTACTAGTTTGTCCTAAATAAATTACAGTCAGCCATGCATATCAAATTAACAGCCTAATTAACTGGATATACTGCTGTATGTTTAATATATAGATTGAGCTGAAATGGAATGTTGAAGGCTCCATCTTTAACCTCAGTACTTCTTACTCTTCTTTTCCCTCTTAAGCAAATTTCACTGAAACTATCATGTAAGAATTCCTCTTTCCCTGTCTCTTCTTTTTATTATGCTTACCTTGATTTAATTTTTCATATTCATGATGGTAAAAGGCACAATTAATCTCCTATAACATTCTTTACACAATACTGAAAATGAATATGCAAAGTAGAAAGCTATGTCTGGATATTCCATGATAAAATTCTGCAAAGTCAATTTCCACCTGCACACTGAACCATCCCCCCATATATTTCAGGATGATTTCCAAGATTCTTAAATTGAATTGTAAGGTTGTTCTCAACATGGAAACATTTGCATTTATATCTCAAAAGCATTTCCATGTGCTCCTCATTTCAAAAACGGCATACATAGATAATTTTCATTTATTTATTCATTTTTATTTATTTGAAAGAGAGAGAAAGAGGATATGTAGCATCCACTTATCTACTTCACAAATATCCATAAAGCCAGGGCTGAACCAGGCCAAAGCCAGGTTCCAGGAACTCTCCAGGTCTCCGACATGGACTTTAGGGCCTCAAGTATTTGAGCCATCATTTGTTACCTTCCAGGTGTATTAACAGGAAGCTGAATATGAAGCAGAAGTGGGGCTGAATTTCAGCTTTTAAATATGGGTGTGATCATTTCAAGTTACTGTCTAATCCACTGTACCATAAAGCCTATCCCCATATGTTATTGTTAACATCACAATATAAAACAAATTCCTCAGCGTCTTATTGCTGAGTTAAACACATCTTTAAAAATTTTCCACAACACATATATCTCTCATTTCAGCATTTATTATACTACATTAATTCTTTATTCATTTTTATGTCTATCCAATATGTTCTCAGATTTCTGGAAAATAAGCCCAATAAATATTTGTTGGATAAATGGACAATTCAGCAAGAAAATAGGCTTTAATAAAAATGTATGCATTTGTTTTAAACTTAATTATAATAGATGAGAAAATGGTAGAACTCTGAGACATTTTGTTGCAGAAAAACTTGCTGTTTGAAATTGGACCTGCATCTAATATTTTTTCTGCCACTGATGAGCCCTGTGGTTTCAGCAAAGCTACAATTTGATTCTAAATTCACAAATACATAAATATTAAATAAAATTTATATGTATATAATGGAGATAGGAATATTTTATAAACACTGCAAACATTAAAGACATAGTGAGATACAATATATAAAAAGCTCAACATGTTACCAAGTAAGGCAGGCTCACCATCCTATGCACAAAAAGACCAATCTGTGACACTGATACTTTGAAAAATAAAAAGCTTTATTTATGTGATTTATGAACAAGAAGGGGTAGAGAGTGAGATCTAAGTCAGTCTTATTGATGAGAAGTCTGGGGCAAATTTTATAGGTTCAGTAGGCAAAACTGGTGCATAGAAGAACTGGCAAGAAAGGTAATGTTTGGGATGCTTAGAACCAGACCATTTATAGTAAAGTTTAGTAAAATGGGTTTCAGCATTGGCTCGATAGACCCTTACTTCTGAAACAATTCCAGCATTCAGGTCCTTCCTGGTCCTTTATCTGGTCCTTAGGGTTAGGTTTTAGTCCTCTGTGAATGCTGAGAATGTGTAGTTTGAAATATTTGCTTTGTGCTTCCTCTGCTCCCACATGAGGGGTCCTTATGCTGCTCTCTTGGACAGACAGGGACTTCAATGGTGTAATCACTCATTCTGGCCGAAAACTATTGCTAAAACACAAGACAGGGAAATTTCAGGGAAGGGAGAGCAAAACATGTTAGGAGGTCTTTGAGCTCTGAGGGCATCCAATGTAGCACCCAACTGTTAGATGGCACTCTAAGTTTTACTTCAGTATATTGTATAATCTGTTGAAGCACTTAATAGTTTTATTATTCAACAATATCATTGCAATTACTGTACACAAAGCACTATCATTAGCCCTTAAAACTTCAAAGAACCCAAAATTTAAAAACCATATGAGTTTAGATACTCTTGTATTGTAAATAGTACGTTAATGTGAGAGATAGAGAGAGGTGTGTGTAGTAATGGGGATTGCAAATATTTTGATTTCCCAAGTTTAATGAAGTTGTGTAAAGGTGAGTCCCAGATATTGATGACCTTTTATTTCAGCATCCTATATTTTGAGGGTGCCAGTCAACAAATGTGTGTTCTCTTTTCAGTATCTTTAACCAGAAACAATACAACCCAAATTGATTTTTAGGTAACAAATTTGACTTTCAACTAGTTCTTTCTATTTGGAAATATAATAATCTTCCTGAACATTTGCATTCATTTATAAAGAGAAAGGTGTCATTGTCTACTGTAAATCAATCCACTATGTACCAACTCACTGGATGCTGCTATCTTTTGTTTACTTGAATAGATGAGTGCTACAGGTGCATCTCCTAGTTGCAGGTTAATTTTTAAGATTTATGTATTTATTTATTTGAAAGTCATAGTTACAGAGGAAAAAGGAGAGACAGAGACAGAAAATTTTTTTTTCTGCTGGTTCACTTCCCAAATGACTGCAATGGCCAGGGCTTGGCCAGGTTGAAGCCAAGCAGCAGGAACTTCATCTAGGTATCCCATATGGGAGTAGAGGCCCACACACTGAGGCCATCTTCCACTGCTTTCCCAGGCCATTAGCAGGGAACTGGATTGGAAGTGGAGCAACCAGGATAGGAACTGGTGCCCATATGGGATGACAGCATCATAGGCAGTGGCTTTACCCACTCTACTATAGTGATGGCTTCAAAATGTAGTTATTTTTATTAGTAATTTAAAGGCAAACAAATAGAGCAATAGAGAGAGACACATGCATATTAATGCAGAACTCCCATGTACTGGATAACTTCCCAGATTTCAGCAACAGTAGGAACCTGGGCCATGCCCAGGTTGGATGTATTTTGGAACTTCTTTCAGATCTTCCATGTTGGTGGTAGAGGGACTACTACTACCTGTTGCCTCCCAGGGTGCACATTAGCAGGAAGCTGAAATAAAAAGTGAGACGTGGAAGTTATATTGAAGCACTTTGATGTGGGATACAAGTATCCCAATGGAATCTTAACCACCATGCCAAATGCCTACCATTAGATTCAGCTATTCAAATGAAAAGTAAAAACCAATAGTTACAGGATCTTCAATCTTAATAATATTTTCTAGAATATTAAGAATTACACTGTATCTCCTATATTGAAAGGGATTCTTAAAGTTTTATATCAAGAAGTGGTCATTTAGATGTCCAGGGGTAATTGACAAACATAGGCCTAATCAGTTTATTGTCATACTTATAAGCCAGACTTCTTCAACAGATCCCTTAATATTCTTAATACATTGAAAGAAAACAAACAAAAGTAATATTTAATATTATAATAAGATAATCCTTTGTTGGGACCAAAAACTCCAATTCTGACTTAAATTTCTTAATTCATTAATATTTATTTTAAAGACATATTATCTTTCATTTATGCACTAACAACTTTGCAATATTTTGCCAAATAAAGAGCTTATTATTAAGATCACTTATGGCACATTTCCTTGGTTTTATAAATATATCTGCTCTATCAAGTAGACAAGTTTATATATTATCCTACATTTAATTGATCTAAAGATGTGGTGAAATACATGGCTTCAAAAAGGTAATTTTTTGGTTATTATCGCTCTTATTTTCCATTATGTGAAATGGTACACAAGAGGTTAGTTTACACATGCTTGATTTTCAATATTCTGATAATACAGTGATAAATTATGCAGCCAGCGCTGAGGCTCACTTGGCTAATCCTCTGCCTGCGGTTCCGGCACCCTGGGTTCTAGTCCCGGTTGGGGTGCTGGATTCCGTCCCGGTGGCTCCTCTTCCAGTCCAGCTCTCTGCTGTGGCCCAGGAGGGCAGTGGAGGATGGCCCAGGTGCTTGGGCCCTGCACCCGCATGGGAGACCAGGAGGCAGCACCTGGCTCCTGGCTTTGGATCCGCACAGCGTGCCAGCTGTGGCGGCCATTTGGGGAGTGAACCAATGAAAAAGGAAGATCTCTCTCTCTCACTGTCTAACTCTGTCAAAAAAAAAAAAATTATGCCTGATTATAAAGAACAATTACACCAAAATATCCACTCCTTGCAAATGTTTTCTGTGTTTCAGCATTACTATGTGTGACATTTTTTATTCTCATTAAATTTTAGAGAACGCATTGATTTTTGTATCCTTTCAAGAACTAGTCTTTATGAGGTGATATTGTTATGAGACGATGAAGGCGATCTTGGTTGTGTCTCACTGAAGAATTTCCAAGTGGACAGGGACACTGAGAAACGCAGGATATATTAAAGCAAGAAATCTCCTGCCATAGCAGGAGCCACAGCTGATGCCACAATATCAGGAGGGGAGCTGCCTAGGAAGCCAGTGGTACTGGCTCCTTTTATGCACAGTAGTGGCTACCTAGATCTAACCAATCAAGGGAATAGTAGAATAAAGCTAATGACAAATCACAGGGCTAAATTAAGAGCCAATCAGGAGGCTGGAATAACAATCAGGGGCTGGGATAAAGCCCATCAGAGTACTGGAATTAGGAAGGCTGTCTAGCCTATCATCCTGAGATACACTGAGAGTTGCTAAAGGCAGCTTTTGGAAAGATGCAATACGTTTTCCTACTCTTAAAGGGACTCATGGAACATTTAATTACCAGCTGAATGTACATGGTACTGCCGGGATAACAATGAACTGGAGAGATTCATCTTTTTTCCAGTGATTACAACACTCAGTGACAAATTTCATAATAAATAAATCATCACAAGAATAGTGTTTCATAAACAACTAGGCTTACTCTGAGAAACCACTTCACTTTAGAAAACAAGTTAATCTGTGGTGCTATCTAGACAATTGCGTGGAGGAACAAAACAAGGAACAAGGATAGCACATGTGAAAAACCCTTGAAAAGGGCAGTGGAGTTGGCACATCAATTACAGAGCTGAAAGCAGTGAGAGATACAGCTGGCGAGAAAGGCAATGGCCAGACTGTACGATTGTGTACTGACCAAGGTAAAGACTTTTTTTTGCCTAAAAAGTAATGAGAAGTTATTGAAAGTTATATTTTGGAGCCAGCACTGTGGCATAACAGGTAAGGCCTGCAGTGCCAGCATCCCATATGGGCACCAGTTCTAGTACCAGCTGCTCTTCTTCTGATCCAACTCTTTGCTGTAGCCTGGGAAAGCAGTAGAAGGTGGCCCAAGTCCTTGGGCTCCTGCACCCACATGGGAGACCTGGAAGAAGCTCCTGGCTCCTGGATTTGGATGGCAGCCGTTGCAGCCATTTGGGGAGTGAGCCATAGGATTGTGAAGACTCTCTCTCTCTCTCTCTCTCTCTCTGCCTCTATAGCTTTGCCTTTTAAGTAAATAAATAAATATTTTTACTTTTTTGAAAAAGAGTTATATCTTGCTTTTCTTTTAATATTGAAGTTTTCTCATGGTAAATTTGAATTCTGAAAACACCATTTTGGCTGCAGCATGGAGAACTGTGGGGAAAGAGGTTAGGAGAGGATCCAGCATTTTCCTAAATTTCCTGGGTTTTTTTAATTATCATCTGCAATCCTGTTTTCCTCAAACATCTTTCATGCTTCTACTATTTGATATGCAACATTGATTGAATATTTATCTTTGTATTTTTTTATAGTAGACATGAGGAGGAAACATTGAAATCTATTATCAATTGCCATAGATATGAGTGAAAAGACATATCTGAGTACATTATATGGACTTCAACAGTAGATGTTACTGATCCCAAGATGCCTCTAGATCTCTAGCTTACAAAAAGTCTGTAAGATTACCAGATGTCTGAATGAATAATTAATTCACAATTAGATCATACTTACAGGTTTTCTAATATAGATAGCTATTACAATAGGGTTTGTCATGAGAGAAGCAGTGTTATGTTGAGAAACTTCAAAAGATAACTTTTAAAAATGTTGGACAGAATACATCCATTGAATTGGGCTTGTGTTGCTTCTTTGCTTGTTCCTCTCTCCTGGGACTAGAGTATCCATTCTGCTAAACAAGGCTGTTGCCCATTTTACATCTCTCCATGGGTACTGAGACCAGAACGACTAAGGAAAAGATACCATGCTGGTAAATTGCTGGTTGATTATAACTTCAGAATACTCATCAAAACAAATAAAATTTTATTTTTGTGTAAAAAATTATCAATATATTGTATATAATTACTAAAACATACATGCATGTGTCTTCACATGCATGTTCTAACTATATTTTTATGTTTCAGTAAGACAATAGTCACCAGTGTAAGCATGAATAAATATATAATTATTAAGGGTAATTGGAACTGTAAGAAGATGAAGACATAATCTGATTATATTAACTTTAAAGGATCCATACTAATAATTTTCTTTAAAAGCCAGTTAAATAGTTTTGGTATAGAAAAGTTAGGGAGATGGATAGAAGACTAGGAATGAATGAATGTCAGATTACAAAGAAATTACATTTCATGGAAAGAGATGATTTTCTGTAATTGTGTGTTAAGATATGGAAATACAAGGAGGAAGAGTGAGAAAGCAGTAGAGTTAAGCGAAGGAGAAGGAGTATTTTATTTAATGTTTCTGTTTTAGAGTAGACATTGAATCTACCAACTAGAATGGACATATGGCTCTTTCAGATAAGGAGGTAATGAAATCATTTCAACTTCTCCAGAGGGTGGGCCATCCATTGTGCTTCAAATACCAGCAATTCTCTTTGAGTAGGATAAAGAGGTTTTGTTCTTTAAGGACTGGGACTCATTCTTTCATTCAGAACCGGTCTATTGTGATCTGCTATATCCTAGGGTTTGGATATGAAAAGACAAAGTCCTTGTTTAAATGAAACTAAGAGAATGTGGATTACAAAAATAGAAATAAAATTGCAATCATGATAAATTCCTTAAAAAGGAGATATTTACATAGGAAATGGGGAAAAATTTATGAAGAAGTTGAGAAAGTGGAGGTGGAGAAATGGAAAAATTTTTGACAAGTTCAGATGCTGGGCCCCATATATAGGGGTTCTCTCCTTCAGAATGCCAGAGCCAGAGGCTTGGAATAAAAACTCCTTCAAGGGCACAATTTCAAGTGACAGCCCAATAACTCACACAGGCACTCCAACATAACAGCTGTCACACAACTACAGAGGCAGCTTTTCAATGGGGTAAAAAAATACGTACACACACATGCACATAAAACAACACAACTTTGCCCTTCCTGTTCTAGCATTCCATAAGACTTGACTGCCTTATGGGAACAAGTTCCTCTTTATACCTAACTTGCTCATAATTATTAATTTAGGGTGTGCAGAAGCTCTTATGCCTGGAATTAAGCTAAGCTCATGCAGTAAAAAACTAAAATTAAGAAACACTGTATATTAAAAAGTTTAAGACAATATTAATTACTGCTTATTTGTGGGGGAGACTGAATCCAGAGAGGCCTAGAGGAACTTCCTAAGCCTGCCTCGAGTTTGAAGATCTGTCTTTAAGTTTCAGATCCCTGGCAGTAAACATCACAGCCCCAGAGTGCTTTTGCCTAAGGATCACTGAGGTGGTATAATAGGATTGGCTAAATCCCTTTTGCGTCACATCACTCCACCCCTTGCCCGCATATGCTCTGTACCTCAGCTTTATAAACACCTCCCTTTTACAATAAAGTGAGATCCTGCTTGGACTGGGCTCCCCACCGCGTCTGATTGTCCCCTGGGTTCAGGGAGGCTGAGTGACAGGTGGCGCACTTCCCCTCCTAATTCTCTTGCAGTGAAAAGGAAGAGTCACCACACTTACTTACTATGTATTCTGAGCTACACTTTGTGATAAAAACTTAATGTATTCCCTCACAACAGGCTTATTTTTGTACCACTACTATAATTCCAGTTCTTAAGGGTTATAAAATTCATCAAGACCATTTAACTATTTGTGTGATTTCAAAATCCATGTCTTCTGTTATACCTGTCAATAGTATTGAGTAATGCAGGCAGATTGATACATTGATGTCATTGAATTTGACAATGAAAGACCTTGGAAAGTTGGTACTCATACAGTTATGAGAGATGGAGTCTGGTGCAGGGGCAAAAGGGTTAACAAAAGAAATTAAAAGGTATAAAGTAAAATTCTTATTCATTTGTAAGAAGTTTCATAATGAGGGAAACTGTAAAACTGAGGCCAAAACAAAGATTATTTCTCCTGAAAAGATGTGTTATGAAATTTTAGAGAGACGGAACAGAAATAATGGCCAAAAAAAGCAGTTGAAGAATACAGATACAAAGATGTAAGCAATGTCACAAGTTTTCAGAGATAGGAAACGAAAACAGTAGTGTGCGGGTAGAATGATTTAGAAAGGAGAATGGGTATCTCTTCTTTAATGCAGAAGGGACTATACTAAAAGCAGCTGAAAACAAGCAAGCCTAAATTTTAAAAACCCATAAAAGTTATTATTTTCCTTCAGAACAACATAAATATTCTTTATTCTGGAATTCAAGTTTTGAACAAAGTTGAATTGGTACCAAATTGCCCTTCCCTCTCATAACTTCACAAACTGATGCTTTATACAGACTGAATCACTGTACTCATTGTCATTACCATGTGGCTGCTGCTTCTGTTTCCCCATATCAATGTCTCATTTAAACAGCTTCCCAGCACAGATGTCACTCCCACCCATCACAGCCACTCTCATCTGTAATGTCCAATCCCAAGCTGCCTCTGTAAAGCCATCCGTAAAACCACATTAAAACATTACCAGCCATTCCTTCCCAGAAGGGATTATATATACAAAGTATTAACCATTTACTGTTATATGCTCCGATATTACCCACTCTATGGATATGCTGGGTCTTCAAAAAGTTCATGTAAAAGTCATACTATGAAAAAAATTTGGATGCATGAATTTCAGAAAATTCTGCACCAAAATGAACTATGTTTTCATTCTATTTTTTCATAAACATTTTTAAATATTCATTTATTTATTTATTTGAAAGTCAATGTGTGAGAAAGAAAGAGGGACAGAGAGATCTTCCATTCACTGGTTCACTCCCAAATGCCTGCAACAGCTGGGGTGAGGCCGAACCAATGCCAGGATCCCGGAACTCCATCTGGATCTTCCATTGTGGGTGGCAGGAACACAACTAATTGGGCCATCAGCCGCTGCCACTCAGGCACATTAGCATGAAGTTGGATTAGAAGCACAGAGTACTGGGTACTTGAACGAGGCACTCCAATAAAGGATTTGGCTGTACTACATAGCAACTTAAACCATTGCACCACAAAGTCCACTCCATGAACTTTCTGATATATTCTAGTACATCAATCCACATGATGTATACCCACATGATGCTTGCTCTTATTTGTATATATAGTCATGGGGTGGTATACGTCTTTCTGAAATTCATGTTGAAGTCTTTTAAAGCTTTTAATTAATTCATTTTTATTTATTCTAAGAAAGGGAGAGGAAGGAGAGAGAGAATTCTCAAATAGCCCTAGCAGCTGGAGCTGGACTACACCAAAGACAGTAACCGGGATTATAATCTGGGTCTCCCACACAGGTAGCAGGGAGCCAACTTCTTATTCTGCCTTCCAGGGTGCACACAAGCAGAAAGCTAGAATCATAAGCAAAGCTGGGACTTGAACCCCCACACTCTGATATGCGGTGTATACGTGTCAAATAAGATCTTAACCTAATGTTAGGTCAAATGGCCACCCCAATATGTTGAAGTCTTACCTCCCTGTACTTCAGATTGTGACTAGCTGGAAAAAAGTGCACAGAGAAGTCATCAAATTAAAACCAAGTCATATTTGTGAATATAAAACAATGTGATTGGTACCTGTTAAGATGAGAAAGTTAAGAACACAGACACACACATAGCAAAGATATGTGAGGAAACATGGAGAAAATACCCAGCTACAAGCTAGAGGAAGCCCTAAGTAGAATCCAATCCTGCCAACATCCTGATCTCAGATTTCTGGCTTTCCATACTGTGAGAAAGCAAATTTCCATAATTTAGGCTTCCCAATCTGTGGTACTTGTTATGGTAGCCCTAGAAAATGACATATACGTAAAATGCAGTTGTATATAATATATGCACATATTATGTGTTACACTTTTATAATATAATCATGTAGATATTAAACTTCTTGGTATTTCTATATCCCCATTCTTAATATATCAGTGATTTTTTAGACAAATTGTAGTATAACAGAATGTTTAAACATCCAGACAATGGAGAAAAGTAGACATGAGTTTTATCAAATTCAGATATAACAACTAGAGCTTTCACAAAATTTTCATTTCTCTTAGCCTTAATTTTCTACCTGTCTTTCAGGGGTAATAAGACTGTATTCCTCACGAGTGCAGAATTACAAATAGATGGCATATTAATATATAGCTAAATATAAAAATATATAATTATTAAATAGAATTACTGTACATAGGTATTTGATTATTAAATATTAATTTACAATATTTAGAAATAAACTAAAAATAATCTTATTCAAACTTTTAATAAATTTCCTGCCATACCCCTATTAAATGTTTTTCTGATTTTATTTTTTAAATTAAATGCATGATGTCAGATTTTATCACTGATTTTTATGTATTAGAGATAGATTTTTATAAAAAAGCTCACATGTATATGACTTTCTTGATGATCACAATTCATAGTAAACTAATTTAAATGATTATATTTCGAATGATTTAATTGAGCACTTGATTAATCATTTAAATTTAAATGATTTATTATGTAGAGTGGATTTATACACTGACTAGATAATTCTATTATTAAAAAAGGAAAAAAAAAGGAAATTATCATGAAAGATTAAATACTTTTCAACTCCTTTTCACAAACTTTCTCATTGCCAGTTGAGTGGAATCTATGATTACAAATCGACTAAGCAGGTATCCCGGGAGGTGAGGGAGCTCCAACACTTCCTTTTAGCATGACGGTTTCTGCCAGACTCCTGAGGCACTGAATTTGGACTTTGTATATCCTATAAGGGGGCAAAATATAAAGCCTGTGACCTTCCTCATTATGGGAAATGTAATAAGAAACCAATCACATAGGAAGACAGAGGTCTCTATCTCATTGTAAAAGTGAATCATTCAATAAAAGTCCCTGATCAGAAATAACAAGGACAGAAACTTCTTCCTTCAACCATGGATACTAAAGAGAGAAGACTCTTGAAAAATCACCCTACAGTTGACCCTCACATGGGGTGAATTTCTGGATTCACAGAGGGTGGTTGAAACAGTTCCAGTAAATTAATATAAAATGAACTTATATTGGTTGTATCATTAATTACTAAGCAGAAACAAATGCATTATCCAGTAAAAACAATTTCCAGCCCTAGCTTGGGAAAAATATGCCAAGGAATACATGATCAGTACAGAATCCAACACCATAAACACAAAGAGATGCAAAATAGACATAGGATAAGGTGAATTAAAAGCAACAGAAACAATAAGCCGATAAAAATATCTGAAGAGGATGTTAGTAACAAAATTTTCAGAAAGATATAATTTTTTTTTAAAACTTAGGCCTGGGGTTGGTGTTGTGTTGTAGTGGATTAAGGCACCACCTATAGCGCCAGCATCCCATATGGACACAGATTCCAGCCCTGGCTGTTCCACTTCCAATCTAGCTCCCTGCTAATGGCCTGGGAAAGCAGCAGAATATGGCCTAAGTGCTTGGACCCCTGCACTCACATGAGAGACCAGAAGGAATCTTCTACCTCTTGGCTTCAGACTGGCCCAGCTCTTGCCATTGTGGTCATTTGGGGAGTGAACCAGAGGGTGGAATCTGTCTGTCTGTCTCTCTCTCTATCTATCTATCTATCTATCTATCTATCTATCTATCTATCTCTGTAACTCTGCTTTTCAAATGAATAAAATAAATCCTAAAAAAAAAAAAAAAGACCTAGGCTAACTAGATCTAAAGAAATGAATGAGAAAGAATAAAGAATAAGTAGGTAACTAAAGACAATATGAAGACCCAAGGAAATTTTAAAATAAATTAGAAGAAATAAAAAACAAAGTTGTTGAACTTTTTAAACACATGAAACATTTATAGCTTACTAGATTTAGTAGAAGAAAAATTTAATGAACTAAAACAAATTTTTGAAGAAATTTTCCAAAATACAACACAAAAAGGCAGAGATGGAAATGTATAAAAAACAAGATATTAAGAAACACATGGGGCTGGCACTATGGCTGAGTCCAGGCTGCTTCTCTTCCCATCCAGCTCTCTGCTATGGCCTGGGAAAGCAGTAGAAGATGGCCCAATTCCTTGGGCCCCTGCAACCACATGGGAGACCCGGAAGAAGCTCCTGGTTCTTTCTATTTGTAGGCATCTGGGAGTGAACCAGCAGATGGAAGACCTTTCTCTCTGTCTTTCACTCTGTTTGTAACTCTAGCTCTCAAATAAATAAATAAATCTTTTTTTAAAAAAGGAACACGTGATGAGTGTGAAATTTTAATCAGTGCTTGTGATAAGGATGAATAAACATGAGATTATGGTTGAGAATTAATGAATAACTGAAAACTGTGTATTCATAAAGCTTTGTATTATTAATCAGAGAAAATTAAAGTACTTAAGTATATTTACAATCTAAAAAAGAACTACAGGGGCCTATGCTGTGGTGCAGTGGGATAAGACACCATCTGTACCCCTAGCATTCCATGTGGGTGCCAGCTGCTCCACTTCCAATTACTTGTGTTTGAAAAATAATTTTGATGAAATGAATCTCCAAGTTGACAATGATTTATCTCGGTAAAGAAAAATAATCAGCTTCTAAATTTCTTTATTGGTATTAAGTTTGCTGTCAGTGTGGTTATTAGTTCTTTATGATTTCTAGAACTTTTGTTGTCCTTTGTAGGTTTTTTTTTTTTTTTTTGACAGGCAGAGTGGATAGTGAGGTAGAGAGACAGAGAGAAAGGTCTTCCTTTTTGCCGTTGGTTCACCCTCCAATGGCTGCTGCGGCCGGCGCATCATGCTGATCCGAAGCCAGGAGCCAGGTGCTTCTCCTGGTCTCCCATGCGAGTGCAGGGCCCAAGCACTTGGGCCATCCTCCACTGCTTTCCCGGGCCATAGCAGAGAGCTGGCCTGGAAGAGGAGCAACCAGGATAGAATCCGGCGCCCCAACCGGGACTAGAACCCGGTGTGCTGGCGCCGCAAGGCAGAGGATTAGCCTGTTAAGCCATGGCACTGACCCTTTATTTTTTTTAAGATTTATTTACTTGAAAGAGTTACAGAGAGAGAAACATTTTCCATCTGCTGGTTCACTCCCCAAATGGCTGCAAAACCAGGCTTGGGCCAGGCCAAAGCCAGGAGACAAGTATTTCATCTGGGTCTCCCACCTGTAAGCCCGGGGCCTAAGGACTTGTGCCATCTTCCACTGTCTTCCCCATTTGGGGAGTGAACCAGTGAATGGAAGATCTCTCTCTCTCTCTCTCTCTCTCTCTCTCCCCCCGATCTTTCAAATAAGTAAATGTTTTAAAAAATAAAATAAAATAATGAAAAATTAGCTAAATAGACATGTTCCTGGATGAAGTAACCATGAAAAATTATGAAATAAGAAGACTTAAAATTTAAAACATAATGAGATTCCCTTCAACACCAGTGAAAATATATAATATAAAGGACAGAATACATTGCTGGTGAATACATGAAACAATGAACACTTTCCATATATATGTAATACATACAAATACTTTTCCAAAGTTACATATATATGAAAAATATTACATACATATGAAAAACATCTTTTTTCTTAAGAGTTTACATCTCAAGAAGTAAAATGTATGTGTAGTTGTCATATGACAAACCATTCCTACATATTCATTCAGGAAAAAATGAAAGCGTATGTCCACAAAACTCAAGCACACGATGTTCACTGAAGATTTATACAAATAATCAGTGCTGGAACTAACTCAAATAGCCATGCACAGGAGAATGGAGGAAGAAATGTGGCATATTAGCATGTCACACAAAACTGCATAGGTGGGTTTTAAATCTTTATGCTGAGCAGAAGAATCCACACATTAAAAATGACAAATATTATGATTCTACATGAAGTTCCAGAACAAGAAGAAGCTAATGATATAGTAGAAATCAAATAAATGATTACTTGAAGTAAGAATGTGAAGATTTATTAAAACAAGCCCAGGAGATGTTTTTAAGGTGTTGGGAATTTTCTATATCTTGATTGGAGCTATATTTAACAGATGTTTACATTTACCAAAATTATGCAAAGTATTCCCTTAAATGGATTTGTGCACCTTACAAAAATCTCAAAAAGTATATTAAAATAATAATATATCTTGACCAAGTTGTCTTTATCTAGGAAGAATATATCAAATATTAGGAAATTTAGTGTTGTTATTCACCATAAACAAATGTTTCAATGAATACTACAAATGATTTTAAGATTAAAAATGTACTCAAAGTTTAAAAAATGCTAAGCAAATTAAGAATGATAACTGGTTTCATAACTCTGACAGAGTGCACCTACAAAAACATTATGACAAATATGCTTAATGATAAAATGCCATCTTTACATGATGACTTTTATCAGCACTATATTCACTACTCACTGGAGGTTCTCCATACTTCTGAGAAGAATATTGAATAAAAAAGCAAAACAATTGCAAGAGAAAATTAAAATTGCTTTATTTGTATATATGATTTTTTTAAAAAAAACTTTGTTTATTTTGAAAGTCAGAGTTAGAGAGAGAGTGAGGGACTAAAAGAGGACTAAAAGATCTTCCATCTACTGGTTCATTCCCCAGATGGCCACCACAGCTGGGGCTGGGCAAGGCCAAACTAGAGATGAAGAGTTTTCTCTGGGTCTCCCGCGAGGCATCTCTTCCTCTACTTTTCCCAGTCCATCAGCAGGGAGCTGGGATAGAAGTAGAGCAGCTGGGACACGAACTGGGGCTCATGTGAGATGCTAGAGTTACAGGTGCCAGCTTTACCCGCTACACCACATCACCAGCCCCTGTATATATGATCTCTCTTTTAAAAACTGAAAGGAATAAACACATAAAGTGTTTGGGTGTGAAAAAGGCAGTTTGTTTGCTGATGAGGAGGTTTATATACATATGTATTTCTACATACCAGTGATACACCCCTACATTTTTAAGAAGATAACATATTTAAAATGATAACAAAATCAGTGAACTACTCAGAAATAAAATACACAAAAAGACTTTGTAGGAACAGCATCATATTACTTTAAAGCATACTGAAGACTTCAACAAATAAAATGCTATTCTTCAATAAGAAAAGCCCGTATTTTAAAGAGATTTTTAAAGATTCAATTCTGCGCTATGGCGCAGTAGGCTAAGCCTCCCCCTGCAGCTCTGACATTCCATCTGGGAGCCAGTTCGTGTCATGGCTGTTCCACTTCCGATCCAGCTCTCTGCTATGGCAGTACAATATGGTTAAGGCACTTGGGCCTTTGCACCTACATGGGAGACCCAGAAGAAGCTCTTGGTTGGCTCCTGATTTTGGATAGGCTTAGCTCCAGCCATTGCAGCTATTTTGGGAGTGAACCAGCAGATTAAAGACCTCTGTGTCTCTCCCTCTGTCACTCCGCCCTTGAAATAAATAAATAAAATCTTAAAAAAAGATTCAGTTCTCCAAACTGATTATGTATTCCATACAACCCAATTAGAATGACAATGATTGCTTGCTTTTAACAATACTTTAAAAAAACATGGAATTAATGCCAAAAATTGTGGGGAAGAAGAGCTAATCTTCTTACGTAGATGAAGAATAAGTTGAGGGAAGCTGTCTTCTCAGATATCATAAAGTATTAAAAAGTATGGTATTTAAACCAATGTAGTTTATTGCAGTTACAGGCCAACAACATAGAGCCCAAACTTCAACCATTCATACATATAACTCATGATATATGTATAATCTATATTTATAACAGTAAAAAACAGAGACTTCCTATTGAATAATTTATGCAAGAATAATTAGTTTTCACAATGGACTTAATGTTTATGCATCCCTTCCCTGAAATTTTGTATATTAGAATTCTAACCCCCAATAAAATGGTATTTGGAGAAGGCCCTTTTGGGTAGTAATTAGGTTTAGATTAGTGTAACGAGAGAACAAAATCAGTTGGCACCTTGATCCCACACTTCCCAGCCTTTGGAACTTTACATATAGCGTCCAATCCTGTTTGTAATATCTTTAATTAAATAGTGATTTTCTTCCAGCTCTAATCCTTTTTTTTTTTTGCTATAATTCTCACAATCTGATGTTTCATGATTAAAGCCAAACATGAAAGACACCTCCTCAAAACTTTTCTGTAAAGCAAATTCCTACTTTTTGGAAATCCAGTAGATAGGTATAAATATAAAAGCTGGAGTGAAGTTAAGCCTCAGGTAGGCAGAAATATGGAGCAATGAGAATATGCATCCATTGCTGTGTGGTGTTAAACTGCTGCAGATATTTTGGAAAACTGATTGGCTTTACCCAGAAAAGTAAAACATAGCTATACAAAATAACTCACTGAACTTACTTCAAGATACACACAGAAGAGAAATCCAAGATGGCGGAATAGGAAGGGAGCACATTGATATTCTTCGGCAAGACACAGGTTAAAAAAAGTGGAGATACTGCAGGGTCAAGGAAGAGTAGGGGAAGAAACAGCAGCGGAAACTCTTCCGGAACTAGTGATTCACAGTGGACCTGCGTGGAGAGCGTGGGAGCCCAAGTTCGGGACACCAGCGGCAGAATCAACGCACCAGCGCTGGAACGCGAGGTGAGCCGAACCTCCATAGCCCGAGACACCAGCGGGCAAACGGAAAGAGGAGGCTAGAGGGAACGAGGCTTGAAACTCCGTGGGGAAAAGTTCACCAGGCTAACTAGAAGAGAGAGAGGGAAAAAAAAAAAGTGACCGAAACGGACACGAGTTTCTCTCTCTCCGCTCACCCCTCAAGGGCGAGCAAGACAAAGAGCAGGCGCCATTTTGGACATACGTCATAAGCAGGGCGACCTCAGGTCTGCACCGGCCCTGAGCCTAGCAGAAAAACCTGACTCTGGGGGGAGGGGTGAAATAACTGGAGATTAGCATCTAACTTGGCAACCCAGTGGGAGACTGCAGGAGAATTGGAGCCCACAACTAGGGCAGCAGAGATTCCCCGTGTGGTCCTTGGGAAAGAGCTCCCAATCTCTGGCTCCTGTGGGTATATCATTTGCCTGCTAACTACCTCCAATTACATTCAGCTGTGCGGAATTACTTCCCTTTTGAATCAACAAAAGAAAGAGACATTTACCACACCTAACCTGGGAGTGTCATCTTGACACACCCTCAACCCTGAGGAACCAAACACAGCTCTCAGTCCACACCCATCTCAAGCCTCTAAGGCTCCACCAAAAGCAGACAGTCCACTTAATCTAGAGTCATAGTATAACAAGAAAAAAAAAAAACACCACAGTGAAGAAACCAAATATCTCCAACATGCCAAACAACAAACGCATAAACCAAGCTAACAAGAACAAGGAAGACACCATGACGCCCCCAAATGAAAAAGACACCCCAATTCAAGATTATGAAGATGATGAGATCGAAGAAATGCAAGAAGCGGATCTCAAAAAATTGATAAGAACATTAAGAAGTTCTCAAAAACAAATTCTTGAACTACAGAAATCCTTCATGGACAAGATAGAAAATCTCTCTCATGAAAGTGAAATATTAAGGAGGAATCAAAATGAAATGAAACAACTAGTGGAACAAGAAATGGTGATTGTGACTAGAAATCATAATGAAATGAAGAATTCAATAGATCAAATGACAAACACATTAGAGAGCCTTAAAAGCAGAATGGGCGAAGCAGAAGAGAGAATATCAGACTTAGAAGACAGAGAACAGGAAAGGAAACAGGCAAACCAAAGAAAAGAAGAAGAAATTAGAAATCTAAAAAATATTGTCGGGAATCTACAGGATACTATTAAAAAATCTAACATTCGGGTTCTAGGAGTTCCTGAAGGCATGGAGAGGGAGAAAGGATTAGAAGGCATTTTCAGTGAGATACTAGCAGAAAATTTCCCAGGTTGGGAGGACAGAGGCATCTTAGTACAGGAAGCTTATAGAACCCCTAATAAACATGACCAAAAGAGATCCTCACCACGACATGTTGTAATCAAACTCACCACAGTGAAACATAATTCTAAAATATTTGAGAGAGAAACGTCAGATTACTCTCAGAAGATCTCCAATTAGACTCACAGCTGACTTCTCATCAGAAACCCTACAAGCTAGAAGGGAATGGTGAGACATAGCCCAGGTACTAAGAGAGAAAAACTGCCAGCCCAGAATATTATATCCTGCAAAGCTCTCATTTGTGAATGAAGGTGAAATAAAGACTTTTCATAGCAAACAGAAATTGAAAGAATTTGTCGCCACTCATCCAGCCCTGCAAAAGATGCTTAAAGATGTGTTACACACAGAAATACAGAAACATGGTCATCGATATGAAAGAAGGTAAAGGAAGGAAACCTCACAGCAAAAGATCACAGGAAGCTCAATTTCTCTTTGACATAGAATTAAAATCTGATTCTCTGTTAAAGCAATGTGTTTTAGTAATCTATTATGTTCTCTTGATGTCTGTTAAATTCTAATTGTTCAAAAACAGCTGAATTTTTATTAAGAGCTATGGGTTATTTAAATATGTGCTTCTTTTCAAAGATTTGAATAATCACCTTGTAACAATGATCAAATTTGGTCTATGTTATGTCATGATTTTAAGGAATCGTATTTCAACCAGATATTTTGGATTTTGATCTGTACGGTGATCTGCCCTCAAGGAGACCCAACAGGCCAGTCCACTGCAGTGGCTTTCAATGTGGTAAGTCTGGGCTTCAGCAGAAGTCAGCTTGTGAAGAGCCCTGGCAGCTCTGCCAAGAGTTGGGTCACTGGAAATGGACCTGCCCTGGAGTCGAAGGATGCCCAGGTCAGAGCCACAGATCTTATTGGCTCCAAGCTGAAAAGCCCTTCACTTAGCCCAACTTCCAAAGTGACCACTGCAGCTGAGGGGATGGTCAAGTAGGGTCAGCAACATTGCAGGCAGAACTGTAAATTTCTTGTTAGAGATGCCACCTGCCTTTACCTGGCCAGCTCTCCTCCCAGGCCAGCCAAGTCATGAAAGTCAACAGAGTGCCTTCCCCTAGGAGGTTCACACCTCCCTTAGGATATACCCCATGTGAAGAGATAGATAGGTCTGGGCCTCTTAACTTACAAGGCCTAAAGCCCACCAGATAATTATCAAGCCCCTTCTATCAGGTTCTATTTGCCTCTCAATCAGAAAACTTAATTGTAGCTTAGACAGCACCTTTCTTAGCTCCTCTAATAATGACTCTGTCCTTTGTTCTAGACCCTGTCTCGTGCACTTGGGCCTCATTCCTTTGTAATCATAACCTCTACTCTACCACCAATGGCTCTACTCCCAACCTGTGTGTACTGATGGTCCTCTTCCCCACTTAATGCTGTATAATTGTTCAGACCTGGTAAATGCCACTCTTAGGATCATTGGTTACTATCCTCACCCTGTCTTTTATGACCTTGTCTAAATATGATCAGAGTCGGGGAACTTGGAAGGCTTCCATAGCCTTGGCAACTCATGACGACAGCCTAGGGTGGTTACTGGTGCCATAAACTAGAGTGTCAATTTGTTGGGTCAACAACAGGAGCCACTGTGCACTTGCTCCTGATGTGGGATCTCTGTCCTTAATGTACTGTACATTTTGATTTAATGCTATAACTAGTACTCAAACAGTATGTTTCACTTTGTGTTTCTATGTGGGTGCAAACTGTTGAAATCTTTACTTAATGTATACTAAATTGATCTTCTGTATATAAAGAGAATTGAAAATGAATCTTAATGTGAATGGAAGGGGAGAGGGAGCGGGAGAGGGGAGGGTTGCGGGTGGGAGGGAAATTATGGGAAGGGGAAGCCATTGTAATCCATAAGCTATATACTGGAAATTTATATTCATTAAATAAAAGTTAATTTAATTAAAAAAAAAAGGATACACACACACACAAACACACATACACACACATACATCTCATTGACACATACACACACATATACATACACAAACACACACACTCACAAAATCTTACACAAGTGTGTGGCAATACATGTCCTGAGATAATGTTCATAGTAGCTTTGCTCATAATAACAATAAAAAAAACTAATCCATATGTTCATGAAAAGTAAATGGCAGTATATTTGTGCTTTAGTGTTCTAGACAGCAATGATAAATAATCGCCATGTGCATTTACATGGATAAGTCACACAAATGTAACACTGAGTGAGCAAATCGACAAAGATTTCATAAAATGCTAGAGAATATTCGAAAACAGAACTAAAAAAACAAATGTTAAGTAATATATAAAACTGTAATGCCAAGCAATGAAATTATCACTGTGAAATTCAATATATTATTTTCCTTGAGCTTTGATAAGGGTGAGTAGAAATAACCTAAATGGGGCCAAGTGTTATGAATAAAGTCATTTTATTTTACTTACCTCAGTAATCTGCACATGCATACTTCTATTTTTTTTGAATACATGGAGATTTAAGCACTCTTTTTGTCTACATTTTAAAAATAAGATGAGGGGCAGATGTTTGGGTTGGCAGTTAAGCTGCTACTTGAGGTAAGCCACTGGCCCACCTAAGAGTGCCTGTGCTCCAGTCCTGGCTCTGTTCCCAATTCCATATTCCTGCTGATTCACACACTTGGAGTCAGCAAGCAGACTTAAGAGGTCAGTTTCCTGCCCCCACGTGGGAGAACTGACTGAGTCCCTGTCTACCGACTCCAGCTTCTTTAAGTATCTGGAGAGTGATCCAACAGTTGGAAGCTTTCTCTCTCTCTCTCTTTCTCTCTATGTGTGTGTGTCTACCTCTCAAATAAATATACAATTAAAATAACAAAATTAATACTGATGAAAATGACACTCAATGAGCATTCTGTTAAAAATCCTTTTGCTAATAAACACATTAAAACACTGCAATGCAGCTTATAAAATAATGAGAAGACTGAATTCATAACAATATGGATGATTACCCACAGTTTCAAGTCCCTTAAAACATCAAAGTATTTTATCTTTACCAAGTGTATTTGCAAAAATGAGTCACTATTTTTGAAAGATTTATTTATTTATTTGAAAGTCAGAGTTACACAGAAAGAGGAGAGACAGAGAGAGAGAGAGAGAGACGGAGAGAGAGAGAGAGAGAGAGAGAGAGAGAGAGAGGTCTTCCATCTGCTGGTTCTCTCCCCAGTTGGCTGCAAAGGCCAGAACTGCACTGATCTGAATCCAGGAGCCAGGAGCTTCTTCCAGGTCTCCCATGTGGGTGCAGAGGAATCTTGTACTAATTTCCCAGGCCATAGCAGAGAGCTGGATTGGAAGTAGAGCAGCCAGGACTCGAACCAGTATCCATATGGGATGTTGGCACTGCAGGCAGCGGCTTTTACCCACTACGCCATAGTGCCGGCCCCACAGAGTTCTTTCACCTTACCAGTTCCTAGAGATTGTACAATAGGAATGAACTAAGACATATTCTTTAAAAATTTAATATCATATACTATATAGAGATTATAACTGATTCAAGATTATAAGCCCTGAGGTTGCTATTGTGGAGAAACCGGTTGAGGGGCTGCCCAGCATGCCAGCATCCCATATAATCACGGGTTTGAATCCAGACTGCTCTACCTCTGATTCAGCTTCCTGCTAATGCAACTCAGAAAGCAACAGAAGATGCCCCAAGTGGTTAGCATTGTGCCATCCACTTCATCAAGGTCTCCCAGGTGGGAGCAGGGGCCCAAGCACTTGAGCCATCCTCTACAGCTTTCCTGGGCACATTATCAGGGAGCTGGATTGGAAGTGAAGCATCTGGGACTTGAATGGAAACCCATATAGAATGTAGGCACTACAGAGAGTGGCTTTACCTACTGCACCACGCCCTGGCCCCAAAGCAAAATTTTAATAGCATAAAAAGTTGAAAGATATCTACATTGAAGGTAAAAGAATCCAAAATTCCTCATGGAATCTGTATGGTCCTACAAAGATTGATGGATTTATATTCAGAGTAAATCGAAATCTGAGTAAGTATAAGATTGTTTCCCAGAAAGCAGAATTTGTTTTTCTGAGGAAAAAACCCACATAGTTAGATACCAAAATCATGTCTATATTCATGTGCCTTCATTATATAACTTCAAATACGGCAAAAACTGGTAGAAATAGATGAAGAAACAGACAATTCCATTAAAATATATTTTAAGAATCATTATTGAATCTCTGGTAGAACTTGTAGACAAAAATTAACAGATAAATGGAATATTTCATAAAAACATATAGCAAGATTGACCTAACCAATACATACCTGTGACATACTCAACAAGTGCAGAAATTTACATTCTTTCCAAGTGTACACGAAACAATTAACAAACTGATCATATGCTGGACCATACACCAATACTCAATTTCAAATAATGAAATAATGGAGTATAATTTCTGATTATAGAAAAAATGAAGCAGAAAACCAAACACAAAAATATGACAAGAAAATTGTAAAAGGTTTAAAATTTAAAAAAAAATAAGAAACCAATGGACTACAGAAGAAATCAGAATTGAAATCAGATAATATTTTGAGCTAAGTGGTAATGGAACTACAACCTAACAATTGTAAGATGTAGCTAAATATGTGCATAGGAAACCAGTTGTCACAACTATAGATCCTGAAAAAACTAAAAAGAAAATAATGTGTTGATTTGGGTATCTGAAAAAGATGTAGAAATCCTAACATGTGAATGTGACCTTACTTGGTAATAGGTTTTCTGCAGGTGTGGTCAATTTCAGATGAAATCATGTGGATTAGAGGGTGAATTAATTCATTATGACTGACGGCTCTAAGAAAAAGCCATTTGAAGAAACAGAGGACAGACACAAAGAAGTCTGTGTGATGGTGGAGACAGAGATTGGATTCTTCTATCCGAAGGCCAAGGAACTCCCAGGATTACCAGAAACTACAAAAGATACAAAGGGTAAAGAATTCTCCCCTGGAGACTTTCATGTGTGTATGACCAGGCCTACACCTTGCTATTAGGCTCCTAGAGTCCGGAATTGTGAGACAATTGTTGTTTTGTCAAAAAATTATCAAAATTAATATTTTATTTTTTTAAAGATTTATTTATCATTTGACAGGCTGAGTTACAGAGAGGCAGAGACAGAAAGAGGGAGAGAGAGGTCTTCCATCTGCTGGTTCACTCCCCAAATGGCCGCAACAGCCTGAGCTGAGCTGATCCGAATCCAGGAGCCAGGAGTTTCTTCTGGGTCTCCCACGTGGGTTCAGGGGCCCAAGGACTTGGGCCATCTTCTACTGCTTTCCCAGGCCATAGCAGAGAGCAGGATCAGAAATGGAGGATCCGGGACTTGAATCAGCAGCTGTACAGATGCTGGCACTGAAGGTAGAGGCTTTATCCGCTATGCTACAGTGACGGCCCCCAAAATTAATATTTTCTAGAACTCAGGAAATTAATTGATATAAAATTATTTGAGAATTCACCCAATAAAAATATTGGAATTATAAAAACAGATTTGTGGAATTTTAACTTGTACTACTTCCATCTCCATCTTCCCAACTCAGTGATAAATTCCTTGCAATCATGGTAGCTGGCATGGCCATTGTGGTTTGGCAGGGTTTACCATGTTTTGCCATCCAATATCAGAATCCAGCTCACATCCTGACTACAGTGCTTCCAATCTAGGCTCCTGTTAACACATCTGTGCAGGCAGCAGAAGACAGCTCAAGTACTTGAGGCCTTGGCACACATGTGGGAGGTAAGGATGGAGTTCCTAGCTTGTCACTTCAGCTTTGGTCACACCTGGCTATTGTGGCCACCAGGAAGTGAAACAGTGGATGGAAGATTCTCTCTGTCTCTCCCCACCCCCTTTCTGTGTATGTGTGCATGTGTGTGTATGTGTGTCTCTCCCATTATTTCCCTCTCTCACTGTCACTCTACCTTTCAAACAAATAAATAAATCATTAAAAAAAATCTTGGTAGCCAAGAAAACTAGCAGTGTAAAGAGCAAACTTATACCTCTCTCAGAAGTACCGTTCTCAATGCTCTTCTACTGTCTGTTAGTCCCATGGAAATACTCCATTTGCAAGACCTATCATAATTTGACCTACATCAGATTTCCTAAAGTTAGAAAAATGTTATTGTCATGGGATGTGCCAATAAGAGTGAAAGCAATTGTTCAAATCATATCTGTCTGAAGTGGCAAGGCTAGTTATGATTTTTAAAAAAAAAATTGGATTGGTGGATGCTGCAGTGTGGCACAGCAAGCTAAGCCTCTGATTATGACATAGGCATCCCACGTTAGAATGCAATTCCCTGTTAATATTTCCAGGAAAGCAGCAAAAGATGGCCCAAATGCTCTCTGCCACTCTACCTTACAAACAAATAAAACAAATCTTTTTTTTTTTTTTTTTTTTAAAGAGAGATCAACAAGAAACATAAAAAGTCTGTGGAATCTGTTGTCTCTAAGGGACTTTAAAAAGCTCCAACATATTCTTGGAAATCTGGGAGGCCATGTGCATGTTCAAGGTGAGCATGTCCAGGAACGGCCTGGGGAGCCCCCAGTCTCTGCACTATGGCTGGAGTGGGGTTAGTGCAAAAATCAAAGGCTAAGACAGTTGTAACCTGCTGAAGCTTGGAAGGAAGGAAGGAATACATGCAGAGAGCACTGCAGTAAAAGGTGAAAGACATCAGTTCCAGGCCGAGCAGTGACCACACATGAAGGGGAATGCAATGTAGAGAATTAACTCAGTAAACTCACTAAACAAACAAACATCAAATACAACAAATGATTTGCCTATGATGGTAATTGGATCAGATGAGTTTTACAAAGCAATGAATACACGTAATAATGACAATGATGTTGATGATAATAGTGATTATAATAAGTATGGCTTTAAAAAGGAAGAGAAAAACCCAGAAGTTAGAGAGAAGACAATAAATCACAAAAAAATGAAGATAGGATAAGGTACTCAGGTGAGTGAGTATAAAGGTGCATGTGTACTACCTTAGGTGCCATTAAAGAAAGCATAACAACAGTAGGAAAGGCTTATTAAATGTAATAAAATGAGTATTCAAATAGTATTTTACACTTTGTGTTTCTGTGTGGGTGCAAACTGTTGAAATATTTACTTAATATATGCTAAATTGATCTTCTGTATATAAAGATAATTGAAAATGAATCTTGATGTGAATGGGATGGGAGAGGGAGCGGGAGAGGGGAGGGTCACGGGTGAGAGGGAAGTTATGGGGGGGGAGCCATTGTAATCCATAAGCTGTACTTCAGAAATTTACATTCATTAAATAAAAGTTAAAAAAATTTTAAAAAAAGAAAACTCAAAATTGAAGGACAGGGAGATAGGATCAGAAAAGGGATAAAGGATGTCATGAGAATCTTTGATTTTTTAAAATGACTGAACATGCATAAAGGAACACTTCAGTGACTGAGACTTCATTAGGAGTAACAATAAATTGATATTTAGATTTATTTATAAATTGCATTCATAATTAAACTCATTTTCACCTCTGTAAGATATTTTCTTTTTTTAAGATTTTATTTATTTATTCAAGAGAGTGAATCACAGACAGAGAGGGAGAGACAGAGAAAGAAGTCCTCCATCCACTGGTTCATTCCCCAGATGGCCACAACAGCCAGAGCTGGGGTGATCTAAAGCCAGGAGCCAGGAGCCAGGAGTCTCCTCCAGGTCCCCACACAGGCACGGGGGCCCAAGATCTTGGGCCATCCTTTACTGCCTTCCCAGGCCATAGCAGAGGTCTGGATAGGAGGAGGAGCCGCCAGGACATGAACTGGCACTCATACGGGTTGCTGGCGTTGCATGTGGCCCCAGCCCACCATACCATAGCAACGACTCCATACCCCTATAATAATATTTTCTATGGTTTCAAGAATGGTATAATGTTAATGCTAATTTCAAAAACATAATTAGTCAAATTTTGATGAGATTTTACTTTAAGTTGTACAGAAGTATATTCATCAGTCGTGCATAGCTTGGTATGGACAAAGAAAATCATACCATGTATTTCATTTTTTAAATGTTTAATGGTAATGGATTTATTAAATTTGACTATGCTAAGCAAAATGTCCTATAATCATCACAAACAGACATACAAACATCAACATATACAATTCAATACCATGTATTTCAACAGAAATAATTTAATAGAAGGAATTAGATAGGTTTGTAAGTGTTGAAGAACTTGAGGAACTAGAATATGAACAATTATCGCAGATATAATACTTGAAGAAGATAAAAGTAGCCTAGAAGAAGGTAAGACTAAAGGGAACAACCTGGGATTATTAGACCTTATGAGATATACTGCATATAGAGAGAAGTCTCTATTCAGAGTTCTGAACATGAACACCCTGTAGAGCAGGTGTTCAGAACACCACGGACCAGCTCTGACAAAGCTGGCATGAGCAGGCTGGTTCTAGGAATGGTACAAGTTAGAGGCTGGGATTAATGATGCAGTATAAAGAGAAAATATTAGACTAAGCTGACAGAAGCCATACATGGAATAGAATGAAAGAAACCCTTCTTCAACCCTCTTGAAAGACAATGACTTCATAATCTACAAGTAATGACTCAATATATATTTCAAATTACTAAAGCAATGCCAGTTAATGAATAAAATGTAAAAAAATTTTACAGCACAAATCCTCAAAATACATATATTATGGAAACTACCTTATTCTTCAAAAGTGCAATAATTCAGGTCAGAGATCATTCATTTTCATTAGGCAAGGGTATATAAATAATACGTTACATTTATAGACATTTTTTCTTAGAAATTTTAGTAAGTACCCATTTACCCAAAAATAATCAGAAAATTGGGTCTTTTGGTTAATTGAACATTTTTGATAATTGACATTTGTCAAATATATCATACATGGATTAGCAGTGCTCAAAGAACTAGAATAAAACAACATGGACTTGACATCAGAATTGTAACTCTAAGGCTTTTCCTAGCTGTATAATTCTGACCTTCAGAATATACAAGTGCCCAAACATTAAAATATGCAATTAATTCAAATAATAAATTAATTATTATACTTGCACAATGTTTAGGAGTAAAAGATGAAGCTAATAAAAACTGCATTATCTTGAACATAGTTTGGAATTTGAATACATAAATTTCTGAAGTAAAATTAAACTAAATTACAAAGTAGTATGGTATAAAAATTATTTCTATCTTTTGACTTATATGTTTTCTGAATTAGAAAGTACATATTTTATCTTTTTTTAGATATATTTTATTTATTTGAAAGGCAGAAATACAGAGAAAGAGAGAGAGAGAGATATCTCCATACACTGGTTCACTCCCTAAATAACCACAAGGGCTAGAACTGGGCAGATCCAAAGCCAGGAGCCAGGAGCTTCTTCCAGGTCTCCTATGCAGGGACAGGGGACCAAGGACTTGGGCCATCTTCTACTTCTTTCTCCGACTATAGCAGGGAGCTGGATTAGATGTGGATAAGTTGGAACTCCAACAGGCGCCTGATGCTGATGCCGCAAGCAGCAGCTTTACCAGCTGCACCACAGCACTGGCTCCCACCCTTTATCTTTTAAATATTTTTTTTTACTTATTGTCATACTGCAACACAATTATAGAGATCTACCTGTACAACATGTAGTTTCTAAAATACTCAAAATTTTTTCAACAATTATGTGGTATTAGCATTTTATTTTGATTCTTAAAACTTATTAAAAAAAAAAAAACTTATTCATTTGCCAGCAATTTTTCAGAACATGATAGAAGTAAACAAGCTGGAGCTTCATTTTTGTGCTTTGAAATAATTTTTCTGTGAAAATTATTAAAAGGAGAACATATAATTATAGGGTTTTCTACTGATCATCATTACCTAAGTATTTTAACAACACTTAAGGCCGGCACCGCGGCTCACTAGGCTAATCCTCCAACTGCGGCACCAGCACCCCGGGTTCTAGTCCTGGTTGGGGGGCCGGATTCTGTCCCAGTTGCTCCTCTTCCAGGCCCCTCCCTGCTGTGGCCCGGGAAGGCAGTGGAGGATGGCCCAAGTGCTTGGGCCCTGCACCCCACGGGAGACCAGGAGGAGGCACCTGGCTCCAGGATTCGGATCAGCGCAGCATGCCGACCGTGGTGGCCTTTTGGGGGGTGAACCAACGGCAAAAGGAAGGCCTTTCTCTCTGTCTCTCTCTCTCTGTCTAACTCTGCTTGTCAAAAAAATATAGTGATTGTCTTAAATAATATATTTACAGATTTATATGTTCACTCAGGAATAGTCCCTTTATATTAGAAATTTTAAAATATTAAATATTTTATTAATAATTATGCACATATATGTAGTATGTTATGACATTTCAATACATGAACACAATGGAGAATAATTAAATCAGAGTAAATAACTTTCCTCTCTGTCACTTTTGTTTGGAGTTTTGCAGCTCTTCTACTTGCTTAGAAAGTGTATAGTATTTGTTGTGAGCTGTAGTCATTCCAATCATGTTGAGTTACACTAGGAACTTATGCTTCTGTCTAACTGTGATTTGGTAACTGTTGTCCAGCTCCCTCTAGTCCAATTCCCAGCCTCTGTTAATTACTGCTCTATGTTAATAGAGGTTTTTAGCTCCCATACATGAGGGAAAATAGGCACTCTTTGTCTTTATGTGTCTGGGTTATTGCCGTTGACATAGGTCCTCCACCTCCATTCATTTTGCTGCACATGACAGATTTCACACCTTTTTATGACTGAACAATATTCCATATTACATTAACCACAGGTCAAGTGGTACAGGTAGGAAGAAAGAAATGACATTTTAATGGCTAAAACAGTTATTTTCCAGTTACCTGCATAATAAAAAGATTTTTAAACACATTACTGTATTTGAAAGAAAAAATTCCAATCATAAGCTTTATTCTTTTTCCTTTATACTTGCTAAAAACAATAATATATTGTTGTTGGTTGCATGATGCTTATATTGCAAAACTTTTAGTTGACATATGAAACCAGTAACACTGGAATTTGCATTGATCATTCCCATTGACTATATTTTCCTTTAATTTTATTAAAAATGTTAAAAGCCTTTCAAGTTTAAATGGCATATATTTAAATCTATAATTTGATAAGTTTTGACATTCACATATACCTGTGAAATTGCCAACACAGTTATGATAATTAGCACAGAAAACAGCAAAAATTTCTTTACGGGAAATATTTCCTTTCTTCTAGTGTCTGGCAATCTGGGATCTGCTTTGTAAGCAAGTTTGCATTTTCTAGAATTTTATATAAGTGTAATCATAGAGTATATGTTTTTCGAAGAAAGGATCTGGCTTCTTTCTCCCAGAAAAAAGTTATTTTAATATTTATTCATACTTATATATATTAATTTATATTTATCATTGTATAGTTAGTTGCATGAATATACCATGTTTTTAGCTATTTTTGATGAAAACAGTTGCATTCTTTCTAATTTTTGTCTGCCACACAAAGAACTGCTTTAAAACTTCATGTGTAACCTTTTGTTTTAAATAGTTATTTCATTTGTTTGAAAGTCAGAGTTCAGGAGTGTGGGGAGAAATATAGAGAGAGAGCTTTCCTCTGCTGGTTCACTCCCCCATAACAGCAATGCTTGTGGCTAGGCCAGGACAAAGGCAGGAGCTAAGAACTTCTCCCAGATCTTCTATGTGGGTATAGGGTCTCAAGGACTTGGGCCATCTTCTGATGCTTTCCCAGGCACATTATCAGTCACTGGATAAATAGTGGAGCAGCTAGGACTTGAACCAGGGCCAATATAGGTTGCTTAATCTGTCATACCACAAAGTGTTCCAAAGTGTTACATTTTTCCCTCATTAGCATTGTATAAGAATGATACCAGATCATTTTTTATTAAGATTTATTTATTTGTTTGGAAGCAGAGTTACAGAAAGGCAGAGACAGAGAGAGAGAGAGGAGAGGTCTTCCATCCACTGGTTCACTCCCCAGGTGGCTGCAATGGCTGGAGCTGCGTCAATCCGAAACCAGGAGCCAGAAGCTTCTTCTGGGTCTCCCATATGGGTGCAGGAGCCTAAGGACTTGGACCATCTTCCACTGCTTCCCCAGGCTGTAGCAGAGAGCTGGATTGGAAGTGGAGCAGCCAGGACTTGAACTGGCAACCATATGGGATGCCGGCATTGCAGGCAAGCGGCTTTACCCACTATGCCACAGCGCCAACCTCTGTTGCAAGATTATTGCAGCAATAGTTAGCCACTATGTCTACATATACAAATTTGTAGATGACAATGGTGCCTTAGTATTTGAATCCCTTTCCCTATTTAAAGAAGTAGTACCCTCTACTATAAGAAGTGTCATCCTTACAAATGGGAAAATATACCAACCTCGTTGCACAGAAGCATCGAATAAGATATCAAGAGGAATTTTATAGACAAAGTCTCAACCACATTTTTCAAGTGGCAGTGATGGTGACATCAACTAGTTGGTATTTCTCAAAATCTATAATCTTAGGCAATTGATGATAAATGTTTAACAAATACTCCATTGTTTAAGTCTCATTAACAACCCTGACAAAAGAAGGAATTAACAGTATAAAGCAGTGACTATCTAGGCTAAAGGGACTAACATCATCTGAGAGTCCGCCTCATCCAAACCTATTGTATTGAAAACTGGGACTATGGCCCTTGAATCTATATGTTGTGTTATTCTAAGGTACACTCAAGTTTGAGAACCACGGGAAATGGAGGAAGGGAGGTGAAGGAGTCAGAGGTTAAATAACTTGCGAAAGACAAATAATAATAAATTAACTAAAATTTGTTTTGGAATTATGATGAAGACTTTCTTATTCCAACACTTTCATTATGTGCTACGTGATTGAGCCAGCATTTACTGCCCCCCAGGGTGCACATTAGCAGGGAGCTGAATCAGAAGCAGAGTAACCAGGACTGGCACTTTGATATGGGATGCCTGCATCCCAAATTAACTAGTAGCCAAACATCTGCCCAAAATGGAGTCACTGCTTCAGCAATATGCCTTGCCCTTTGTCCTTTGAACCCAGGAAACTACAATGGCAGAGAAATAACTAATTTATTATTATTGTTATTACTACTAGTAGTAGTAGTAAACTACCAAACTTCAGAACCCAGAAATGTCTGGCAAATTCTAAAGTTTTTAAAGCATTTTCTACCCAATTAGCTCAATTAAAAATAATGTCCAACATAAGGAAGCATTAATTATGTTCAATAACATAGAATCAAGTTCAAGTCTATGATTATCTTTTTTTGTGTACAGTTGTAAATTCATAGTTTATTAAAATGTTATAATTAGATATTCCTAAATATAGAAATCCTAAGTGCAAAAAGATTTCTTTATGTATAATTTATATTTAATATTTTATTTAATTTTTTAAGCATTTGCATTTTAAGGGACCTGCATTATGGCACTAATGAGCTAAGATGCCACCTGTAACACTGATATCCCATTGAGTCTCTTCTGACCCATTTATAATCCAGCTCCCTGCTAATGTAGTAAGACGCTAGAAGATGGCCAAAATATCCAGGCCCCTGCCATCCACATGGAAGACCTGGATGGACTTCTGGACCCTGGCTTCTGCCTGGATCAATCCCAGATACTGCAGCCATTTGCGGAGTCAGTCAGTGGGTGGAAGATACTTCTCTCTTCTCTCTCCCTCTGACTGTATCTGCCCCTCCTCCTCTCCCTCTCTCTCTCTCAATCTCTCAATCTCTCTCTCTCTCTCTCTCTCTCTCTCTCTCTCCTTCTCCCTCTCCTTCTCCCTCTCTCTCACTCTCTCTCTGTCTTTACAAATAAATCAATGTATAAAAATACAAAAAGTTACAATTTCATATTTTCCTAATCTGTGGACAAACAAAAATAATCTTCCAGATGGCCCATGATATAGACACAGGGACTTTTAGTTCATTCTTTTTATTCTGCTGAGCACTCAGCTCCAGAAGATACTTTCGATCTTGAGCAGAAGTTATACAATGACATGTTTATTGTCACTGCTCATCAAAGTCCACAGACTTTGGATATAACACATGTGCCCATAGCTTATGATAAGAAGAGTTATCCAATGTTTTTCATATTGACCATGTTAAGTTGAAAATATAATTATATATCAAAATATCAAGATCACCAGATAGGTAAATTCAATTCTCAGAAAACTTGTTAGTGCCACATAGTCTTCAGTATTAGTATTAACTATCATTATATGGGAAAACCATTGTGCTCACCACTTTATAACAGTAAGATATGATTGTTATATGTGTGCATGTTTTTTTTTTTGTGAAACAAACAAGAGTATGTTGTTTTAGTCATATATTTACTTGTTTTTGTTAATTAGCATTTATTATTAATGTGGGGCTATAATGAGTAATATACTCGTTAAATAATGTTTTAAAGCATTTTTGTGATAAAAAACTTATTTTTATAGTTTTATAATATTCAATGTTATTTTTCATGAAACTACTTTGCTTTCCTAAATACGCATTTGTAGTTTATGCAAGCTCTCTGTCCTTCTTTTTAAAATACTTTTAAAATTAAATAATATTCTCTATACTTTGTATCTATCCAAATATTTTAAAGTCCATTTATTCATCTGTTTTCCCTAAGTCAGTTTTATCATTCATTCATATCTTGATTTTCTATCTCATTATTTTTCACCTCATATTGTGCTAAGTATCCTTTCTTGTGTTATGAAATGTTTACATGAAAAATCAAGACATTAAATTAAAAAATAGCATGCTATTATTTGACCAAACTGTAGCCTCTTTTTGACTAAGCCTCACCCTTGGTCTATGAACATCTGAACAAAGCACTGACATAGTTTCTTGGAGTTGAAGCCCGTATGGCTAAGAATATTACAGCCTCACTTAAAGTGCCAATCTGAGAAAACTCTAGGTTTCCAGAGCAGTTGACTGTTTCCACCAATACCTGAGGATATTCCCCTTGCCTCCCAGTCTCAACTGTATGGTAGGAGCCCAATTTCAGTAAGATACAGTTTAAAACCCCAGAAGAGTTTCACATGGACAAACTGGTTTTTGATGATTGTGAATTTTCACTTCACTGCCTCTGCTGAGCTCTGCCTACCCCCTCAACACATTGTCCTTTCCATTCTCTCGTTTTTCCTCTAAAGCCCCAAGTCACCCATGCACAGATCAAACTTAAGTTCAGTTCACATTGGAGACTTCTTCCTGCAATTGTATATTACTCAAAAAATTTGTCATTACCACTGTAACTCTGGGGATGAATCAGTATAAATAAGGATCTCTCTCTGGCCCTGTCTCTGATCCTCTCTGCCTTTCAAATAAATGAATGATAAATAATAAAACTGAAGAGGTACATAGCATCCACCCTCTGCACATGAAAATTGCCTTTTTCTTAACATAATATTATATTGGTGTAAAACAGTGTGCTCCTTTTTTTCTAACCCAAGATTCATTAAAAACAAAACAAAATAAAAAAAAACAAACAAACAAAAAAAACAGACATAGGCAAACTCAGTGGGCCCTTACACTAATCAGGTACACACTTTCTTGTTGTACGTTCAGCAAGCCAATTGGATACACTGTAGTTTCCAATTAGCATGCTAATTTTTCCCACATAAATATGGATAGTCATCAAAAGATTGTCAGACATCCCAATAAAATTAAACATGAAAGACAAATCCATTAATAAAAGTAAAAATACGTTTTGGATAACGCAAAAAATTTAGACAGGGTGGAAGGAAAGATAATACGAATTAAAAAGCAATTAACATCGTGTAAGAAATGAGGAGAGATCTCTGATGCATGAAATAAAAAGCCCAGAGAAGTTGAAATACAGAAGTCTGTGCAGTGGCACAATAGTCACAGCTGAAAGCAGCGAAGCATCTTATCACAAAATAGAAAATATGTGTACTTGATAGGATAAGTCCCTGAGAATCCTTTCCATGAATGTGTCCTTGAATTCGAGCAACCAGGTCTCTCCCTCAGGCAGCACTATAAAAAACAAGGCTAATGTAGGTTTTTGTTGTTGCTATTGAGTCAGTAATTTGCAGGAAAAGGTCAAGACTTCATTTATTTTGAAAACTACTGCTGGACCAGCTGGACAGGCCACTTAGGCTTTTATTTTTCAGGTTGTGAAGTAGGTCTGTGTGTTTTTCCACATCTGTGTAATAAAAAACCACACACTGTGTGTGTATTTTAAATAAAATCATCGTAGAGCCAGGGCAAAGTATAAGCTGCTTTCAACCTTCAATTATGTTAATATTTCCTCCCCAACATAAATAAACCTTTTTTATTTATTAAAAAAAAGCACTTCTATGGACAAATGGAGTCTGAAGCATCTTGAATATACAGTAAATTGATTAAAGTCATTGGGTATCTTTATTGAGAATTCTCTTTTTAAAAAAATTGTGGAGTATGCAGGAAGCAAGATTTCAGGAAATTCTTGAACAATTATATTTCACTTCTAGGCCCAAGATCGCATTTACATTACTAAAGAAAACCAGTATAAAAGTTATTGTAATTGCTATGAGGAATTTATAACTCAAAAATCATAAAATGAAGTATAATAATAAGTTAATTTATTTAATAAGTTTCAGGGTTAAGAATAAATGTAAAAGTCATTGTGTCCTACTTTCAAAAACTTGACTACAAGGGGCAGACATTTGACCAAGTGGTTAAGATGCTATTTAGGACACCCGCAGCCCATATCTGAGTCCCTGGGTTCAAGTACTGCTACTCTGCTTCCAATCCAGCTTTCTGATAATACACACTGTAGGAGGTATAAATCATGGCTCAATTACTTGGGTCCCTGACTCCCACAGGGGAGTTCTCGAATGAATTTTAGATTCCTGGCTTCAGCTTGGTCCAGTCCTGGATGTTGCAGGCTTTGGGGGAGTGAACCATTAGAAGATCTCTCTCCCTCCTCTCTCTGTCTGTCCTTCTCTCACTGACTTTCAAATAAATTTAAAGAAAAAAATGACAAAGAGAAAGTAGATGATTTCATAGGATCCCATATCTTGTTATGACAGGGTCCAAATACAATGCAAATTCTTAGTAATCCAGATCATGTAGATTTTCCAGATCATAAAGATGTTTAAATAACATCTTGTATATGAAAACCTGAAAAAAAAAACTTTAAATCAGCAGACTTCCATTCAGATCAGGTTTAGTTTTTTAAAGATTTATTTATTTGAAAGAGTTACAGAGAGAGATAGACACATACATACATACAGACACACACATTGAGAGAGAAAAATCTTCCATTTGCTGGTTCACTCACAAATGCCTGCAACTACCAGAGCTGGGCTAGTTCAAAGTCAGGAGCCAGGTGCTTCTTCTGGATCTCCCACATGGGTGGGAGCCTAAGCACTTGGGCCACCTTCTGCTACTTTCCCAGGAACATTAACAGGGAGCTGGATCTGGAGTGCAGCAGCCAGGACTTGAACCGGTGGCCATATGGGATGCCAGCATTGCAGACAAGTGACAGTTTTACCCATTATGCCACAACACCAACCCCAAGATATCTAAAAAAATAACATTATGTGATTTTTATATGTAAAATTGGGTTCTTGACTTTTTACTATGCTTTATGTAACTCTCACTTTTATTTCTTGCTGTATAATATGAAAATCTTTGTTTTAGGCCAAGCAACATACCCATTGACTTTTGCATCTTGCTTTGTGATTAATACAATTTTTCTATTCTAATTTTCTGAAGAACTTGTGTTGGACACTATGAATACAGAAATAAGTGTGATCCTGGAGATTCCAAGATGGCTGAAAAGAGAAAATATGTCATGAGTTTGACCAGAGGAAGATAGCAGAAGAGGAAGAAGTGTATTCCCAAGGGAGAGTTTCAGAGACATTTACATTGGAAATTCTACAAAAAGAAGAGGGACACTGTGGAGCAGCATGGAAAGAATGGGTGTGCAGCAGTAAATGGAGACACCACATGTAACTCCCACATATGAAGGCTGGAGGAGAGCTAGGTGAGGGCAGACCATGCCACTGGTGGTACTGCCTGATGGAGAACCTCATGGACAACACTGACACTGAGTCTGGCCTGGAACCCTAGCAGGGGGGCAGGGTACTCACGTAATCCAATGGAAGAAAATCACATTTCTTTCTCTCCTGCCCCAAAAAAGGCATCTGACAACCACCGGGGAGAAGGCATCATCCTGACACCATTAGAGACTGCAGTGGCTCTCTTGCACATAACCAGGGGATTTTACCATAGGGAAAAATCTGCATTCCCCACTGACTTAAGTCTGGCTGGGAGGGTTGACAGGGGGCTGGGCACCCATTGAAAATTGTGAGGTACTCCAATGCTCTCAACATATCACAGGCTCTGGGAATCAAACTGCCAAGGCATAGCACCAACAAGCAGCTGTCTTTGGGAACATCTCTGCTGTCTCTATGGATGGGGGAGGGTCGTGGGGCCAAAAGGGGATCCTCTGCACCCTGTGACTGTGAGAGCCTTGTGTTCTGTGAGTGGGATTCTGTGACTGCACAGTAGAGCATAGGGTATAGATGGGTCTCTAGATAATCACTGTGTCTGGCATCAAGAGGCTCAGAGCTCCCTGACTGCTGGAGGTGAGTCATTTCAGAAGGTTCCATGCACACACTGAGGTCTGTACAGATCCTTTTTTGGTTCATGTACCAGCCTGGCTAAGGGTTACACCCACTTTGGTCTAACTCTGGGCACTGATCATCTTGGAGGAGAGGAGGTGAGGGTGTGATCACACCAACAGGCTTGGTCATACCCCCTCACTGCTCACAATAGAGTAAATATACCATGTCACCTGGTTTCTCATCTTACCATTGAGCACTGAGAAGAGCTAACTGGAACCACGCAGCACAAGCCTCTGGGAATTCACTGAAGGAACAGACACTCCACTAAACCACAGAGGAATAGTTAAAGGATAAAACACATCAGTGGAGAAACCAAGAAACAAACAAGAAGATAGCATGACTTCCCCAAGGGAACACAACAACACTTCAATACTAGAATGTGAAGCTGAAGAGCTTGATTAAGTGTCTGAAAAGGAATTCCGAAGATTATTCATATTTAGAAGCAATGAGAAGCAAATTTGTGAGTTAAAGAAATCCATACATGGCATTGGTGAAAAACATTTCTGTAAGCTAGAGATTTTGATGAAACATCAAGCCAAAATATTAGAAATGAAGAATTCAATAAGTAAAACGAAAAACACAATGGAAAGCCTTAACAACACATATGGTGAGGCAGAAGAAATAATATCCAAGCAAGAAGACAAATCTTTGGAAATATCTCAGACTAGAAAAGAAGAAGAAAAAATTAGAAAAGTTAAAAGCAGTGTTGGAGATTTATGGGATACTATCAAATGACCCAAGATACTGGTCTTAGGAGTTCCTGAAGGTGTGAAAAGAGAGAATGGATTAGAAAGCCTATTCAGTTAAATACTAACAGAAATTTCCTTAATTTGGAGAAAGAAAAGGAAATCCAAATATAGAAAGCACATAGAACTCCTAATAGACATGACCAGAAAAGATCTCCACCATTGTAGTCAAACTTTCAACAGTAAAACATAGAGAAAAGATTCTAAAAAGTGATTGCCTTCAGAGGATCTCCAATTAGACTGGCAGCTGATTCCACAAAAGAAACCCTGCAGAGTAGGAGAGAATGGAGAGACATAGCTGAAATCTTAAAAGAAAAAAACAGTATCAACCCAAAATATTGTATCCTGGAAAAATCTCATTTATGAATGAAAGTGGAATAAAGACTTTCTGTAACAAACAGAAATTGAATTTGTTATCACTTTTCTAGTCTTACAAATGATGCTTAAAGATGTGCTACACATAGGAATACAGAAAGATAGTCATCATTATGAAAGAATGTGAAGGCAGAATATCTCCTAGTAAAAATACAAAGGAAACCCAAAGCAAAAAATGGGAATATTTATTGAAAAATGACAGGGCCAAATCATTGCTTATCATTAGAAACCTTGAATGTAAATGTCCTAAATTCTCCAATTAAAAGGTACAGATCGGTGAATGTATTAAAAAACAAGACCCATCCATTTGCTGCCTACAAGAAACACACCTCACCAACAAAAATAGCCACAGAGTGAAAGTGAAGGGTTGGAAAAATGTATTCCATGATAATGGAGAGCAAAAACAAGCAAGTGTATCCATCTAATTTCAGGCAAAATAGAAGTTAACACAAAAAGTGTTAAAAGAGACAAAGAAGGGCATCATGTAATGAGTATGGGATCAATTCAGCAAGATGCAACTATAATAAATGTATATGCACTCAATGCTAGGGCACCTGGCTATTTAAGACAAATGTTAACAAATCTAAAAGGAGATATAGATTTCATTACAATATTAATGGAGGTTTTATTAATGGACAGATCAACCTAGATAGAAAATCAGCAAAGAAACAACAAAGCTCATCCACACTATGGACCAAATGGACCTAAAAGATATCTACAGAACATTTCATCTCACAGTTGAAAAATACAGTCTTTCCATCAGTACATGCAACTTTCTCTAGGATAGACCATATGCTATAGCCATAAAGCAAGTTTCAGCAAATTCAAAAAATTAAATAATAACATGTGTCTTTACTGACTGCAATGAAATGAAGCTGGAAATTAGCAACATAAAAATCTCTAGAAAATATGAAAACACATGGAGACTGAACAATACACTTCTGAATATACAATGAGTCACAGAAGAAATCAAAAGGGAAATTAAAAAAAAATCCTGGAAACAATGAAGGTGACAGTATAACATACCAAAACTTATGGGATACAGCAAAAGCATTGTTAAGAAGAAAGCTTATAGCAATTAGTGCCTACATCAAGAAATTGGAAAAGCATCAAATAAATTATCTATCAGCGCATCTCATGGGTGTGGGAAACAATAAAAAACCAAATCTCAATTTAGTAGGAGAAAAGAAATAATTAAAATTAGGCGGGAGCCGGGCGGCGGGAGCAGGGCGGCGGAAGCGGAGCCGGGTGGCGGGAGCCGGGTGGCGGGAGCCAGGCGGCGGGAGCGGAGCCACAGAATCTCGCCAGTGCGGGAACCAACGGAGGAGGGTAAGACCTCAGAAACCCAAGACATTGGGGGGGGGGGGAACAGAGGCCTCTCCCTTCACTAACCAAGCAAAACAAAGAGCACCGCGATTTTACAAATCTAAAGCGCAGCCAAACTCAGTAACTTTAGCAAAACTGGAGAACACATTGAGGGCTGAATAATAAACTCTTTGTGTGGTCCCAGAGGTAGATCAAACGAATACTCACAGAGGCCAGATTTCAACTACCCTCAACTCCACTCCCAACTGAGTCAAAAAAAAAAAAAAAACCATAAATTATCTCCAACATGCCAAACAACAAACATAGAAGCCGAGGTAACAAGAGCAAGGAAGACACTATGACACCCCCAAACGAGAAAGACATGCCAATGCAAGATTATGAAGATGAAGAGATAGAGGAAATGCAAGAAGCAGATCTCAAAAAATTGATAAGAACATTAAGAAGTTCTCAAAAACAAATTCTTGAACTACAGAAATCCTTAATGGACAAGATAGAAAATCTCTCCCGTGAAAATGAAATATTAAGGAGAAATCAAAATGAAATGAAACAACTAGTAGAACATGAAACTGAGATAGTGACAAAAAACCACAATGAAATGAAGAACTCAATAGATCAAATGGCAAACACATTAGAGAGCCTTAAAAACAGAATGGGTGAAGCAGAAGAGAGAATATCGGAATTAGAAGACAGAGAACAGGAAAGGAAACAGTCAAATCAAAGAAAAGAAGAAGAAATCAGAAATCTAAAAAATACTGTCAGGAATCTACAGGATACTATTAAAAAACCCAACATTCGGGTTCTAGGAGTACCTGAAGGCATGGAAAGGGAGAAAGGATTAGAAGGCCTTTTTAGTGAGATACTAGCAGAAAATTTCCCAGGTTTGGAGAAGGACAGAGGCATCCTAGTACAGGAAGCTCATAGAACCCCTAATAAACATGACCAAAAGAGATCCTCACCACGACACGTCATAATCAAATTCACCACAGTGAAACACAAAGAAAAGATCCTAAAATGTGCAAGAGAGAAACGCCAGATTACTCTCAGAGGATCTCCAATTAGACTCACAGCTGACTTCTCATCAGAAACCCTACAAGCCAGGAGAGAATGGCGAGATATAGTCCAGGTACTAAGAGAGAAAAACTGCCAGCCCAGAATACTATATCCTGCAAAGCTCTCATTTGTGAATGAAGGTGAAATAAAGACCTTTCACAGCAAACAGAAATTGAAAGAATTTGTCACCACTAGTCCAGCCTGCAAAAGATGCTTAAAGATGTATTACATACAGAAACACAGAAACACGGTAGCCAATATGAAAGAAGATAAAGGAAGGAAACCTCAGAGCAAAAGATCACAGGAATCTCAAACCAGATATTAGAAAATATCTTTGGCAAATGGCAGGGCAAAGTTACTCCTTCTCAATAGTCACATTGAATGTTAATGGCTTGAACTGTCCAGTTAAAAGACACCGATTGGCTGATTGGGTTAAGGAACAAAACCCATCTTTTTGCTGCTTACAAGAAACTCATCTTTCCAACAATGATCCATACAGACTAAAAGTGAAAGGCTGGAAAAAGATATACCACGCCAACAGAAATGAAAAAAGAGCGGGCGTAGCCATCTTAATATCGGACAACATAAACTTTACCACAAAAACTGTCAGGAGATACAAAGAGGGACACTATTTAATGATTAAGGGATCCATTCAACAGAAAGATATAACAATTATCAATGTATATGCACCGAATCACAGGGCACCAGCTTATTTAAAAGACTTGTTAAGGGACTTAAAGGGAGACTTAGACCCCAATACAATAGTACTGGGGGACTTCAATACTCCACTCTCAGAGATAGACAGATCATCAGGACAGAAGATCAACAAGGAGACAGCAGATTTAAATGACACTATAGCCCAAATGGATCTAACAGATATCTACAGAACATTTCATCCTACATCTAAGGACTTCACATTCTTCTCAGCAGTATATGGAACCTTCTCTAGGATTGACCACATACTAGGCCATAAAGCAAGTCTCAGCAAATTCAAAAGAATTAGAATCATACCATGCAGCTTCTCAGACCACAAAGAAATGAAATTGGAAATTAGCAACTCGGGAATCCCCAGAGCATGTGCAAACACATGGAGATTGAACAACATGCTCCTGAATGAACAATGGGTCATAGAAGAAATTAAAAGAGAAATCAAAAATTTTCTGGAAGTAAATGAGGATAACAGCACAACATACCAAAACCTATGGGATACAACAAAAGCAGTGTTAAGAGGAAAATTTATATCAATAGGTGCCTACATCAAGAAATTGGAGAGGCACCAAATAGATGAGCTTTCAAGTCATCTCAAGGATCTAGAAAATCTGCAGAAAACCAAACCCAAACCCAATAGAAGAAGGGAAATAATTAAAATCAAAGAAGAAATAAACAGGATTGAATCCAAAAAAAACATTACAAAAAATCAGCCAAACGAGGAGCTGGTTTTTTGAAAAAATAAACAAAATTGACACCCCATTGGCCCAACTAAGTAAAAAAAGAAGAGAAAAGACCCAAATCAATAGGATCAGAGATGAAAAAGGAAACATAACAACAGACACCACAGAAATAAAAAGAATCATCAGAAATTACTACAAGGACCTGTATGCCAGCAAACAGGGAAATCTATCAGAAATGGAAAGATTCTTGGACACATACAACCTACCTAAATTGAGCCAGGAAGACATAGGAAACCTAAACAGACCCATAACTGACACAGAAATTGAAACAGTAATAAAGGCCCTCCCAACAAAGAAAAGCCCAGGACCAGATGGATTCACTGCTGACTTCTACAAGACATTTAGAGAAGAACTAACTCCAATTCTTCTCAAACTATTCAGAGCAATTGAAAAAGAGGGAATCCTCCCAAATTCTTTCTATGAAGCCAGCATCACCTTAATTCCTAAGCCGGAAAAAGATGCAGCATTGAAAGAGAATTACAGACCAATATCCCTGATGAACATAGATGCAAAAATACTCAATAAAATTCTGGCCAATAGAATGCAACAACACATCAGAAAGATCATCCACCCAGACCAAGTGGGATTTATCCCTGGTATGCAAGGATGGTTCAACGTCCGCAAAACAATCAACGTAATACACTACATTAACAGGCTGCAGAAGAAAAACCATATGATTCTCTCAA
Organism: Lepus europaeus; assembly: GCF_033115175.1. Classification (NCBI taxonomy): domain Eukaryota; kingdom Metazoa; phylum Chordata; class Mammalia; order Lagomorpha; family Leporidae; genus Lepus; species Lepus europaeus. Next base: position 45,189,806 of record NC_084834.1, on the reverse strand, counting down.
TAGACGCAGAGAAAGCATTTGATAAAATACAACACCCTTTCATGATGAAAATTCTAAGCAAACTGGGTATGGAAGGAACATTCCTCAATACAATCAAAGCAATATATGAAAAACCCACGGCCAACATCCTATTGAATGGGGAAAAGTTGGAAGCATTTCCGCTGAGATCTGGTACCAGACAGGGATGCCCACTCTCACCACTGCTATTCAATATAGTTCTGGAAGTTTTAGCCAGAGCTATTAGGCAAGAAAAAGAAATTAAAGGGATACAAATCGGGAAGGAAGAACTCAAATTATCCCTCTTTGCAGATGATATGATTCTTTATTTAGGGGACCCAAAGAACTCTACTAAGAGACTATTGGAACTCATCGAAGAGTTTGGCAAAGTAGCAGGATATAAAATCAATCCACAAAAATCAACAGCCTTTGTATACACAGGCAATGCCATGGCTGAGGAAGAACTTCTAAAATCAATCCCATTCACAATAGCTACAAAAACAATCAAATACCTTGGAATAAACTTAACCAAGGACGTTAAAGATCTCTATGATGAAAACTACAAAACCTTAAAGAAAGAAATAGAAGAGGATACCAAAAAATGGAGAAATCTTCCATGCTCATGGATAGGAAGAATCAATATCATCAAAATGTCTATTCTCCCAAAAGCATTTTATACATTCAATGCAATACCAATCAAGATACCAAAGACCTTCTTCTCAGATCTGGAAAAAATGATGCTGAAATTCATATGGAGACACAGAAGACCTCGAATAGCCAAAGCTATCTTGTACAACAAAAACAAAGCCGGAGGCATCACAATACCAGATTTCAGGGCATACTACAGGGCAGTTGTTATCAAAACAGCATGGTACTGGTACAGAAACAGATGGATAGACCAATGGAACAGAATAGAAACACCAGAAATCAATCCAAACATCTACAGCCAACTTATATTTGATCAAAGATCCAAAACTAATCCCTGGAATAAGGACAGTCTATTCAATAAATGGTGCTGGGAAAATTGGATTTCCATGTGCAGAAGCTTGAAGCAAGACCCATACCTTTCACCTTACACAAAAATTCACTCAACGTGGATTAAAGACTTAAATCTACGGCCCGAAACCATCAAATTATTAGAGAGCATTGGAGAAACCCTGCAAGATATAGGTACAGGCAAAGACTTCTTGGAAAAGACCCCAGGAGCACAGGCAGTCAAAACCAAAATTAACATTTGGGATTGCATCAAATTGAGAAGTTTCTGTACTTCGAAAGAAACAGTCAGGAAAGTGAAGAGGCAACCGACAGAATGGGAGAAAATATTTGCAAACTATACTACAGATAAAGGATTGATAACCAGAATCTACAAAGAAATCAAGAAAATCCACAACAACAGAACAAACAACCCACTGAAGAGATGGGCCAAGGACCTCAATAGACATTTTTCAAAAGAGGAAATCCAAATGGCCAACAGACACATGAAAAAATGTTCAAGATCACTAGCAATCAGAGAAATGCAAATCAAAACCACAATGAGGTTTCACCTCACCCCGGTGAGAATGGCTCACATTCAGAAATCTGCCAACAATAGATGCTGGAGAGGATGTGGGGAAAAAGGGTCACTAACCCACTGTTGGTGGGAATGCAAACTGGTTAAGCCACTATGGAAGTCAGTCTGGAGACTCCTCAGAAACCTGAACATAACCCTACCATACAACCCAGCCATCCCACTCCTTGGAATTTACCCAAAGGAAATTAATTTGGCTAATAAAAAAGCCATCTGCACATTAATGTTTATTGCAGCTCAATTCACAATAGCTAAGACCTGGAACCAACCCAAATGCCCATCAACAGTAGACTGGATAAAGAAATTATGGGACATGTACTCCATAGAATACTATACATAGAATACTAAGGAACAATGAAACCCAGTCATTTGAAACAAGATGGAGGGATCTGGAAAACATCATGCTGAGTGAATTAAGCCAGTCCCAAAGAGACAAATATCATTTGTTTTCCCTGATCGGCGACAACTAACTGAGCACCAAAGGGGAAACCTGCTGAAGTGAAATGGACACTATAAGAAACAATGACCTGATCAGCTTAGGTCCTGACTCTAGATGTACAATGTAATACTTTATCCTTTTTAGTATTTGTTGTTGTTGTAGTTGTTCTAGTACTAGTGGTTAAACTCTGTAAATAACACACAATTATTCTTAGGTGTTTAAATTTTAACTGAAAAGTGATCCCTGTTAAATTTAAGAGTGGAAAAAGAGAGGAAGGAGATGCACAGTTTGGGACATGCACAATCAGTCTTGCCCCAAATGAAGGAGTTAGAAATGTGCCAGGGGATTCCAATACAATCCCATCAAGGTGGCATGTACCAATGCCACCTCGCTAGTCCAAGTGATCAATTTCAGTTCACATTCGATGGCTTAGACAGGTCTAAAAATCAAAGGGATCACACAAACAAGACAAGTGTCTGCTAACACTAACTGATAGAATCAAAAAAGGAGAGAAAGATCCAACATGGGAAGTGGGATACACAGCAGACTCATAGAATGGCAGATGTCCTAAACAACACTCCGGCCTCAGAATCAGCCCTTAAGGCATTCGGATCTGGCTGAAGAGCCAATGAGAGTATTGTAGGCATGGAAAGCCAAGATACCATGGAAAAGAAAAAAAAGAAGAAGACCTAAATGAAAGATCTCTGTTAGTGAGATCCCAGTGGAAAGAACGGGGCCATCAAAGAAGGAGGTACCTTTCTCTGAAGGGAGGAGAGAACTTCCACTTTGACTGTGACCCTATCGGAACAAGATCAAAGTCAGCGAACTCTAAAGGCTTCCATAGCCCTGGCAACTCATGACTAGAGCCTAGGGAGATTACTGACGCCATGAACAGGAGTGTCAAATTGTTAAGTCAGCAACAGGAGTCACTGTGTACTTACATCCCATGTGGGATCTGTCCTTAATGTGTTGTCTAATGTGCAGTGATGCTGTAACTAGTACTGAAACAGTATTTTTACACTTTGTGTTTCTGCGTGGGTACAAACTGATGAGATCTTTACTAATTACATACTGAATCGATCTTCTGTATACAAAGAGAATTGGAAATGAAAAAAAAAAACAAAAACCTGGTGTTAAATTGGAAATGGCATAGAAAATTAATTAATTTAAAAAATATATTATGTAGGATCTCTGTCTTTAATGTGCTGTACACCGTTATTTAATGCTATAACTAGTACTCCAACAGTATTTTTTTTTCTTTTCTTTTCACTTTGTGTTGCTATATGGGGGCAAACTGTTGAAATCGTTACCTAATATATACTAAACTGATCTTTTGTATAGAAAGAGAATTGAAAATGAATCATGATGTGATAGGAAGGGGAGAGGGAGCGGGAGGGGGGAGGGTTGTGGGTGGGAGGAAAGTTTTGGGAGGGGGAAGCCATTGTAACCCATAAGCTGTACTTTGGAAATTTATATTCATTAAATAAAAGTTTAATAAAAAAATTAGAGAAAAAATAAACAAAATTAAAACTCAAAACAGCACAAAATATCAGTGAAATGAAGAGCTTTTTTTTTTTGAAAAATAAATAAATAAAATTGAAGCATCATTGGCCTAATTAACCAAAAAAAGAGAGGGAGAACGCCCAAATTCATAAAATTGGAGACAAAAAAGAATATGTAACAATAGATGCCACAGAAAAGAATTATAAAAATTATTATGAATAGTTATATGCCAACAGATTGAAATATCTAAAAGAATCAGATAGATGATGGACACATACAATCAATACATACATCAAAATAGAATCATGAAGATATAGAAAATCTAAACAGACTAATAACCAAGATGGAGGTTAATCAGTAATAAAGACCCTACCAACAAAGAAAAGACTTAAACAAGATGGCTTCACTGCTAAATTCTACCACAATTTTAAAGATTAACTGCTTCTAATTCCTCTCTCTCCATCTATCAATATAGATACAGATATAGATACATATAAAGATATAGATAGACATATAGATATAGAAATGGAGGGAATCCTCCCAAACTCCTTCTATGAGGGAAGCACCTGCTTTTATGAGGAAAGCATCGTTTTTATCTCAAAACCAGAAAAAGATACAACAAAGAAAGAGAACTATAGGGCAATATCACTGATAAACATGATGCAAAAATCAATAAAATAATAGCTAACTGAATCCAAAAACACATCTGAAAAATCATTCACCCTGATCTGTAAGAGTTGTCCCTGGTAGGTAGGGATGACTCAATATATGCATCAATAAATGGGATACATCACATTAACAACTTGAAGAATAAAAACCATATGATTATCTCAACAGACACAGAGAAAGCATTTGATAAAATAAAATATTCTTTCATGAGAATACCTTCAGCACATCATATACAATCAAGGCAATATATGACAAGCCCATAGGTAGCATCATATTGAATGGGGATAAGTTGGAAATATTTCCACTAAGACCCAGAAACAGACAAGGATGTCCACCTTCACCACTGCTATTCAATATAGTTCTGGAAATTTTAGCCAGAGCCATTAGGCAAGAAAAAGAAATCAAAGGGATACAAATATGAAAGGAGGAAGTCAAATTAACCCTGTTTGCAGATGACATGATTCTATATATAGGGGAACTAAAACACTAAACAAAGAGGCTATTGGAACTCATAAGAGAGTAAAGTGGCAGTATACAAAAATAACACACAAAAATTGATACCCTTTGTATACACAGACAATGCCTTGACTGAGAAAGAACTTATAAGCAATGTTCAATTAAACAATGCTTACAGTAGTAGAAATATTTTCAAACTGTTATCAGTTAAATGCACAATTTCCTAAATATATTATAGAATGAATAATTTTATAATATTAAAATAATTTTCACATTCAGCTATTTTAGATTACCATGGTACCATTACCATTCTGCACTGAACTTTTGTGTCATGTATCTGGGGATTTAAATGTCATCTGTAAGCATAATAATTATAATGCTTATTCAATTAATACTATCTTTTTATGTTTTTCATAGTAAAAGTATAATTTTCAATTACTTCAATCTGAAAGCTTTGATTTGATGTTAACCTAATGAATATTGTGCCTGATTATACATAACATGCTTGATTAGTTTGATTTATATTCAATAGATCTACAAAAAGATCATGGAAACTGAGTATTATGAAATACTACTCATGGATTTAAATTTTTGCAGTAAATTAAGTTTATCTTTCATTACATTTTCCAAGACATTTTAGAAATGCTCATTTATTTGAAAGGCAGAGAGACACAGAGAGGGAGACAGAAAGGGAGACAGGTCTTCCATCCAATAGTTCTCACTCCAAATGATCACCACAGCCAGGACACTGCCAGGCTGAAACCAGGATCCCATATATCCATCTGTGTCTCCCACATGGGTGGCAAGCATCCAAGTACCTGAGTCATTATGGGCTGTTTCTCAGGATGCGTTAGCAGGAAGCTGGATCAGAAATGAATGAGCCAGGACTCAAACCAGCACTTCGATATGGGATGGAAGTATCCCAACCTACAGGGTTAAGCCCCTTGTACCATAATGTCTGCACCTCCATGAACTTTTTGAAGCACCCTCATATATAGTTGGTATAAATTTATTTATTCAAAATTTAAAAGGCTAACTTTCTTCCCTTTACCCACTACCTTAAAATTCACTGTTATGTGTATCAACACATTCAAAATAATCAATAATAAACTATCCTTAGAATACTAGAATAAAAAGATATTGATAAAGATTTATTTAAATAAATTATGACCGGTGCCACAGCTCACTTGGCTAATCCTCCGCATGCGGCACCGGCACACCGGGTTCTAGTCCCGGTTGGGGTGCCGGATTCTATCCCTGTTGCTCTTCTTCCAGTCCAGCTCTCCACTGTGGCCCGGGAAGGCAGTGGAGGATGGCCCAAGTCCTTGGGCCCTGCACCGCATGGGAGACCAGGAGAAGCACCTGGCGCCTGGCTTTGGATCCGCACAGCGCGCCGGCCATAGTGGCCATTTGTGGGGTGAACCAACGGAAGGAAGACCTTTTTCTCTGTCTCTCTCACTCTCTCTCTCACTGTCTAACTCCGCCTGTCAAAAATAAAAGATTTATTTAATTAAAAAGCAGAATACACAGAGAGACAGACCTTCTATCTGTTGGTTCACTCGACAAATGTCCACAGCAGCAAGGGTTAGGCCAGCCCGAAACTAGGAGACTGGAATTTCATCCAGATCTCCCAGATGGGTAACAGGTGCCCAAACACATGAGCCATCTTCTGATGCTTTCCTAGGCACATGAGCAGGGAGCAGGATTGGAAGCAGAGCAGCCAGGACTGTAAGTGGCACCTTTGTAGGATGCTGGCATCACAAACAGTGGCTCAACACACTGTGCCACAATATTGGATCAACATTGCTATCCTGACTGTGTGATTCACACAGCAGATTCACTACGTTTTGTCATTTGATGGTACTGTTCTCAGGATCATAGAAAGAATGTGTGGTTCTCTGAAGTAACACATCTTTGTAGCAGAAAGGTTATCCGTGCAGGAGAAGCTTCGATTGGGAAAACAGAGGCCTGGAGTCTTGCTACCATCCTTCTTATAATATCGGATCCCTGTATAACTTTATAGCTTCGCAAATGATAATTTTTAATATACTTTGCATTTCTGAACTTTTTTTTCTAAAACTCTGAAATTGTGTATTAGAAGCATAGATTTTTGGAAAAGACTAATAATTATGCTATCAAACATCCAGACTTTATGGAATTTAACTAGGATGATATGGAAGTAAATAACTCAGTGATTTATGAATAAAGTTTTAATTTGGGGTCAGTGCTAGGGCGTAGTAGGTTAAGCTTCACCTACAGTGCCGGTGTCCCACATGGATGCTGGTTCAAGTCCTAGCTGCTTTGCTTCTGATCTAGCTCCCTGTTAATGGCCTGGGAAAGCAGTGGAAATTGGCCCACATGTTTGGACCCCTGCACCCATGTGGGAGACATGGAATTAGCTCTTTGGCTTCAGATCGGCCCAGCTCCAGCCATTGGGACCATTTGAACCATTTGGGGAGTGAACTAGTGGATGGAAGACCTCTCTGTCTCTCCTCTCTTTGTAACCCTGCCTCTTAAATAAATCAATCTTAAAAAGTCCAAAGTGTTTAAATATGTGTGTAATGCCCAATTTAGGCTTCCATCTATTTTCCATGATGTTCTGTATAGGTGAAATACATGAGATCTGTATACCTTAAATAAAATTTTTTTAAATGTAAAAAAAAAAAAAAAAAAGGCACCTGTGCTTCTGGCCACCCTCAGGACCATCGAACTATTCTGAATACAAAGAACTTGAGGAGAATCTGAAAATAATCAAAATATTTTACTTCACTCTTTACGTGGAAAACTAAGACAAGGCAAAGACATATATCTCACTATTAAGAAAACGCTGCTCTCCAAAAAGCATATCATACTGAAGAAGCAGATGTTAAATGAATTACATGTTATGTTCTGTTATCCATTGATAAGTCATTTGTACACATAACGCATGGTCCCCTTTCTATATTAAATATGTGCTTTAAAAGTGTAAAGTATATTAGCATAAAATACTGTACAGTTTACTTTTTTAGTTCTGTTGCTGATTATCTAAACTTTGAGGAGGAGAAGAGACATTCATCCTATTTTCCTAATCCTATGTGTTCTCCTGTAAAATATTTCTGTGAATATTGCCACTAAGAAAAGAGTAGCTATAATCTACTTTTGAATTTAAGTATTATAGAAGATCAAAGTACCATTTGCCATGAATTGACTAGAGGAGAGTCTTTTTTAATCTACTCTGAGGCAAGTAATATCTAAGCAAGATAAATTAATGGAGTTGATAGTGATGAGCATTGCTCATAATTCAAAAGTCACAGGGAGACAAAATAGACGAGAAAATTTCAGGCATATTTACAATGGGCATGAGCTGGGATCAATGTGCAGAAGTGTGGAGTGGGTGGAGGAAGGTTGAGGTGGGAGCAGTCCTAACCACTTTGAATGTGTAAGCAAATTAGCTCAGAGTGAGCAAGCATGTGTCATGGAGAAGGATGGTTAGTGAAATGGCCACTACTACCCAAATTTGATTTAGTAAATTAGCAATCTCTATTTGGGTAGAAACTTGGCATAAGCATTAGGTGACTTTTGAGCCCAGTTTTTGAATAACAAATGACTCAAAATGATAGTGCATTAGACAAAATTGAAGTTTATTGCTTTCTCCCACATCATTTTAAGGAAGAAACTTGAGCCTGTCATCGAGACTTGTGCTGTAAAGCCCTCAGGGACTCAAGCTATTTTTCTGATATTGCTAAGGCCTGTGACAACTCCATTCTCAGAGCAACCTCATAGTTGAAAATAGCCGATCTAGCTCCAACCATCTTCTTTGAGTTGTAGCCAGCAAGAAGGAAGAAGAGACAAATAAGAATATGAAGGGCCTGGGGCCGGTGCTGTGGAGCAGCAGGTTAAAGCCCTAGCCTGTAGCGCCGGCATCCCATATGGGAGCCAGTTCTAGTCCTGGCTGCTCCTCTTCCATCCAGCTCTCTGCTATGGCCTGGGGAAGCAGTAGAAGATGGCCCAAGTCCTTGGGCCCCTGAACCCAGGTGGAAGACCCAGAAGTAACTCCTGGCTCCTGGCTTCAGATTGGCACAGTTCCAATGCAGCCACCTGGGGAGTGAATCAGCGGATGGAAGACTTCTCTGTAACTCTGTCTTTCAGATAAATAAAAATAAATCTTAAATAAATAAATCTTAAATATATATATATATATATATATATATATATATATATATATATAGGGTCTTTCCACTTTCAAGAATGTTTCTGGAAGTAGAAACAGAGTGTTTTCTAGTAATGCCTACTAGTGGCCACACCAGATGTAAAATGGGATGAGAAGTATAAACAGTTTTCATTCATGCTATTGCCAGTAAGAATAAGTATGGGGCAGAAATCAATAGTATACATAAAATGTTTTAAAATACTGAAAACCACTGGGATGAGCATTTCCCGGGCTTGAGTCTTGCCTCTGCTTCCAATCCAGTTTCCGGATAAAGTGAATCCTGGAAGGCAACAGATGATCACTTAAGTACTTGGGTTCTTGCAACCCATGTGGCAGACCCATATGGAGCTCTTGTGGATCCTGGTTTTGACCTAACCCATCCCAGCTGTGGCAGGCATTTGGGGACTGAACCAGCTGATAGAAGATCTATGTTTCTTCTTTCTCTCTCTCTCTTTCTCTGAGTATACATGTGTATATGTGTGTAACTCTTTCAAATAAATTAAATGAATGACCTTAAAAATTAGAATATTAGAAACATAGTTAAAACTATACATATTAAAAATTGTGAGTACTTAGTAAAAATAAAATGTCATGATAAATCATTAAATAGGTAAACAAAGTTTAAAATAACACATAACTATTATTTTATCATATACACACAGAACAAAGATTAGGACAATGTAATAAATACACAATATTACTAAAACTAATTATTTTAAAGTATATATATGTCAAATTGGTTTTAATTTATTTTTCTTACTAACATTTTTAATATGTTGTACTTAATATTCTATTTTTAATGAATCTGTTTGCATATACATAAAACTTATTCTGAAGTACAAAGGACATGATGAGAAGTAAAATAAGAAATGTTCTCCAAAATTGTGAGATGAACATAAACATTGTCTTCATGGTTAGTACTTAGTCAGAAACTCACACCCAGTTCTAGATCTTGCCTCAGTCTTAAAGGACAAGTAAATCCATATTTGGACAAGCCAGGATATGATAGCACATTCGTATCATTTTATTCACTGTTTTCCTTTACAGAATCAGTCTACAAGCCCAATATTTATGAAACGGTATTGCAGAAGTTGTATGTTAAGGTAAAACTACACATAAGAGTGCATTCCAGTCACTGCAGGATAAAAATGCTTATGCACAAACCCATCATATTTAGAATTTAAGTATTAATGAGAAAGTAAGATTAATGAGTAATGCAATAAATTCTGAAAAGTAGAGGTACTAAAGAGTTTCAGAACAAATAATCCCTACATAGTCAGTGATCATTGCTAAAATTACAAATCACTTGCACAGTTAATATTCTTCCGCATTAACAAAGCAAAATATATGACAATAACCCATGAGTCATCTACATTTAATCCCAATCTTTTAATTTTTTTCAATAAATTAAATTAATGGACTCAATATTTCTGTTTAAAATTATAATTTTGTGTAAAGGTCTTCTCCCTTCCTGTTTGGCTGATTTAGATGAAAATTATGCTTTTACAATCAAGATCTGACATAAGCCATTTTGAAAAGGTGAACTAGTGGAATTAAAATTAACTATATAGAACTGCAAATAGACATAGAGTGTTCGCAATTAACCATATGGATGCAAATGAAGAATAAATCAGTTCAAGGAAACATCAGCTTCCTCAAGGAGCTTAGAAATTCAACCTAAAGCAATATTTTCTGTCCTGAGCTATTCAGAGCACGCAGCTCTCTAAAGCTGTTACAGATGTGCTTGCAAAATATTTCTTTCAGGGCACACTCATTGGAGAACTACTCAACACAAACTGAGCTTGGCAACTGTCCCTTGAATTCAGACTGTGAAGTCAAGCAATTTAAATCATCATTCATCACTTTTTTGCTGAATAGATGTTTCCTTCTTGTCTCCTAAATGAGCAAATTTCTATAATTCATAGTTTTTACATTGTTTAACAAAAGCACTTATCAAGCAGGTTACCTCAACTGGTAGACTGGATTTTGAAGAGCTGACAGGTTGGTACTGCCTTCTCAGGTACTTGCTGCTGCTATATTTTGAGCAAATAATTGGGTAACACTTTCTTTCCTAGAGAAAGTCTCAGGATTTTACAATGACATTCCAAGCATCAGCAGTGGCTTCACTGACAGTTACGTAAAATGCAAAGATGGCACCAGAAGTCCTGCTTCACATTTCAACAAGCTGATGTTAGTGGAAGTGTGGGTGGGTGGGTGTGGAAAAATACGATATGCATTGTAAAAAAGTTTGCAATGGAATGTTTAAAAAACAAAAAGAATTCCCAGAATATCTTTCTGTAGGCAGTGGACAACCTAGTGATTTTGTGAAAAGCGAACACTTAAAGAAGTTTTTTTCTTTTTGTATTTGTTTTTGTTTTTTGTTTTTTGTTTTTTGTTTTTTTTTTTTTGCATCTGTTTCAGGCAAAAATTTCTTCTGCTCCTATTGTGAAATATAGTCTATGGAGTATAAAACTCATGTTGTGGGTAGCAGATAATTTAATGTGAACTCCAATTTTCCTATGCCTAGCAAGTAGAGTTTTAAGAAGGACCATCTAAATCTGCAAGTACCAACAAGACATAGAATACTATACAGATTTCTTAAATAATCATTATGAGAAAAGGCAAAGTAGGAGGACGAAACTACACAAAAAATGAAAGGCAATATTTAAAACTCTATGTACACACATTAAACAAATGAGTGAGGCAACATGAATTTAACAAATATATTTTTCATTAAAAATATCAAGGAGATCAGGGGATAACAAAGTGGAGTAGCAGGTAAGGCTGCCACCTATGACAACAGCATCCCTTATGGGATTTGGTCCCTGTGGCTCCACTTAAGATCCAGCTCACTACTAATGGCCTGAAAAAGCAGTGGAAATGGCCTAAGTGTTTGGGCACCTGCCACCCAGGTGGGAGACCCAAATGAACCTCCTGGTTCCTGGCTTCAGCCTGGTGCAACCTGGGTCATTGTAGTCATTTAGGGAGTGAACCAGCAGATGAAAGACCTCTCTGTCTCTTCCTCTCTCTGTGTAACTCTGCCTTTCAAATGAATGAATAAATCTTAAACCGAAAAAAAAAAAAACATTAAAAAAGGGCGGGCATTTAGCACAGTGGTTAAGATGCCCACACCCCATATCAGAGTGTGATTTCAAGTCCTGGCTCGGCTCTAGTTCCTACTCCCTGCGTATGTGCAAAAAACCTCAGAGGTAGTGGTAATGACATGAGTAGTTGGGCCCCATCACACATGTGGGAGACCTAGATTGGGTTCACAGGCCTTTGGGGAATGGAACAGCAGATGAGAGTTCCTCTCTCTCTCTCTCTCTCTCTCTTTCTCTTTCTCTTTCTCTTTCTCTTCCTCTTCTTCTTTCTCTTTCTCTTTCTTTCTAGGCCTCTCAAAGAGAAAACAAAAACAGTAAGCATGACAGTACAGTCTGTTTCTACATGGGCCCTGCAGGCATGACAGTAATATTTAGGGGAAGATTATCAAGTTAGACATAGCTCTAATTATCTTTTTTTTTTTTCTTTGACAGGCAGAGTGGACAGTGAGAGAGAGAAACAGAGATAAAGGTCTTCCTTTTCCATTGGTTCACACACACACACACACACACACCCAATGACTGCTGCGCCGGCCAGTGCACCGTGCTGATCCGAAGCCAGGAGCCAGGTGCTTCCTCCTGGTCTCCCGTGTGGGTGCAGGGCCCAAGCACCTGGGCCATCCTCCACTGACCTCCCGGGCCACAGCAAAGAGCTGGACTGGAAGAGGAGCAACCGGGACAGAATCTGGCGCCCCTACTGACACTAGAATCTGGTGTGCCGGTGCAGGCAGAGGATTAGCCTATTGAGCCATAGCACCTGCTAGCTCTAATTATCTTAAAAATGCAAGGTTTTGGCATATGATTTTGCTGTTTCCAGTAAATCTCTTCTTAAATTGCTTAATAAAAGATAACTTTAAATTACTCTAAACACATTGCATATAAGTATTCTCCATAAATTTTTTCAGTTGTAGTTTGTCTAAATGGCTCCTATCATGCATGGTGTCATATTACCAAATAATGGCTTTCATTTTCAAAGTAATTTAGCCATAAGTAAAATATGTTCCTTGGAATGATCATTTCATTTGAGAGCAGTATGCTGTAGGAAAAGCTACTTTGAGAAAACCGAACCCCCAAGGGTTGGAATCGCTTCATTCTGGCAAGATCAAGAAGATCCCTGAGCTACAGAATAATCAGGATGTTGAGATCAATACTGGACCATATAATACAGCTTAACAAATTTAAAATAGCAAAAATTATGTTAAATTGTGTTCCCAAACAAAATGGAATTAAATAATATAATAACAAATGTTAGGCAAAAATCTAGAAAACTGTTGGACCTAAAGCAACACTTTTACTTAATACATGAATTAAATAATAAAAATAAAAGAAATTAAAAAATATTTGGAAATAAATGAAAATAAAAATATGAGATATCAAAATTCATAGGTTATTGTGGAAAGTTATGCTAAAAGGAAAATTTATACATATGGAAGAAGAAAGTTCTAAAATCAATAATCTAAGTTTCTATTTCAGCAAACTAATGAAGAGTAATGTAAACTTTAAGCAAGCAGAAGAAAATAAAATAAAACAAGAATCAAAGAAATTGTGATCAGTAAAACAATAGGAAAAATCAACAAAACCAAACTTGATTCATTGAGTAAAAGAATCAGTTAAGCTGATAAAAACTCTAGCTGAATAACCATGGAAATGTGAGAACACACGTTATTAATATCAGGAATGAGGTAAGCATCATCACCATGATTTGGCCAGTATTAAAAGGAGAATTTTAAAAATTGTGAAAAAGTCTATGTTCACAATAGGATCATTTAGATAAAATGGACCAATTCATTTGAAGACACAAATTATAAAACTCATACAAGGAGAAATAGACAACCTAATTAGTCCCATATCCTTTAAAGTAATTAGAACAATAATTAATTACCTTTGAAAAAATGCTATCATAAGACTCATATGATTTCATTGATGAATTCTACCAAACATTTAAAAAAGAAGTGATATAAATTCTCTTCTAAAAGTAGATGCAGAAGGAATGTACACTTGATAATCCAACCTGTGATGTCAAGATTACCCTAATATCAAAAATAAATACAAAAATATCTCTCACAAAATATTTCATGAATATAATGCAAACTTCTTAACAAAAATATAAGAACATCTGTGGCTGGCACTGTGGTATAGCAGGTTAAGCCTTTATCTGCAGTGCCAGCAATCCATTTGGGAACCAGTTTCTGTCCCAGCTGCTCCATTTCTGATCCAACTCCCTACTAATGAGCCTAGGAAAGCAGTGGAGGATGGCCCAAGTACTTGTGCTCTTGCACCCACATCGGAGACCTGGAATGACCTCCTGGATCTTGGCTTTGGATTACCCAGCTCCATTCATAGCAGCCGTTTGGGGAGTGAACAAGCAGATGGAAGATCTCTCTCTGTCTTTCCCTCTCTCTTCTCTGTAACTCTACCTTTCAAATAAATAAATAAATCTTTAAAATAAGTATATTGGGATATATAATCAAAATGCATAATATAAATAATATATGTCATCTACTGTGATTTAATAAATAAATCTGGGAGAAGATAGAAATTCTGTGCAAAATTCCAAATCATGTATGTAGAAATGTTGCCCTCAGGGCAAAGGATTATGACTTACAGTAATTCATAAATGTGGGATGTGGAAATATCCAACAAACAGCACAGTTTGGATAAAATTAAAATTATACAATGAAAAAACTCATATACAGCACCTCAGCCCAAGAAGTGATATACTAGTTTATACTGGTATTATGTACCCTTCATTGACCTCAGCAGTAATTTACGCTGTCCCACAAATAAATCAATATAATATAATCATGAGCAAAATCAGGGAAATCTTAGTTAAGAGGCATAAGACAAAATATCTGAGCAGTAGTGATCCAAATTGTCAAGGTCACCCCATATGAGGAAATATCGAGAAACTATCACAACCTCCTCTGAAAGAGACATGATAACCAGAAGTAATGGATTACCCTGTATTTTGACCTCAGAAAAGTTACATTGGAAAAATACTTTGAAAATTCAAGTTAAAGTATGGACTCTAGTTAACGTAGGAATGTAAGTTCAGTAGTTGTGCCATCTATATCACTCCAAATGAAGATGGTAAGAGTAAGATAATCCAGGACCACAGTGTATAGAAAGCTCTATCCTATCTCCATAATAATTCCGTTAATCTGAAAGTCCTAATTTCTTTTAAAAGTTTATTTTAAAAAGTCAATAGAAGATTACAGAAGGAAATATGGTTTGGTCCAATGCAGTATAGATAATAGTCACATTCATTCCAGGAACTGGTGCAGAAGACCTTTTGCATGATCATTTGGGGACATATTAAACAAGGTTCTGTTTCCACAACATCCTCTGGAAAAAGAAAAAAATATGTTATTGACTTTTTTCTCTGCTGCCCATTGATCACTTGGTGACTAGTGGTGCAGAACATAAAGGATGTGATGACAAATGTTTTCAAGAGCTGCACTCCTGAACTCCTTCACCTAACCCTGCCATCAATGGTTGGGTAATCTAAAATGGCCTGTATTAAATTCTGCCCTTATGAAAAAATATACATTGGCCATCATCTCATGAATAAAGTATGACATTTCAACTGCATGAACCCACACATGTATGCTAAAATAATATAAAGCATTAAATGCATTCTTGTAGAATGTTAGAGAAAATCCAACTGATCTGTGGCTTTTACTACCTTAGAATCAGATTAATACATTATCTCTAATCTGTTAAAATCTAATTAAAATTAAAATTAAAAAAATTTTAAAAGAAAAACTGGAGAGAGGCCTGTGCTGTGGCATAGCAGGTGAAGCTGCCACCTTCAGTGCCAGCATCCCATATGGGCGGTAGTTTGTGTCCCTGCTGCTCCTATTCTGATCCAGCTCTCTCCTATGGCCTGGGAAAGCAGTAGAAGAAGGCCCAAATCCTTGGGGCCCTGCACCGCATGGGAGATCCAGAAGAGGCTCCTGGTTTCTGCCTTCGGATCAGCTCAGCTCTGGCCGTTGTGGCCAATTGGGTAGTGAACCAGTACATGGAAATTCTCTCTCTCTCTCTCTCTTTCCCTCTCTGCCGCTCCTTCTCTCTCTGTGTAACTCTTTCAAGTAAATAAATAAATCTTTTTTTAAAAAAAGAAAGAGAAGAAAAACACTGGAGAGAGAGAGGGAAGGAGGGAAGAAGGGATTATAATTATGTTCTTAGAATTATATCTACAAAACACATTGAATTGGTCAAAAACTAATTAAAATTACAAGTAAACATTGTTTAAAAGATGGCCAGCGCCACGGCTCACTTGGCTAATCCTCTGCCTGCGGTGCCCACCCTGGGTTCTAGTGCCGGTTGGGGTGCCGGATTCTGTCCCGGTTGCTCCTCTTCCAGGCCAGCTCTCTGCTGTGGCCCGGGAGTGCAGTTGAGGATGGCCCAGGTCCTTGGGCCCTGCACCAGCATGGGAGACCAGGAGGAAGCACCTGGCTCCTGGCTTCAGATTGGTGCAGCGCGCTGACCGTGGTAGCCATTTGTGGGGTGAACCAAAGGAAAAAGGAAGACCTTTCTCTCTGTCTCTCTCTCTCTCATTGTCTAACTCTGCCTGTCAAAAAAAATTGCTTAAAAGACAAAATATAATTTATCTAAGTCCCATTTTTTATATGTAAAATTAAAGTGCCAGTCAACATCCTTCCTTGCTCAGTCACTAAGCAAGTCTAGACACTTGAGATTAATTTAGTTAGAGCAGATGGTAAAGACTAATGTTCCACATTATAAACATTGTTGGTATATTTGTTTTGTTATGATATAATAAATCACCTTTTGTATTTTAAAGTTAATTACTTTTCATCAATATATAATTATAAAATATAATGGACACATGCTTTCTAATCATATAAAGTCCTTTGAATGCCGCTTGTATATGATGGATCTGATGATTTCATACTTTGACATTAGAAACAAGCATTTAAGATGACCTTTCAAGATAAGAAATATTATTTTAATTTTTACCTTGATGTTGCTAAGTCCTAGGAAGCTTAACACTCTATTTGGTCACATTCCAAAATAATGTCCCATCCAATTATATTAGTTTCTATGTCTGTTGTAACAAATGGTGGTTTAAAACAGTACACATTTATTCCTTTACAGCTATAGAGGTCAGAAGCCTGAAATAGGTTTTCCTGGGCTGTAAGCCAAGCGTCAGTAGAAATGTGCCTTCTTGGAAGCTCTTGGGCAGAACCTATTTCCTTGCCTTTTCCAGCTGCTAGAGCCCCATTTTCTCATCCATTGGCTTAAGGCTCCATCCTTCATCTACAATCCCGCAAGCTAGCATCCTCCTCAGAAGTCATGCTATCTTCTGTTTTGTTTCTGCTATCATATCCCCCTCTGCCTCCCTGTAATAAAATATTTGTGATTATATGTAGAACTTGGGGGAATCATACAGAATAATTCACCCATCAAAAATTTTAACAATCACACATACAAAAAGTGGGTTTTTTTCCAAGTTATATAACAACCACAGACTCAAGTGATTTAGACTTAACATCTCGGGGTGCCAGTTTTTATCGTAGTATGCCAGTCTTCATTGCTTGGCATTACTATTCTTGCAGTTGAGTTTATCATTCTTTCTAGAGCAACAGTAAAAACAAAATAAAAAGAAAAGTATGGGAAATAAAGGCAATAAAGTAGATTAAATGAAAATTTAAGTATGCTAAACACAAGCAATACTGGAAAAGTAAGCAAAATGAAAGAGAACAGAGGGAGCAATTATAGAACATCTGAAAATAAAAAGCATTTTAAAACAGAATAGTGAAATGATAAGAACTATGTATAAGTTTTAATTAAAAAGGAAGGTGGAAACTGTGGAACTTAAAAAAATATGCAATTATCTGATTCCAAGGAATGAATTTTATATATTATTTATTTGTTTATTATTTGAAAAGCAAAGAGACAGGGACAGAGAGGGGAGCATCTTCCATCTTCTAGTTCATACTCAAATGGCCACAAAAACTGAGGCTGGTACAAGCTGAAACCTTGAGATTGGAACACCATCTGAGTCTCCCACCTGAGTGTCAGGGCACCAGGTACTTGAGTAATCATCTGCTGCTTCCCAGGACGTACATAAGCTAGAAGTTGGAATCACAGGTGGAACCAGGATGAACCCAGGTGCTCCAGTAGAGGATTCTGACTTCCAAGCATTGTCTTAACTCTTGCACCAAAAGCCTCACACCAAGTGATGTATTTTAAATATAAAGTCATTGAAAAGCTAAAATAAAATGACAGAAGATGTAGCATAAGAAATCTAAACTCAGAAAAAGCTGATGTGGTTAAATTAACATCAGCTGAACCTGCACAAGGGCTATCACAAGACATTATGATAAAATGGTCAATTGACTATTCTTAAATATATAACAAATGAAAAAATTTTAAATTTCATGAAAGCAATATTGGCAGCACTGAAAGAAGAAAACTGCCACTGCTGCCTTTGCTTCTTTTTTTTTTTTAATATTTAATTATTTGAAAGGTAAACTTACAGAGAGGAAAGAAGGAGAGATGATAGAGATAGATAGAGATAGAGAGAGATGATAGAAATAGAGAGATGATAGAGATAATAGAGAGATTGATAGAGATAATTGAGATAAAGATAGAGATAGATAGAGATGATATAGAGCTAGAGAGAGAAAGAGAGAGAAATCTTTCATCTGCTGGTTCACTCCCAAATGGCTATAACGTCCAGGCTGGCCCAGTGCAAACCCAGGAGTCCAGAACACCATCCAGGTCTCTCATGTGGGTGGCAGGAGCCCAAGTACTTGGGGCATCATTTGCTGCTTTCTTTTTTTTTTTTTTTTTTTGGACAGGCAGAGTGGATAGTGAGGGAGAGAGATAGAGAGAAAGGTCTTCCTTTTTGCCGTTGGTTCACCCTCCAACAGCCGCCACATTGTGCTGATCCGATAGCAGGAGCCAGGTGCTTCTCCTGGTCTCCCTTGCGAGTGCAGGGCCCAAGCACTTGGGCCATCCTCCACTGCCTTCCCAGGCCATAGCAGAGAGCTGGCCTGGAAGAGGGGCAACCAGGATAGAATTCGGCACCTCAACCGGGACTAGAACCCAGTGTGCCGGCACCGCAAGGCAGAGAATTAGCCTGTTAAGCCACGGCGCTGGCCGATCATTTGCTGCTTTCTAAGGCACTTTAGTAAGGAGCTGGATTGGAAGCGCAGCAGCCAGACTAGAACAGGAGCTTCAATATAGGATGTCAGCATTACACGCAACAGCTTAACACACTATGCTACAACACTGGACCTTGTCTTTCCTTGTAATTACTGTTTCTCATTTGGGGTTTCATATTTTATAGGATATATACAAAACTCATGATTATGATGTCCTGTGTAAAGCTTAATGCTGAGAGCCTTACTGTTGGAACCTTTTACTGTGTGGTCAAGTTACTAATTTTATCTTGCTTGCCATAAACTTGGGACCCAAAACTCCCTATAATGCCAACAAGTACCCCCTGGGGAACTTGTACTAAAATACAACTTCTTAGTAAGACAGTACTCGGCTCCACCTTTTAAAACATTAACATGATTACTATCGCCACAACACTTGCTCCTCTTCCTGCTATCAGCAAGCTTGTGAGTGGTCCTTCCACTTAGAGTCTCATTTGGAAACTTTTGAATATTGTCCTCATATTTCTCAATTGGAACCCTCCACTAGCCCCAATGAAATCCCTTCAAACCCAGCTCTCTACCCTGCTACCCTATGGACTGACTCAGAGTTGTTTTCTTAACTTTGTGCCGTTTCCTATCATACCTAGATGATATGCTCCCACATTTAACAGTTCTTACATTTTTCAACCTTGTAGTGCCTCCACCAGTGGATCATCAGAGTTTGATTAGATAGGAGAAGACAACACCTACCGGAACATCATCCAAGGCACTTTTTCACGGAATGTGTGTCTTCCTATGACAGATGGAAACTCGGACTTCACTATTTCTTTCCCAATCCGTGGACTCTTCCATCTCACTATGTGACAATAACATGAGCATATATCAATACCTCTTTGACCACAGAGGGTCTTCCTCTGTGCCTTGTGTCTACTTCATTGTAATGCATAGAAACTCTTCTTTCTATATTACTTTCCAAAAATTATAAAGTTCTAATCTAATGGTGCATTTAATATACATTTATTAGTAATTGATAAGGTAAGTAGGCAAAAAATACAGCAATGTAGATTTAACATAACAAACCAAATTAATCTGAGTAAGATTAATAGATCACAATTCAGCTATAGTATTGAAATTATACAGCACACCTACTGTGACCCCACAAAAAAGTAAATTAGAACTCTCTTTAATTCATAATACAGCATGACCAGAGGGGTTAATTCCAGGAATGAGAGGGTTTTTTTAAACATCAAAAAAAAAAAAAACAATTATAAATCATACTAGAAAACTAAAGAAAAAATATGTACCATCTATATGAATGAAGGAAAAATAGTTGCCATTTGACAATTATATTTTAGATAAAATCAGAATTTAAAGAAAAATTTCTCATCAGTAACAGTGAATGCTGTAGTTTCTTCCCCTAAGAAAATAAAAGATTATCATTTACTCCCTGAAGACCTAGTACAAAAAAAGCAAAAAAGTTATAAAAATTTAAAAATAAAAAATAAAACTATTTGTTAGCAAATAATTAAATTATTCTCTTTATGAGGAATGAATAGTAAAAACAAAACCAACAAAACTTTAAGGGAATATAATTTGTATCAGAATGCAAGGTAAGTAAGATGGATCCTAAGTTAAATGTAAAAGCCATAACTAAACATCTTCCTGAAAAAATGCCTATAGAATATGTTCATAAACTTCTCTATGATAAAACAGCAGATACACTTATGTATAAGGAAAAATGATAATTAAAAGCTGGACTCACCAACATTAAAAAGACCCTGCCCATAAAGATAATACATTAAAAATGGAAGATAGACCCAATAATTGAGAAAATAATTCCCAACCCATATCTCTAACAAAAGAACATTGATAGAAAACATGCAAAGAATTCTTACTAACAAGTATTTTAAAGCAAATAGTGTGATCTAAATTTGAACAAAAACTTGAACACATACATCAAAAAAGTTGTGTGACTGTTTCATAAAGAATGAAGAGTTCTTCAAGATACATACTCATCAGGAAAATGTCAATTAATACCATTATGAGATACAATGTCATACCAACTTGGAGGCCTAAAATAAAAAGAGAACATATATTAGTATTGCAAAGTATCAATTAGAACTCTAAAACACCACTCACGCAGCATAAAGTATTGCAAGCACTTTAAATACCACGTGTTATTTATAAAATAAATGTATATTTACCTATGACCTAGCCATCCCACTTTATGAATTTATCCAAAAGTAGTGAATATATTTGCCTGTAAATATATATATACAATTACCATAACTTTTATCTTCATTTATCCTGTCAAGTAAAACACACAAAACTAATGAAATTTGTGCATTAAAAGATGGATGGACAGTGTGATAAAATCATTTTATGGAAAAATAATAAAAGGAAAGATTTACTAATTTACTAAACAAATGAATCAACAACAGATATATAAAACGGAATTAAAGAAGTCAAAGATGAAAATTACATACTATATGTTTTCATTTACTTGATGAAATTCTAGCTCTGGCAAGTCTAATATGGAGAAAATATAAGATCAGTGATTATTTGTGTATGTTTGGCAGGAGAGATTTTACTGGAAAGGAAAATGAACTTTCTGCGATGTTTGAAATGTTCCAAATCTTGGTTAGGATGTTTATTATATGAAGAAGTGAAATTTTTAAGTTTACTGAACTCCATGCAATCCATCTCATTTTATGTAAATCTTATTGAAAAAGACTCTGGGGGCATAGACAGGATTGGCAGAAATGAAGGGAACATTTGCCATTTGACTTAACAATTTCAGTGCTAAGAAGCCTCCTGAGTGAATTAGTAACCTACACTGACACAAATCTGTACACAACAGATTATTCCAGTTTCACTTACAATCACTAAACCTGGAGACAATTCAAATATCCTTCAGCAGATGAATGGATAAACAAACTGGATAACATCCATATAATTGAATGCTACTCAACAACAAGAAAGAATAAGCTATTGATTCATGCTACAGTGTGAATAAATCTTAAATGCATTTTGTTAAGTGAAAGAAACCATCTCCCAAAGGCTAAGTATTGTATTATTTAATTTATAGGAAATTCTGGAATAAGCAAACAATAAAGAGAGAAAATAGATCAGTGATTTTCAAGGTGTGGAAGTAGAGGAGCAGTCTCTGTGCAAAGGGGCAGCAGGTGAAAAAACTGTTGGGGTGTGATAGAACTGTTTTGTGTAAATACTATGTGGTGATTACATGCTCATGCTTTTGACAAAACCATAGCACTATATCCAGTGAATTTTCCTTTATGCACGTTTTTAAAATTTTTGGTTGACACATAAAATGATTTTAAATATTCGGGGGTACTGTGATATATATATATATATATATATATATATATGCAAGTAGGTAGGTATGTGCTTGTGTGCATATGTGTACATATGTACATATACACAATGTGTAAGATCACATCAGAGTAATTGGCAACTCAGTAATCTCAAACATTTATTGTTTTTTTTTGTGTTGGCAACATTCAAAATGCTGTCTACTACAATTAATTGTCACCAATCAGAGTTACCCTATTGTGCTATAGAATATAGAATATAGCACAATAGAAACTATTCTTCCTATCTGGCTGTGCCATTGGACCTGTTAACCATCCTCTCTCCAGTTTCCCTCCTTTCTCTAACCTTCCAAGGCTCTGGTACCATTATTCTACCCTCCATTCCCTTTTTGTGCCTTATGTATTTCACTTAAACTAACATCCTCCAGATTCATCCATGTTGCCATAAGTGACAAGAAATAGCTCTTTTTTATTGCTAAATAATATGCCATTGCATATGTACACACTGCATTTTCTTTATCCCTACAATGATGAACAAATAGGTTGATTCTATGTCTTGGTTATTGTGACTAGTGTATGCTTATGCATATTTAAAGAAAACAAAATGAAGTGCAGACTGAATAAAAATGAATCAAATTATGTACAAATAAATGATAAAACTACATTGAAGGAGTAGAATAAAGGAGCTAACAACTACATTGGAAAAAAATGTTTTAGCAGACACTGCAAAGATAAAGACAAAGAGAACTGTAACAGTCACTGCATTCTAGTTAGCAAATTTCTTTCACACTGCAGTAGAGGTTGGAAATTCTGAAACCACAGATATACTTGGGTTGATCAAATAAGTAAACATAGTATAGATATTAGGAAGTTTTTATACAGTTGGAGACTCAACTTTCAGAGAAGTAAAATAAGGATGACAGAACAAACCCTGTAATGATGAACCTGTGAAGCAATCAGATGTATCATTGTGAACCCATGTGTTGTTTTGTTCTGGGGTGTATGTGTGCATCATTGTGTACATACCTGATGTAATATACAACACGTATTTCAATGCTAATTGGATCTAAAAGTTATGATATACAAGTAATAATAAGTGTACCTAACACCAGAAAAAAAGATTCTAAACTACTGCTGTGAAATAAAAGGGACAAGGGCCCCTTGGAGAAGCAGCAGACAGTTCATCTAAGCCTAGGGAATGTAAACTACAAAGTGATCCTGTAGCAACTTAAGGCGGCCAAAGGTAAAGAGGTATCAACAACAATAAAAACAAAAACATGATTATATCAAAAGTACACAGGAGATAACAGGCCACAGCTTAAACTATCTTAAAATGAGTATAAAAGAATAATATTTACTTTAAATGAAAGGATAAAGTAAGTATTCATGAGTCTATACAGATATAAACAAGTGATTGAGTAAGTGTATGAATGAGAACAACTCTTATTTGCAGAGTAAATCCAACTTTAAAATGTAAAATGAATAAAGAAATTTGAAAGTAACCATTAGAACAAAACAACTATAACTACACAGTCCACTAATGAATATTAAAATTAGTATGTTATAGTCTCAGACAAAAATAGAATATATGCATAGTCTCAGTGTAGCTTCCTATTCTATCTGTTACAAATGCAAAGTTGGGGAGGAGATTTACAGTCTAGGTGATAGCACCTTAGTCAAATGATAAAGGTTAGCATCACTAATAGAAAGACATTGAGACAACATGCTCCTCTTTTGATATAATGTGATGAAAAAGTCACCTCCGTGGTGTTCATCCACAGTTCAGAGTCCTGGTTGATTAATGTGAAAACATTAAAAAAAATGTGTATATGTGACAAAATTCCTAAAAAATATACTTCAGTTCCCAAGTCATGAAAACTTAAAAAGGATAACAAACAATCTGATATATTAAATTCATTAAATTGTATTAATTACATAAACTGATTTAAAAAGCAATTAAAGATTGAAGATGTCTAATGAAGCATGGAAAGTGAATATAATTTTGGACCATTGGCTAAAATCTGAGATAGAATGAACATATATAAGTAATTCAAAAAACTGGTGGAATCTGAATAAAGTATGCATTTCAGTTTACAATACTGTACCAATGTTCATCATTTAGTCTTTTTTTTTTTTTAGGCTTTATTCATTCACTTAAGAGGTAGAGCTATAGAAAGAGAGAGGGAGAGACAGAGAGGTCTTCCATCCATTGGCTCACTCCCCAAATGGCCGTAACGGCCAGAGGTAGGCAGATCCAAAGCCAGGAGCCAGGAGCTTCCTCGGGGTCCCCCACACCAGTGCGCATTACCCAGGCACCTGGGAAATCTTCCTCCACCCTCCAAGGCATATTAGCAGGGAGCTGGATTGGAAGAGGAACAGCCAGGACACAAACAGGGCCCCATAAGGGATGCCACACCAGAGGCAGAGGCTTAAGCTACCATGCCACAGCCTCAGCCCCCATTGTTTGGTCATGACATATGTTCCATTGTTACACAAAATATTAATATTAGGTGAAGCTGAAGGAAACATATGCAGAAATTCTCTGTACTATCTTTGACACTACACTGTAAATCTAAAATTATTTCAAAATTAAAAGTTGAAAATAATTAAAAGCTGTGGATCTTTATGTTCCAGAATTACACAAAAGCCATGGGAGATCATCCATTCTTTTAAAGTTTCAGTGAGTTATCACGTTAAGAAACATAGGAATCCTATAGTATAATTTTAGAACTGACTTTTTTTGTGAAAATTTCAACTTTCTATAAAATAAAAAATAGATTAATAGATTGATACATTACTGTCTTATTATATGCTCATTTTTCTCCTCACTGTTATACCTTTTAAAAATATTACACATTTATTGAGATATAACTGACTTACAGTAAATTTCATACAATTGAAATGTGTCATTTGGTAAGTTTGATTCAATTATGCACACTTGGGATCATTAATACTAACCAGTGAGTGAGTACAAGCATCATTCTTAAACATTGCTTCATGTCTCCAGTAACCATGCCTTCCCACACATTCCAATCTTCCTTGGTGCCCAGGCAACTGTTCTGTCACTATATGTTTGATTGAAATGAAATCTTCCATTATACACACTGTTGTCTTTGACTTCTTCTTCCCAGTATGATTTCTTTGAGATTCATCTGTGTTATGGTATCAATAGTGAATTCATTTCTTTGCTGAGTAATCATCACATAGGTAGACTACAATTAGTTTATCTTTTCATCTATGGATTGGCACATTAGCTGTTTACAGTTTGAGTTATTACAAATAAAACTGCTATGAGCACTGTACACCAGTGATTGTGTGAACATACACTTTCTTTTCTCTTGAGTAAACATCTACATTTA
Organism: Lepus europaeus; assembly: GCF_033115175.1. Taxonomy (NCBI): domain Eukaryota; kingdom Metazoa; phylum Chordata; class Mammalia; order Lagomorpha; family Leporidae; genus Lepus; species Lepus europaeus. The sequence goes on along the minus strand of NC_084834.1, from coordinate 45,164,067 downwards.
AAATGAGTAGAGTATATGGTAGATGTATATTTAATATCTTAAGAAAATGTCAAACTATCTTCCAAAGAGGTTATACTAGTTTACATTCCCCCCAGCAGTGTATAATACGTTCAGGTATTACACAGCCTTACTAACACTTTTAATGGACATTCTTTATACCCATTCGAACAGTACTGCAGTGGTATATATTATGATTTTTATTTGATTTTTACTGATGAAATTGGGCATCTTTACTTTGCTTGCCATCCACACACAAAGTGGCTTCAAAATATGGAAAAAAGAAATAAATCATGTAAACATTATTTTCCAATATAAATTCTATGAAATTCAAGACAGTTTTGTAATGATGTCAACCTTTCAGTCCATCTCTAGAGAACTGAGGGCCCTAGGAATTTAACCATAAGTCCAGTCTTCCTTACATTATTAACTGAAAAAAAAAATGGATGCTCTTGAAAGATTTTTTAAGATTAGGAAACAACAAAGAGAGAAAGGAATCAAATTAGGATTCTAAGGAGACTGCTCAATGATTTTCCATCAAAATTTTTCCCAAATTGCCCTTGCTCAGTGAGAGCAATGAGTAAGAACTTTGTCATGGTGGAGAAGGACTTTCTTAAGAAATCTTTCTGGATATTATTTGCTAAAGCTTTGGCTAGCTTTCTCAAAACCCTCTCATAATAAGCAAATGGTATTATTGTTTGATCCTACAGAAAGTCATCAAGCAGAATAGCTTGAACATCCTCAGCGAAGTTTTACCATGAACTCTTGACTGATCCGCCTTTGACTTGGCTATACCACTTGCACCTCTTGGAAGCATTTGCCTTCGTTCTGTTTTATTTGAGCATCCTAACAGTATCACTTTTTCCAGGTCTCTGAATAAAGATTCCAGGATCCTGACCCCGCTTAGTTAACATTGCCATTGAAAGCTCTGCTCTTTTTTGGAGCTGATCTGGGCATAACAGTCAGGGTACATGTTGAGCACAAAGTTTTCCTCACTTTTTAGGCATGAATGCACTAGCCAAAACAATTGAGTGGTCTGTGATGTCCTGCTGTTAATCCTTGGTTGTCTTCTACTAGGCATGCATAAGATTTATTTTTTTCCATCACAAATTGGTATTGATGGTTTGTCATTATCATCACATCCCTTTCTAACACAAGTTATCGATTTGTAGACTACTGATTTATTTGAGATCCTGTTCCTATCAGCTTTTTGTGAAGCATCAATGATTTCACCATTCTTCCATCCAACTTTCATCACAAATTGGATGTTTGTTCTTGCTTCACTTTTAGTAGAATTTGTGTTACTCTGCTATAGACACTTTTCAATCTACATGCTTCAAACTAGATTCTGTTCAGACATGTTATAGCAACTTAAGATGTGTTTATCCTGGTGCAAAATATCTTTGAAATCCATACACAGTTTTTTCTTAATACACATTTTTCCATTAAGTTTTTAAAGACCCCTTGTATATTGTTTAAGTCTGTTGAAAGAATTTAGTATTTTATAGTTTTTAAAAATGTATTTGTTTATTTGAAAGGCAGAGTTACAGAGAGACAGAGGCAGAGAAAGAGAGAGAGATCTTCCATCCACTGGTTCACTCCCCCAGATGGCCACAGCGGCCGGAGTTGTGCCAATCCAAAGCCAGGAGCCAGGCGCTTCTTCCAGGTCTCCCACGTGGGTGCAGGGGCCCAAGGACTTAGGCCATCTACTACTGCTTTCCCAGGCCATAGCAGAAGCTGGATCGGAAGTGCAGCAGCTGGAACTCAAACAGGTACCCTTATGGGATGCCGGCACTGCAGGTGGCAGCCTTACTTGCCACTCCACAGTGCCAGCCCTTTGTTAATTACTAAGGTTTGAAAGTCTTTATTATATTTTTCATGCAAGATCATTTCAGATAATTCAATTGCAAATACTCTATCACAATCTGTGACTTGGATTTTTGGTCTAACAATTTTCTGCTTAATGCTAACATGGTATATCTTAGTTTCTTTTTAATCTTGTTCAATCTTCTTAGCTAAAGCCTTTTTAAAATTTTAAGACATATTTTATTTATTTGAAAGGAAGAGTTACAGAGAGATGAAGAGAGAGAAAGAGAGAAATCTTCAATTTACTGGTTTACTACCCAAATGGCTGCAATGGACAGAGTCAAGCCATGCCAAAGCCAGTAACCAAGAGATTTATCCAGATCTCCCCTGTGGGAGAATAAGCCCAAGTACTTTAGCCATCTTATGATGTTATCCCAGACACCTGGAGAGGTGGGCTGGAAGTAGAACACCTGGGACACAAGCTGACACCCATGTGGAATGCCAGTGTTGCACATGATGGCTTAACCTGCTATGTCACAATGCCAGCCCCCATCTAAAGCTTTTTTATAATAAGAAGCAATTGGTTTTTCTTGCTTGTATTTTTGACTCAATGTCATAATATTTGTCATTTAAGTGTACCATTTAGAATACTCATATTTTTGTATATCATTAGTATTAAGACTATGAGTCCACATTCTCCTTCTATTGTCCATTACAGTTCTTTGTGTCCTCTTTCCTTTTTTCTTATTTTTATGATTAATAAATTTTATGAATTAATAATTTTTGTGAAAGAAACCATTGTTGGATATCTACATTTTCTATTTTGTTATTTTATTGACTTCTTTTGGGTTTATAGTACTTATTGTTAATTTAGTATAGCCTAACTACAATTGATATCAGATGGTTTCATATATAACAGCAGTCTGATCAGAGAATACTCATTTTCTCCTTTCTTTGCCGTTATGCCATTTCCATCATATATTTTACTTATATATGTATATTCACATTTTAACTTTACATATCCCATATATTTAAACAGTTATCTTTACATTGAATTAAAGAAAAAAAGTCTTTGATATTTACCTTATAGTTGTTAATTCTATTGTCCTTCATTTCTTTGTATATTATAGATCTATATTTCTAGTGTCATTTTTCTTTTGTCTGAAATAATTCCATTCAATATTTCTTGTAGTGTAAGTCTTTTCACATTTTTATTTATCTTCATCCTTCATTCAAAAAGCAGAGGAGAGTGACCCAGAAAAAGAGAGGTCTTCTATCCACTGGCTCAACCTCAAATGCTCACAACAGCCAGGGCTGGGACAGGCTGAAGCTAGAAGCTTGACACTACCCCCAGGTATCCTGTGGGTGAGCAGAGACCTGAATGTTCAAATGATCACTTGCTGCACATTAGCAGGAAGCTAGAATGAGAAATGGAACCAGGGCTTGAACCCCGGTTTTCCCAGCTGGCATCTTAACAACTATACCATATGTGAATGAAGAATTGTTTCAGCTTTTTCATGTCTGAAATCTATTTTCCTTCACTTTTAAAAAATATTTTCACTAAATATAGAATTCTAAGTTTCCAGTTTCTTTTTTCTTGCTGTATATTAAAGATGTTTCTCCTTTATTTTGTCACATTTTTTTCCAATTATTTATCTCTCTTGCCTTTTCTCTTCTGATGGTAACTAGTTTTTTTTTTTTCCCTCTTACTTCCTTGAAAAATTTCTCTGTAAAACTACCTTTAAGGAATTTGAATATGATGCACCTTGGTGCAGTACTCTATATGTTTTCTTCTTCTTGAGTTCATTGAGCAATTTCTATATGCATTTACAGTTTCTATCCCATGGACTAAACAGCACTATTTCTTCAAATGTTTTTCTGTTCCTCTATCTCTCATTTCTTATAGCTACAATTATAAAGCCTTCTTAACTTACAATGAGGTCACATCCCAATAAACCCATCATAATTAAGATATTGTAAGCAGAGAATGCATTTAATTCACCTGTTACCAAATACCATACAGTAAACACTACCTACTGAAAGTATACCCAAAACGCTTACAATAGCCTATAACTAGGAAAAATAATCTGACAGAAGCTTATTTTATACTAAGCTGTTGAATAATTCCTGTAATTTATTTAATATTTTACTGGAAATAAAAAGCAAAATAGCTGTATGGATCTATTTGGGCAAAATCCTAAGGCAAACTTTCTTGAATCCGGGTCAGTCTGAGTAGTTCTAAGACCTGTAAAAATGTCCCACAGGTTACTAATGTTCCAGGCTTTTATTTTTAAATTATTATTCTTATGTATTATTTTGTACAACATATACTGCCGTGTGTTTAATTTTTAGTTATATCTAACCTGTTGTTAATCCCAGGTAGCGTGTTTTCACCTCAGACATTAGAATATTCATTCCTACATTTCAACTTGGCACTTTTTATATCTCCATATATTTCACTTTTTAAACAAAATGAATACAGTCCTAATAATGTTTCTGCATCCATGACTGCTAATTTTAATATCTGTGTCACTTCTATGTTAGTTTCAATAGTTTTTGTTTTTGTTTTTAAGGAATTTATTAATACATTCAGGGTCATAGAAACAACATGATGATTACAATACAATTCTATGTTAATGTGACATTATTACATAGTGAACAGATGCAATGTAATTCATATTCTTAATGATACTTCCCTTTCTTTCATCCTTTCTTCAATAGATTATTTTAATCAGTTGTATTTCTGGTTTCTTTGCTTACTTGGAATTCTCTATTTTTTTTTTAAACACTTATTTATGTATCTGAAAGTCAGTGTTACAGAGAGACAGAGAGAGCAAGAGAGAGAAAGAGAGTGAGAGAGATTTTCCATTTTCTGGTTTACTTCCCAGATGGCCACAATGACCTGGTCTGGGCCAGGCTGAAGCCAGGAACCAGGAGCTTTCTCCAGGTCTCCCACAATGGGTGGCAAGGGCCCAAGCACTTGGTCCATCTTCCACAGCTTTTCCAGGCCCTTAGCAGGGAGCTGGATCACAGTAGAACTGCCAACGCTTAAACTGGTACAATGCTGGGTTCCACTTGGAATTCTTTACTGGATATAAGATATTTTGTTTTTTAACTTGTTGGATGCTAACTAAATCTGTGCTCCCAGAAGAATTTCTGAGCTTTGTTCTAGAATACAGTTGACTTACTTTGGAAACAGCTTGATCTTTGAGTTTCTGCTTTGAATATATTTTAGGTGTTTAGTCTATGAAGAATTATTCATCCCTGCAGAGGCAAGGTATTCTGAGTACTCTACCTTACATCCTTTGAACTATAACGTTCAGAAGGTAATACGAACAGTGAGAGGAATTTTATCTTACCATTGCTTCCATAAAACTTACTAAAGATTTGCTGCTAAGTGCAGATTCATTGAATTATATAATTAAGTATTTTCTCTACTCTTTACAGAAATATATACACTATTTCTGTTGAAAATATTTTATTTTAAGCAGTATTATTGAAGAACTGAAACTATTACGTTTGTTATGACTCAAGGCATATGAAACAACATGATTGTCTTTTTTAATTAAAAGGCAGTGATGTGTGTATTTAATTATTTTGGTTAATCAAAACATAACATTTCTAAAAATGTGTATGTTTTATCAGTTCAGTGCCTCTACTATTCCAAACTTTCATTATTTAATGAACTCACTAACTTCCAAATATAGCTGGTATATTTATTTTTATCTATGATTACTTTATAGTATAATTATATGTTCTCCATCAGTGATTAAGAATTTATATATGGATTCATATGAGATTAAATGCTGTATTTTGATGCATCTCATGATCTTAACCACTTCAAGTGGACAATGATTGCTATTAAAACTAGTGATTATTAATGTATCCTGAGCACTCTGCTAAGTATTTTATGCATAGAATCTTTTCTCATATTATCAGAAACCAGGGTATAAGGCTTTCTTTTATTGATAAGTATTTTACAATTGAAAAAGGGAAATTGAGAGGAGAATGCTATGGTCTGAATGCGTTCACCAAAATTCATATGTGGAAACTTAAATCATGCAATAAATAAACTCATATTAACCACTACCCATGTCACTGAGGGAGCAGTGCAATGTCTATCAAACATACTGTTTGGATTATTTGAATTATGTCCTATAATAAAAGAATTTTTAAAAAATGACTTACACTTTTATAGCCTTTTACAGTTTTCAACATCCTTGGACAAACACTGCCTCCTCACAACCCTGAGGTAGTTACGGCAGATTTATGTCTTTTCTATGCAGTTAAGAAAACAGAAGCTTGGTTACTAATAATGATTACTCAAAAGTCACAAGACAACCTATTCTTTCTCATTAATAGCAGGTATTCTCCCCCTGGTCTAGCTGTTTCTTTAGAAAACAATAAACTCAATTTGGTCTCATGGCGTTTATAGGTATTGCCTTTCCTGCCATAAATTCTTTTCTGCAACATATTTTCATGGAGCACTTCACTCCCTCATTGTAATCTGGTCTTTGCTCAGGTGGTAGCTCTTTATGAATCCTCTACCTACTTCACATGTATTCAGTCTATCATTCACTCATCTACCCTTACCATTTATAGGAATTGTTTTGAGATATTATATTTATATATATATATATATATATTTGTTTTCATGAGCTTTCCATTTTGTAATCCATTTAGTGTTTGTATAACATGATGGAACATGACTAAACATTAGATCCCAGAGCATCTAATCTAGCAAAATATAACTATTCATGAAAATTGGTAATTAAATGCTTTTTTTTTACATTTTATTGACCATTATATGAAAGCTTTCATTGAAACAATAATTTTAATATCCTTTTATATTTATGCATTTTACATTATTATACATATATTGTGATTATGCCTACTAAGGTTTGGGATGATATATAATAATAAACTAGTAACTCATCATTAAATGATTCATGGTTTCAGCATATTGGTAAAATATTAGCTACTGCTGTGGTTGAGAAATGTTGGTGTATTTAATATTATTTTTAATCCTAAAATTAAAATTCTGTTTGCTTCTTAGCTATTACATTAATAACAAACATAAGATGGAGATTGAATCAGTAATAAAGACCCTCCCAGGTCCTGATGGCTTCACTGCTGGATTCTACCCATCTTTTAGAGAACTAATTCCAAAACTTCTCAAGTGGAGCAGCCAGAACTCAAGCCAGTGTCATAGTGCCTGTATAGGAGGCCATATGACAGCTTTACCCACTATACTACAGTACTGACAAGATCTTAAACATTTTTAAGAGCACAATTGAGTAGTGTTAAGTATATTCAAAATGTTGCACCTGATTTACTTAGTGTATATGAAACATTAAAACACTCTGAAAATCATGACTAAACAGACCTTTAGCGAAATTACAAAAATAGGTAAAGGGCTTTTTTAAAATATCAAATTCTGCTCTATGTTATAATTCCAGGTCATGGGAACCCTGCTTATAGTAGTAGATACTGGTTCCTAGGTGCTAGAAGAGAAGCACCATACACAGTCTACAAGACAACTGAAATTTAATATGTCTGGCACTGCTCCTGGAAGCTGTTATGTGTAAAAATAAACCTTGTGCCAATTCTTAGATCAGAATGATTCATTGATCTGAATATAAGCATATCTTGAATAACAGTTGAAATTTGACCTGGTTTGCTCTGTCTGTAAATATCTAATATTTTATTATGTATGTTAGGTTCTTTTAGGAAGCATGCATTAATAACGGAAGATAATTGTTGAGATACACATGTATATCGAATTTCTCAGTAAAATATCTGACATAAATTTAAGTTTACAAACTGAAATTAATTCAGAACTGATTTTTTAAAACTTGGATAATAACTGAAGTTACTATTTTAAACATTTAGTATAGACTCAGACTCTATCTGAATCCACATTCTCCATTTGTTTTTTTTTTTAATTTTTAAACTTTATTTTTCACTTCTTAGTATTTTTTTTTTTTGACAGGCAGAGCGGATAGTGAGAGAGAGACTGAGACAGAGAGAAAGGTCTTCCTTTGCCATTGGTTCACCCTCCAATGGCCGCTGCGGCCGGCGCACCGCGCTGATCCGATGGCAGGAGCCAGGGGCTTATCCTGGTCTCCCATGGGGTGCAGGGCCCAAGCACTTGGGCCATCCTCCACTGCATTCCCTGGCCACAGCAGAGAGCTGGCCTGGAAGAGGGGCAACCAGGACAGAATCTGGTGCCCCGACCGGGACTAGAACCCGGTGTGCTGGCACCACAATGTGGAGGATTAGCCTATTGATCTGAGCCACCGGCCTCCATTTGGTTCTAACTAGCTGTGTGGAATTATACAAGTCGCTCCAACTCTTGGAGCCTCAGTTTCCTTATGTGCATATGGATTACTGAAAATGGAGACAGCAATAATAACAGATGCACTGACCTTGTTATGTGGCCACACCGCTTTTTTATTACGTAGCTGTTTGCTGTTAAAATGATCTTTGGAGTCAGACAACTGAAGCTTAAAATCTAGTTCCAAAGCATTTAAGCTCATAAATTTTAATATACTGCTCAATTCAATGCTTTTGAATCTTGAAAAACAGAAAAAATTATGCACGTATGTTGTATAGTTGTTGTGAGGATTAAGTGAATTATGTAAAATGTATTTAGAACAATGCCTGGTACATAATGAGTGTTCAGAATGTGTTAGTCTTTATTGTGATAATTTTCTTCATTTTTCTGCTTAGAGTTATTGCAGCTGCATGAAGAGCTCACATCGTACAGAGGTTTTACTGAAGTGAGAATACAGAGTTCATTGATTGCAGGAAAGTGAATGGATTACAGAATGGCTTGCTATAAGCTAGAAATCTTCAAGAATCCTGTTCCAGGACTCTAAGGAACCACATCCACCTAGCAGTGGGAAGAGAATCTGATAAATTTTTGTCCAAGTAATCAGATGTCTGGGCTTTATTCAGGTGTCCATTCTATCTACTCAAGCATTGCTATTTTCACAAAAGCTACATAAATCATAACATGCAGAGTATAACCACTTCCGTGGGTTCCAGATAGGGAGGATTTTCTAGAAGAGATTGTAGGTAGTGTCAATGAAACCTGTTGCGTTGGCCCAATTCGAAAGTAAAGAATCAGCAATCGACAAATTATATCATTGCCTGAGCTTGTGCTGTAAATGACAGGAAAAGCAGGAATCTTAAAGGTATTTTTAAAATGATTTATGTATTTATTTGAATGGCAGAGAGAGCGAGAGAAGAGGGGGGTGTTCCTTCCACTACTTCACACTCCAAAGGGCCACAACAGCCAGGGCTGGGCCAGGCTGAAACCAGGAGCCAGGAGCTTTATCCAGGTCTCCCACATGAGTGCAGGGAACCGAGTTCTTGGGTCATCTTCCTCTACTTTTCCAAGGGCATTACCAGGAAGCTGGACCCAAAGTGGAGCAGCTAGGACTTGAACTGTTGCCCATTAGGGATACTAACACTGAAAGATGAGTCTTAACCTTCTACACCCAGGAAGAGCAGGAATCTTAATCCATATATTCCAGGCTCAAATTCAAACATTCAGCAACCATTTGGTTTTCCCCAGTCCTCTGTACTTACCCATCAGCCAGGCCATTACTGTCCAGTCGACTCTCCTCCCTAAACCCTGTCTATCAAACTCCAAACAAATGAATAGCATTCAGGGAGCTAACCCAGTCAATCACTTCTTCTTATTGGAAGTCTTTACCAGTTGGATATTGGCACTAAGACTGAAAATCATTCAGACTCAAGAATGTGTACAAGAGAGGCAATTGAGTCAGCATTGTGCCACAATGGGTTAAGGCACTGCCTGTGAAGTCAGCATCCCATATAGGCACTGATTCATGTGCTGGCTGGTGTACTGCTGATCCAGTTCCCTCCTGATGCACCTGGGATGCTTGGGCCCTGCATCCACATGTGAGACAAAGAAACTCCTGGCTCCTGACAGTCCAACCCCTGTCACTGCAGTCATTTGAGAAGTGAACCAGTGGATGAAAGATCTTTGCTTCTGTCTCTGTATCCCCCTCTGTGTTTTTGAAACTCTGTCTTTAAAATAAATAAATATCCCGCTTCCCATGTTGGATCGTTCACTCCCTTTTTTATTCGATACACAGAAGACTCGTAGAAAGGCAGATGTCCTAAACAGCACTCTGGCCTCAGAATCAGTCCTTAAGGCATTTGGATCCAGCTGAAGAGCCCATGAGAGTATTTTAGGCATGGAAAGCCAAGACACGCTGGCAAAAAAAAAAAAAAAAGACATAAATGAAAGATCTCTGCTAGTGAGATCCCAGTAGAAAGAACGGGCCATCAAAGGAGGAGGTACCTTTCTCTGAAGGGAGGAGAGAACTTCCACTTGGGCTATAACCCCTTGTCTAAATATAATCAGAGTCATCGAACTCAAAAGGCCTCCATAGCCTTGACAACTAATGACTAAATCCTAGGGAGATTACTGACGCCATAAACAAGAGTGTCAAATTGTTAAGTCAACAACAGGAGTCACTGTGTACTTACTCCTCATGTAGGATCTGTGTCCTTAATGTATTGTTCAGTGTGAATTAATGCTAGAACTAGTACTGAAGCAGTATTTTACACTTTATGTTCTGTGTGGGTGCAAACTGATGAAATCTTTACTTAATATATACTAAACTGATCTTGTGTATATAAAGAGAATTGAAAATGAATCTTGATGTGAATGAAATGGGAGAGGGAGTGGGAGATGGGAGGGGTGCGGGTGGGAGGGAAGTTATGAGGAGGAAAAAGCCATTGTAATCCAAAAGTTGTACTTTGGAAATTTATATTTACTAAATAAAAGTTTAAAAATAAATAAATAAATAAATAAATAAGGAGACAGGGCTTTAAAAAGTTTCTGAGTAAACAAAGCCAAGTAGCTTTTTTTTTTTTAAGAGTTATTTATGTATTTGAAAGAGTTACAAGAAGTACAGGCACAGGAATGTGGGTGCTAAGGCCCCAGGAATTGGGCCATCTTCCACTGCTTTCCCAAGCATATTCACAGGGAGGTTGATTGGATGTGGAGCAGCCAGGTCTCGAACTGGTGTCCATATGGCATGCCGGCACTATAGGCAGCAGCTTTACACACTAAGCCACAGCTCTGGCCCAATCGAGTAGGCTTTTTTTTTTTTTTTTTTTTTTTTTTTGACAGGCAGAGTTAGACAGTGAGAGAGAGAGAGAGAGAGAGAGAGAGAGAGAGAGAGAGAGAAAGGTCTTCCTTTTTCCATTGGTTCAGCCCCCAAGTGGCCGCTATGGCCAGCACGATGTGGCCACCGCTCTGTGCTGATGCAAAGCCAGGAGCCAGGTGCTTCCTCCTGGTCTTCCACGTGGGTGCAGGGCCCAAGGACATAAGCCATCTTCCACTGCACTCCCGGGCCACAGCAGAGAGCTGGACTGGAAGAGGAGCAACCGAGACAGAATCCGGCGCCCCATTTGGGACTAGAACCAGGGGTGCCGGCACCACAGGTGGAGGATTAGCCTAGTGAGCCGCGGCACTGGCTCAAGTAGGCTTTTAAAACAGCCGTAGACATCCTGAAGATTGCCGATATAAGCAAAACTTGACTAAGGTTGATTCTAGTACATCTGTGTCTTAAAGTAAAACAAAACTAACCTCAGGCAATCACAAACATTAAACTAAAATATAGTTATGCTACTCAGTGAGGTAAATCAAGCAGGCAAATTTGTAATTGCAACCAAAAAATTTATTTGATTAACTTCCCTGTTCATTGTATAAATATTTTCCTCTAACCCCAAAGCATTAGAATACCAGAATACTATTTTTTTTTCTTTTTTTGGTTTGGTGCTGCCCAAGTCACAAAAAACTGTTAGCGCAAATAAATTCTTTAAAATTTTATTGCACCTCAGCTTTTATTTTTAAAGTATAAACTATATTAACCTTTTAAATCTGCTTCACATGAGACAGAACAATATTTCCTCCATTCCTTCATCACAGGGGAACAATCAGGGAGAAGCAGGTGCAACCAAGGAGGAGAGAGATGAGATGGCAGTTGTACTGGATTACATTTCATGTTTCCGGAGTCACCCCTCAGCCAGCAGGCTGGATCCTGGTTTCCTGTCCTCCAGTGCTGGAAGATAATGAACACAGAAGCATGGACAATGTCAATGCTCTGCACTCTGTTCTTGAAAAGCACAATGAACCTCATTCTTCTTAACCAAAAGGACCTTGCCAGGACCAAAAATGATTTTTGTCAAAGAACTAAGTTTGTTTAAAAATTGCTCTACTTTTTCATGCTAATAAGAGCTACAAATTTATGAAGCAATGATAGGTGATTAACATTTATTTCATCCTACACAACAGATTTCATATTATAGTAAAATTATCAGCAAATATTGTGATCTCAAAAGAACACTTATAGTAAAAATGTGAATGCATTCAACTGCACATGTGTCAAACATATTTTGTAATGATTCATGATACTGATGTGATTTTGGATTGTATTCTTATCCAATGCATAAGTTATATGAGGTTTCATATTTATAAGTTTATGATTTTAACTAGAAGAATATTCAGTTAAATATTTTTTGTTTAATTATAATTGCAGTGTCTTCAATTCCTGAAGTGAATTATAGTTTGTTCTGTCATATCATTAAAAAATAATCCCTGACCTTACCCATCCGTTATATGTTTCTTAAAATAATAACGGAGAGTAAGAGACTGGAAATAAAACAATTCCTTTCAACAGGTTAATTTGAATGAGTAAATAAAAAGTTTAAGTCAATATGTAGAGTAAAAATTGGTTTGAAATGGCTTGTCTATTTTATATGCTACAGTATGATAACTTTAATACTAAAGTATTAGATTGAATTAAGTGTTAACGGTGGAGCATATTGAGTACATACATCACTGTTAAATGAACATCTTGAAGAACAAAAGATATCAAACTCAAATTTGTATATATTAGAGAAATTTGGAGTATAAAAAACAAATATTATTTAAAAGAGACTGTCTTCTTCACATATATTTAATTTTTACTGATAAAGTGACGTAGCAGGTAACCCCCAAAGAAAAACCAAGACATAGAAAGATTAAATGATGCTTTTATGCTGACACTGGAGCTGATGACTGCACTGTAACCGACAATCTTCTAGTTATCCGCCCAGGGCGTCATCTTGTACAACAGCTTCCACAAAGCCCAAACACTGGTTTCTTTCATTTTGTAATGAAAGTAATGGTAAGGAGAAACTGAAGAGAAAAATTACATCCCTAACAAACTAATTCAAATAATGTATGTTTATGCAATAAAATGCAGGTATTTTATGTGAACAGAATGGACATTCAATGTAGTTCATCCAAAAGGAAAAAATAATTTGGAAAACAAACATAATGTATTTTGATTGAAATATTGTTAAAATGATTTTTCAAAAAGGTCATTTCTAGGACCTGTGACTTACTTTGGGTTCCAGTCCAGCTTCTGTACCATAGAATATGCAAGGAAAACATAGTAAGACAATGCAGAATATTGCACCTAATTAAGTGAGATGATTAGGTCATAATACCAACATGGAGACAACTTTGTCCAAGATTTCAAGGAAAACAAGTGTGAACGATGTATCTCTAGTACTCAACCAAGTTTCTAGCACATTATGGGGACCCAATAAATAAATGTTAAAAGGAGCTTTTAAGAAAATTTAGGTAATTATATTTTTCTTTGTGTTAGAAGAAAATAAGAAATGGAAATGGAAAATAACAAGTGATAAAATTTATCTCCATGGATCCTCCTATATGATTTACATGACCATTTCCTGGAACAATTTATTTACTTATTTTTTTCTATCTGCATAGATTAAGCAACATATATCTATCTACACTGCATTGAGATAATCAAGTGCTTTTTAAAATTCTTTTTCCGTGAGATTAATACTCATCCTAATTTTATTTATCAACTTTAAATTATATGCTAACTAAATGGACTGCCCTAACATTTGTGAATTATGTGATATCATCTCACTTATAGTAATGAATAAAACATTTTCAATGATTTATTATTAACAGCATTTTCCAAGGAAAAAGGGGACAATGGAGTAGATTGGTTATAATATGCCATCATCATCACCATCCGTCACAAATGCGTATGTTATGGATCTATTTGGACATGATGTTCTACCGGGCACTTCTTCAAACACCTTATTCAGTGAATAAATCAGCAAACAGATGACAACAGTCTTCCCGAAAACAATCAAATTTTAAAACAATATTGAAATATATGGTTAGGCAAGAAAAATGTTTATCTTAAAATTCAGAATATTATGGGAAGTCAATATAGGTATTCAAGATTAAGCTCAACATAAAATTGTGCAGTATATTTTGAGAGATAATTACCAAAGAGCTCTTACTCTTGTAAAATGCTTTTCCATTAAGCAGAAACAAATCAGAGCAGGAAGAAAACTTTCTCACAACCGTACATTCATTGAACGGTTATTTACACAGAGCTTTGAAGTTGACAAAAAAGTTCCGTGCACACTTTCTCAGTAACATGTCCTTTATCCAAGCTCTAAGATTTATTTCCAATTTTTTCACAGACAAGTCCCTTCTTTGCTATCTCAGTTTTATATTTCAGTGTGTCAAATAGCAAGGCTCAAAATAGAAAGGAAATAGCATGAATTCGTCTTGGCACTAAATACCAGTCCCAATTCTGTTTCCCTTAATCTTAGGGGAAAAATGGCTTCGTGGACAATACTTCTCCCCTTTTTAATGTCCATTATTTTTTGCCTAGTTAGATAAACATCAGTCCTCAACTTAAATTACACCCTTTTAAAAATGTATCTGCTTATTTTCTTACCCAAGTTCCATCATTGTGCATATTTTATAGGTTCAAAAAAAGTTTATGCAGTGGGAAAAAAAAGGCCATATAAGCGATATTTATTGCTGACCAATTTTTATTTCATAAATATAAATTGTTGAAAATTATGACATAAACATTTTCTAAACTGGAATCCAACCAATGTAGTTTCATCATCGAGGTAATCAGATATAATAAAGTCCTACATCAAGGAAATATTCTTTAGTCAGAGATTTTTCAGTTGTTCTTGCGCCACCAAAGCTTGAATGTCGACATCCCTGCATCACTTGTTTCCAAAATCACCAACACACACATCGTACAAATAGAAGGGCTCTCATTTCACGCTTATTTATAGGAGGATCCAAATAGATGTCCTTTCTTGGTATAATTATGATGTGTGTGGCAAACATTGTCCCCAACCAGCAAAATTTCCCTCTTCGTTCTTTGCCAGATTCTGGCTCCTCAGCATCTTTTTCAGCTGTGCTGCTATGCAGAAAGACAAAACGGAAGAGAATTCTTTGTGATACAAAAAGAAAGGTAAAAGAATGACTTTCCCTCCTTTTTGCATGGATTTCTTTCAGTGCAGACAGACAATATGGTGGGAGCTGCTTTGGGGACCACTTAAGATGAGAAGCCATCTAAACCTGAATATACTAGAGCTTACACAAAATATATCCTAGTGCATGCCAGTAGGCTAATGCATTTTCTACTAAAACACCAACATAATTAAGTCAATGTTAGATTTTGTCTTTTTATGAACTCTGCGGAAATTGCTACTTCCACAAATAGTTTGACCAAATCATAACAGTAATGTCAACAACAAATTTCACCTAGTATCATATAAGCATAAACTTGCAATCATGTTTTTACCACCTGACAACTTATAAATTGTATATAAATGTAGGTAAATATTAGGAAGGTAGAATATCTTTGTGCATAATAATATAACTTTTTCTCCAAATAACTGTGTTAGCATTAATTACTTTGACAAAAATAGTAAAATATATATAATGACAATAAATAAGGTGAGGGTTGGCTCAAAATGAACTCTAACATTAATTTCATTAACATCATGTCATAGGGCCGGCGCAGTGCAGTAGCTAGTAAAGCCTCCACCTGCGGTGCTGGCACCCCATTTGAACACCAGTTCAAGTTCCAGCTGCTCCACTTCTGATCCAGCTCTCTGCTTTGGCCTGGGAAGGCAGTGAAAGATGTCCCAAGTCCTTGGGCCCCTGCACCCACATGGAGGATCCAGAAGGAGTTCTTTGGATTGGCACAGATCCAGCCATTGCACCCAATTGGAGAATGAATGAACCAGTGGATGGTAGACCTCTCTCTCTCTCTCTCTCTCTCTCTTTTCTTCTTTTCTTTCTGTGTAACTCTTTAAAATAAATAAATAAATCATTTTTTAAAAAAACATCAGGCATTTACTGAAATTTTCTTACTTTCTATGTGTTTCTTAGTACCTTCTAACGAACAATTAACTTTCAGGAGTTGAGAAATTTCATGTTATTTAGTATCATATTTCTTAAAAGCTCAGAATGGGGATGCTACAGCAGTTCAGATGTGGCTTGAATGCCCACTTTCCATACTGGAATGGCTGAGCTCTTGCTCTGATTCTGCTCCTGATTCATGCTTCCTTTTAATGGGGGACAGCAGGTGACAGTTCAAGTAATTGGATCCCTGCCACCCAAGGAGGGTCATGGACTGAGTTCTGGGCCCCTGGTCTCAGCCTGGCCCACTACTGGCTGTTTTGGGCATTTGAAAAGTCAATCAGTAGATGGAACATCTCTACCTCTGTGCCTGTGACCATCTCTCTGGCTTTCAAATAAACAAAATAATTTTTTAAAGAAAAAGAAAACTTAGAATGTAAAGTAAGCTTAAAAATATTGAAACACTTTGGTGTAAGTTGAATAAATTGACAAAATTAATAGATTGCATAACTGCCAACACCTTTACATTGAAAAATGAATTATTTGATAACTAATGTATATAATGGTTGTTTCCAAGTGTCTTTTACTATTCAATAACTCTTTGAAGAAAGAAACTCCTAAGCTTATTGTCATAGTTATGAAGGTTAATCTGCTTAAATGTACTGATGCATCACACAGGTTTAAAAAAACTCAATTTGGCGTGTTCAGAAATCAGTGTGGTGACCCCCACTGAAACATTTGTACAAAAGATTATAGCTGCTTAGCCAATGCCCAAGTCACTTAGCTGCCAAGATTTCCTCCCTGCAGTCATAGATTAGTGACCTTTGGGCAGCTCCCTATGCAAGAACGAAAAGAGTGTGTGTCTTGGTCTCAAATCCTCTGTAGTAATTCTAATTGACTGCAGTGATATCTACTGGTGACAGTGGGGAAAGCTGACAGCTGCAGGCCCTGTTGCGGCAGCCAAAAAGCAACTCTTGTGGAGATCTTCGATGAGTATATTAAATACTCCTACTAGCTCAGCTGGTGCACTTACTTTAGCTCACTTGGCATGAGCACTGGCCTGAGAATAGTAAATCAGCTCTTCAAAGTATCTACTGAATTGTAAATGTTCAGTGAGCTAATACTAATCCTCTTTTATAAATAGAACTGACCCCTTCGAGCTCTAGTGTCATCAAGAAACTTTTTTTTCTCATTTTGCTAACTTTTCCATTGCTTAACCCTAGCTGTCAGTCTACATACAGTATTCAGAAATCTTAGATTAACTCATAATTTGATACCACAGAAGAGGTAAACAAGGGAAGAATCCTATCCACTAGTGTAAATTGTACTGTAAAATGCTGTTAGGAGCTAACTTCTAATTTTTTTTATAGAGACAATAATATCCACTTCAAAAAATCTCAGAGCAAAGGAAGCATTCAGTTAGGCAACCCAACAAAGTGTTACATCTTTCAAGTGACACATACAATGTCAGACTCTTCCCCAAATTTTCTGAAGTTGTTCATGAGTTTCTTAGTTCACTTGAGAAAACAACTGAAGTTCAGAATTTTTAATGTACTATAATCCAAGACTGGAATAAACTGTTCCACTAGATCACAGTGATACTTTTGGCTGGACTGAATCTGTTTACACATTTGTTTTATCAAATAATACATAAAATCCTTCTCCAGACTTAATGATAACCATCAACAAAGAAATCTAAAGACTGTGACATCCTGCTTTTAACTTAGACAAACAATTGGTGGTAGAACAAAACTTCAAATTCCAGCAAAGAAAGCATGCAGTGAACTAAAGAGCTAATTGGATATTTTTTATTCAAAATATTGGACAGAATGTGTTGGGTTTCACTAATTTTTATATCATCAGTCCCAGCAACATAGGACAGCATCAATAGTCATTTAATAATTTATTGCTAAATAAAGAAATCAAGAATAAATGATACTTAATTGCAGCAACTCATTATTGCCATTTCTAACTTAAGTGGACAGTTGGCAAAATCAAATTTGGATGGTACAGTGAAAGCTACAAAAAGGAAATAGTTTATTCTTATAAGAATTCCTTTATATGTGACTCTAATTGCTTGTTGTATCTAATTAGAAAAGCTCTAAATATCCCAAATATTATTGTTTCCCTCATTCATCACATCTTAATATTACTAAAGTATTATAAATTACATTGTTTAAGCATTTTATTTACACAGTTCTGTTTAGGATAAGTAATATTTTATCATTAAAATCTCCCTCATAATTTTCCCCGAAAACTATGAATCCTATTTTTCAAATTTAGATCTTGTTATCTGGCTTAATTTAAACTGAATAAACTCATTATACTTTCTCTCTGTGGAAAATGTAAAACAAGTTGCTTTCTACATTGATGTCGGTTTATAAAAGAATAAATAAAATCCCTTAAATCATATAATACAGAGGTACTTCAAAAAGTTCATGGAAAATGAAATTAAATTATGAATGTATTTGTGTGCAAAATTTTCTGAATTCCTACAGCAGCACCCTAAGGAAGCAAGCTGGCTCCAAACTGGATTTTGGTTTTATGTTCCTGAAACCAGTTTCACAAAGGATTTCATTATTGATTATTTCAAATAGCATTTGGTAATTTCATGTGCCTTTGAGGGCAATTTTGCCTCACATGCTGAAAACACAAATAATATGGCTAAGAGAGTGATGAGATACAATGGTTGCAAAGTACAAAGAGCTGCCAGGATTGCTCTTGGAAGCTCCAGTTCCTTGGCATACCTAAGCTGCCATCTCTATGCTTCATGTTTTATATGATGAAAAATACAACAAATAAAAAATCCCATAGATCATAAAAAGATATGCTTTAAAACTATTTGGTTTGGGATTCAGAGCTGATAAATTGCTTAATTACTCAAATTTAGCTCTCCCAAATCATTTAGTGTATTAGTTTATAACGACCCTAAGACAGAAATTAAAATGCAGAATAACATTAAGTCAATAAACTGAATAAAATGCAATAAAATTATGTATATGGGCAATTTGTGTGCATATTATAATCAGGGCTAACGCTTGGATCTCATAGATCCTGTTATTTACTTAGTGTTATACTTAACACCAAAAAGATCAAAAATGAAGGGTTAGAGGAAGAGTTTATGAACTCTACGATTCTCATCTATTTATTTTAAACTTTCTAATATTATAAATATCTACAGTTCATCTAAACTTGTACATTGTTTTTCCTTTTTAATAATTTAATTATTTTTAAGGCAGAGTGACAGAGAGAAAGATGGAGAAACAGGGAGAGATATCTTCCATCCAGTGGTTGACTACCTAAATGTCCAAAACATCCAAGCCAGAGACATAGCCAGAAACTTCATCTGGGTCTCCCACATTGGTGGCAGAGACCTAAATACTTGGGCTATCATCTCCTGATTTCCTAGGAGCATTATCAGGAAGCTGGATTAGAAATGGAGTAGCTGGGTACTCCAAAATGGGAAGTATGGGAAGCTGGGTTTCTTGGTAAGTTAAATTTTTGAAACCAAGAATGCTACTTTGCTTCCAATTAAAATTTCATCATGCATATTATTAATTGAGAGGCTTGAGGAAGTCCTGCCAAAAGACACATTTGATCATGGAATATCTTTGAGTGAAGTAGCTGCAAGAAAGTCTGCTTACAGACATGGAAGAAGAGAAAATTTGAGATTGAGAGCAGTAGAAGCAAATGCTCTCTTAAAATTGACATGCAGGCATGTATATTGATAGATATATGTATGTATAACTAAATTTATATCAGAAAAACAATCATTTTTGATGGGGTCTCCACTTTTTTTTTTTTTTTTTTTGACAGGCAGAATGGACAGTGAGAAAAAGACAGAGACATAGAGAAAGGTCTTCCTTTTGCTGTTGGTTCACCCTCCAGTGGCCGCTGCAGCCAGCGCATCGCACTGATCAGAAGCCAGGAGCCAGGTCTCCTGGTCTCCCTTTTGGGTGCAGGGCCCAAGGACTTGGGTCATCCTCCACTGCACTCCCGGGCCATAGCAGAGAGCTGGCCTGGAAGAGGGGCAACTGGGACAGAATCTGGTGCCCCAACCAGGACTAAAACCCAGTGTGCCAGCGCCGCAAGGTGGAAGATTAGCCTATTTTGCCATGGCGCCGCTGGCCAAGGGGTCTCCACTTTCATGGGTGCATTACAATGATTATGTTGGTCCAAATGAATAAAAATCAGAGTAATCATAACAACAATTAAATTGAATGAATATTTTAAGGACATAATGAAGCACCACTTCAAATTATGAAGAAACGGAGGTTGTAAAATTTAAAAAGGGGAGAGGAATCTTTGACTGCATCAGCTTGTATGCCATAAGCCTAATTTTAAAAGGCTCTGTAAATTGTAGTTGCAGACAACTTGTTGTGTATTGTATCCTTATGTTTTCACAACATAGGTAGTTCTATTTGTTCAATTATAAGAGAAATACAAAGCACTGAGACTGTGCTTTCTTTTAATTTGAAAAATAACTAATGAGAGGCCAGTGTTGTGTGTGGCATAGTGGGTTGAGCTGCTGCCTGTACACCAATATCCCATATAAGCACTGGTTCAAGATTTGGATGCTCCATATCCAATCCAGCTCCTTCGTAATGTATTTAGGAAAGCGTCAGAATTTGATCCAGATACTTGAGCCCCTGCCACCCAGGTCAGATAACTGGATGGAACTCCTGGCTCCTGACTTTGGCCTGGTCTGATTCTCAGCATTGTAGCCATTTAGAGAGTTAACCAGTGGATGAAAGATCACTTTCTCTCTTGCCTTTCCGCAATCCATAGAAAGTAAGATCAAGACTCCTTGTAATTGAGATGTTTTATATAAGAAAACATGGTCCAGTGAATTTGCATTGTGCAATGATGAAAGTCACATTTTACATTATTATACCTATAGTCTGTCTAGAAATTTTAGTACCTTGAGCCCATTTTTTAACATTGAACAGTAATCTAATAGTGCCATCAGAAAATTAGTTGGATCAATTTTGTTAGTGGCATTAAGTGTTAAAATGTTTAATTTCAAGACATGTTGGCTTTCCTTTTATTTCAACCTTAAGCATTAGATGGGTATTTTTCCTATATAAATTCACAATATTACACTGTTCCAATGCCTCATTATTAAGCAAGTTAAGCTCTTATTTTATCAGCAACATGGATTATTTTTATCTATCCCAAACACTTTGACCCTCAAAGATTAATGCAGCTTTAAGAGAATGAACCATTTATTGGAGGAATAACCTTACCAAAAAGATAGCTCATCTGGTTTCCTGAGATTTTTGTGCAAATCATTTCCTTCTACTGTAAGTATTCTAGCTACTGGGCAATTTCTAGAGGCATGTGGACCATCTGAATGGCTGAATATATGTTATTTATACCAAATACACATTTAAGAAATCAAAATATAAAAAAAAAATTCACAAGTTTATTTATTAGTAATTTCAAGAAAGAGCACTGTTCTTACGATTTTTGTATCTCCAGTGTCCAGCCAGTATATAGTATAAAATAAGCATTAAATAGAATACTAAAGAATATCATCTTAGCCAAGGCTGGTCACTAATGTGTGCAAAGATATATACACAGTGTATAAGAAATACTTGATCTTTCATTTTGGTCTTTTTTTTTTTCCAGAGTGTCTTGGCTTTCCATGCCTAAAATACTCTCATTGGCTCTTGAGCCAGATCCGAATGCCTTAAGGGCTGATTCTGAGGCCAGAGTGCTATTTAGGACATCTGCCATTCTATGAATCTGCTGTGTATCCCGCTTCCCATGATGCATCGTTCTCTCCCTTTTTGATTCTATCAGTTAGCATTAGCAGACACTAGTTTTGTTTGTGTGATCCCTTTGACTCTTAGACCTATCAGTGTGATCAATTGTGAAATGAAATTGATCACTTGGACTAGTGAGATGGCATTGGTACCTGCCACCTTGATGAGATTGTATTGGAACCCCCTGGCACGATTCTAACTCCACCATTTGGGGCAAGTTTGATTGAGCATGTCCCAAATTGTACATCCTCTCCCTCTCTTATTCCCACTGTTATATTTAACAGGGATCACTTTTCAGTTAAAATTTAAACACCTAGGAAAGAACGGGGCTATCAAAGAAGGAGGTACCTTTCTCTGAAGGGAGGAGAGAACTTCCACTTTGACTATGACCCTGTTGGAATAAAATCGAAGTCAGCGAACTCAAAAGGCTTCCATAGCCTTGGCAACTCATGACTAGAGCATAGGGAGATTACTGATGCCATAAACAAGAGTGTCAAATTGTTAAGTCAACAACAGGAGTCACTGTGTACTTACTTCACATGGGGGATCTGTCCTTAATGTGTTGTCCAATGTAAAGTAATGCTATAACTAGTATTGAAACAGTATTTTTATACTTTGTGTTTCTGTGTGGGTACAAACTGATGAAATCTTTACTTATTATATACTAAATCAATCTTCTGTATATAAAGATAATTGAAATTGAATCTTGATGTGAATGGAATAGGAGAGGGAGCAGAAGATGGGAGGGGTGCGAGTGGGAGGGAAATTATGGGGTGGGGGGCCATTGTAATCCATAAACTGTACTTTGGAAATTTATATTTAATAAATAAAAAAAGAAAAAATAAATCTATATTTTTGAGACAAATGCTATGAACTCTGAAGCATACTCTTGGAAAAATTCTATACATGCAAGAATGAATCTTGCTTTAATAAAATCTGACACCAGAAACAAAAATTGAGTTAAAAAAAAAAGAAATACTTGAAATTACATGGCAAAGATCAGGTGTACTCAGATGAGATGATTCTTAAAAATAACCTAATAAGTGCACCATTGTGAACTGTATCTAACTTTTGGATATGCTACCATTCACCCAATCAGGGATATCAGCAAGGATGCATTTAAGTTGTACATTCTGAGTAATTTTGTGCAGACAACTAAACCTGATAGAGGAAGGACTATATTCTTACACAGTACCAGTAGAGTCAGCTTTTAGACACCCAAACCACCAAAATGATCATCAAGATGTGATTTCAACCACTCAATATGGTTCTGATTTTTATGTACAACCTGTATTTGAGAATCCATGTGAAAAGAATTTTGTAAGAATGTCTCAAAAATTCAGAATGCAGAATCAAAGAAGAGAATAGGACTCTTGAACTGGAATGGTCTTTCTATATATACTGTTAAATATTTTGACCTCCTGAAAAAAAATATGTTCAGGAGATGCTGGTGGTAATTGCAGAGGGATAAGCGTTCTTGAGAGAACTCAGCAGTCCACCCATTGCATCTTAAAGGAGATCATGTCTGAAGTTCATTTTCTCCTATAATTCTGTGAAAGTATATGAATGTCATGTAGGTTCAGATGATTGATAGTTATTCAGTATGCTGATTTTTAAAAATGAACTTCAATTTTTAAGTTAAGTTAAAAATTAAGATTTAGAATTTGTCACAATTATTATATGCGAATGAATTAAAATAGGTAATAACCATAATCTACATAAATGCATATGTAGACTTATCTTAACACCAAGTCTTCAAATTTTTTATTTCTTCACTTTGCAGTTTGTAAATCAGACATTTTTGCAGAGACAAAAAGAAAGTAATAGAGAAGCAAAATATTTGATTCCAGGGAATAACAAAATATAGAATTCTGCATATTTCATATGTTCTGGAACACCAAAAACTAACAATGACTCTTTAGATAGGAAACAAGGAAATTAAATTAATTTAGTACCTACTGTTCATTGTGACATATATGGTATTCTGCTTCATGTTCATAGGAATTATTTAAAAAAAAAAAAAAACCATTATTTTCAACTGTCAGAAAATAAAGCTAAGGCTCAGATTGGTCAGGGAAATTGTGCATGATCACAAAACTACCAAGCAAAAGAGCTTTGATATAAACTTACCTTTGTCTCACTATTTTATTCCTGTATTAAGTATCTTTTAATCATCTAATGTAGGCCCAGAAAGTGTTTTAGGTAAATACATCTGCAATACTTTGGAAATTCATGTTATCATATTTTCCTATGTAAAATATTTAATCTCTTTGAGTGTCAGTTTCTCCCAACAGAAAATGCAGATAGTTCTACTACCTCCCATACAATATAGATGAAATTGGTTATAAATTATGAAGTGTCATTCAAATATTAGTTTAAGGTAGAAAATTGGCTCTATGTTTTTTTATTAGCATAGGCAAATATTTGTGACTGCAATTGAGAAGATAAATATAGAATTTAGGTAAAACATTCAACAACTGTATCTAATAATAATTTATAAAGCAATATGTGGTACAGGACTGGGATAGAGGAAACAAAAAAAAAGATGCTTAGAAAACACATTTTGAATTTAAGATATGAGTATTTTACAAGTCAGTATTGGCAGAATTTAACTTTTCTGAGGGTAATTTTAGGTATACTAATAGGACTGAAATATGAAAAACATGATATCACCTTGAAGTGCTGCTGGCCTACAGATTGCAGTGGCTTTTAACTGTGCAAACTGAATCTTCACAGTTAATAAAAAAGACTTTGAGGTAGACAGATCATGAGGTAATGAGTATAGTAAGATCAAAGCAACAGAAAGAAATAAAACAATACAGAGAAAGAGAAATAAAATGAGAAGGAAAGAGTAGGAACAAAGTGAAAAGACGAGAAAATGCACTGTAGAAAAAAGAAGTAGTGGAGATCTTCACACAATATATGCTATTCTGATTCACTTTTTAAGCCAATTTCTTCATATGTAAATTGTAGACTCTTCAGTACACATAAAAAGTATGTCATTAAGCTAGCATATGACAAAATTAAAACTGCATACAATTGAATTTGGTTACACAAGGATCTGAGGGTGAACGTTTGGCACAGCAGTTAAGAAGCCATTTTGATTCACTCACTTCGGATATTACAGTTACTGAATTTGAGTCTGGCTCTGCTATTTTTTTTTTTTTTTTGACAGGCAGAGTGGACAGTGAGAGAGAGAGACAGAGAGAAAGGTCTTCCTTTACTGTTGGTTCAGCCTCCAATGGCCGTCACGGCAGGCGCGCTGTGGCCAGTGCACCGTGCTGATCCAAAGGCAGGTGCAGGGCACAAGCACTTGGGCCATCCTCCACTGCACTCCCGGGCCACAGCAGAGAGCTGGCCTGGAAGAGGGGCAACTGGGACAGAATCCGGCGCCCTGACCGGGACTAGAACCTGGTGTGCCGGCACCGCAAGGTGGAGGATTAGCCTATTGAGCTGCGGTGCCGGCCTGCCTCTGCTTTTTAACCAGCTTCCTAGTAACATGCACTCTGGAAGGCAGTAGATGAAGGCTCAAGTGTTTAGGTATTTACTACTCATGTGGGAGACGCAGATAGTTTCTGGATCCCAGCTTAGATCTGGCACAGACCTAGCTGTTACAAGCACTTAGGGTGTGAATCAATGGATGCAAGATATCTCTTTCTGACAGTGCCTAATAAATAAAAATAATAAATAGCAGTTTGACATAAGGATCAATAACTAAGATCTCCTAAATTAATACACTGAAACTTGACAGTCTTTATTAAAGTTCACATAATGTCTTAAAATTTTAAATATGTCATGCTATGAATTTTTTAAGAAAAATCTAGATTTGAACAGGGTTAAAGTATAAAATGGATGTCAGTGTCAAAGCCCAAGAGAGCTTAGGAAAAAATAAGGCTGTGAATAAGAAAGGGAAGAATAAGAGATGTGGGTATGTGGGTGAGAGGAAGGGCATGGTGGGAAGAATAACCATGTTCCTAAAGTTGTAATTATGAAGTGTATAAAGATTGTGAGTGTAAAGTTGTATAGTTTACCATACATTCCTACAGACTTACTTCTAAGGGTACAGTGTAAAAATTTGCCATGGGACCCCAAATCCCATTAAGCTGGGTGGTAAAAATAGCATTTTAAATGTTAAAGTGATCACATAACTAGGATTAAGTGTCTGGCAATAATAATAGTTAGAATTAAAAAGGACTGAATGCTCCAACATGAGAAGCAGTCCACACAGCAGACTCAGAGATACAATCACTTTAAGGAGCATTCTGACCTCAGAATCAGCCCTTAAGCTTCCCTTAAGCCCTTAAAGCCCAAAAGAGCATTTCAGGCAATGAAAGCCAAGACACTGTGGCTAGAAAAAATGTCCTACATGAAGGACCTATGTGGGTGAGACCCCAGTGGAAAAAAGTGGTCATCAAAGAAGGATGAACTTTTCTCTGAATGGAGGAGAGAACTTTAACTTTGTTTATGGCCTTGTATAAATACTAATGGAGATTGTGGATTCAAAGGCTTCTATAGCCTTGGCAGCTCATGTCAAGATCTTGGGTGATCACTGACATCATACATAGGAGTGTTAATTGCTAAATTAACAACATGAGCCACTGTGCACTAAGTTTCCATTCAAAACTTCTGTCCTCAAAGAATTGAATTATGAGAGTTAATAGTAAAACTTGTTCTCAAAGAGTAATTTAGTTTTAGTGTATTAAGTGGAAGATATTTATATGTCCAGTAAGTTTTAGCTACGCCTAAGTGTACAACTCCATTGCTTGGTTGCTTCAGTGCTTCTTTAATTAATGATAAAACTTGTTCTCAAGGACTTATTTTCTTTTAATGTATTAAATGGAGGTCTTATGTCTCATAAGTTATAGATATGTCTAATTGCTCAATATATCAAGATATATCATTTTTGGATGTTTCTTTATAGTTAATTAAGTTTCTCAGAAAAAAAAGTGGAATTAACTTCCAGATGCAATGACTTTGAACAGCCTTTGTCTCAACCATGGAAGAACAATTTTTTTTTGTTTTTTTTTTCATGCAAATTGTTGAAGTCTTTACTTAGTATAGAGTTGGTCTTCTGTGTATAAAGTTAATTGAAAACGGATCTTAGTGGGAATGAGAGAGGGAGGAACAGGAGGGTTGAGAGTGTGTGTAGGAGGGCAGGTATCACTGTATCCCTAAAGAATCACTGTATTCCTAAAGTTGCACTTATGAAATGCATGCAATTTGTATTCCTTAAAAAAAAGGTTTCCTTGGGAAAAAAATATATATAGAGAGAGAAAGAGAGTAAATAAATAAATAAATACAATCCAAGAGAAAAACCCGAATAAGTTCCATGTTGATAAGACATCAAATTAAGGAGTTATTGCTTTGTTCGAGATATATTTTACATAATGGAACAAAAGACAAAGCATTTTTCCAGAGTTGAAAAACCATAACTGTTTATATGGCTATGGTAGATGAAGAAGAGGAAGTGGACATTTATAGTGAATGAATCCACATATTAATAATTTAGGTTGACTTAGGGAATTGGTTTTTGTTTTACTATTTATGTAGAGTTAAATTTTTAAAGTATTTATTTTAAATTACAAACAATTAATTGTATATTAATGACTAGTTATAAAATAATTAAAGCATCATAAACTGTAGGAAATTAGAAGGGACATTAAAATTATATATTCCAGTGCTTTTAAAACTTTTATTGCAGCAGAATTCTTCATTTAGATTGATTAAATAAAACATAAAATGCTGGATAAAATAATTTAATATGCTCACAGATATATAATTTTGACAAAAATTAACAGTAGCCAAGGAAGATAATGGAGTGTATTTCTAGAAATGTTATTAAGCAATGAATTTTCCAGATACCATCAAGGGATAGACAAAACCTAATTTCTAAATGTCTTTCATAAAAAGTTTTGGGGCTTTTGAAAGGCACAGGGATGAATTAGAGAATACCAAAACACACAGGATAATTTTAGGATGAGATATATATCTGGAAAAAAATAAAGAGATGCCAGCTTTTGTGGCATGAAGCAGGTTAAGCCACTGCCCGTTATGTTGTCATCCCATATAGGTGCAGCCAGGACTCAAAGCTGCTCCAGCTCCTCACTAATGCACTTGGGAAAGCAATAGAAGATGGTCCAGGCTTGGGACCATGTTGCTGCCATTTGGGGAGGGCAACAGAAGGTGGAAGATCTCTCTGTCTCTCCCTTTCTCTCTCTCTCTCTCTCTCTCTTTGAAATAAATATTGTTTTAAAAAAAGAAAAGGAAGAAATCTTCACCAAATAAATGCAAAACATAGAAAAATGTAAAAATGCTTCAATAAGTTAAAAAAAAGTTTAAAAAGCCAACAACAATTTGATAACAAATTGAAATCAAGAACAATTGATAACAAATTGAAACAAACAATTTGATAACAAATTGCGAAGCTATCACAAGATCTTAAGATTTTTAGCTTAACTTAATAAGTACTGTGCTTCCATTGTTTCCAGAAACCTGCCAAGACAACCACAGTTCTTCCTGAAAGAACACCCATGCATACAGCATTAGGAATCATCCTAAGTAGAGATATGACAAATGGTAAACTCTCAAAGATTATAAAACAAATAAAGAAAAAATTTATACGAATAAATCACTAAAACAATTAATAATAAGATCTGGGTCCAAAAGTACTTCTAAACTTCAATAAATTTTAAAATAATGCAAAACAACCAAGTTTAAAATAATGCAAATTACGCCTGCTTTATAAGAAACAAAAGGGGAGAATGGTGGTAAAATGGTGCAGTCTTATCTATGGCGTGATCTATTCCCCAGACATAATCCTAGGCTCTAGCCTCCACTGCCACTGCTGGAAACCAGGTGGCCACATGGCCCAAACACTGGTGTCAGCCCCATCCCCATCCTAATGAGATTCACTGCTCCTGCTTCCCTGGCAGCCCCCAGACAAAGTTTTAAAAGGACTGGTTCCTGAACACGTGGCTTTCTTTCTCTCCTTCTCCTGAGCTCTCTCACTCTGTCTCTCTGTCTCTTGACCTCATTCTGGATCTCTCTCTTACACTCTATTTCTCCCTCTTTTTCCTTTTTTGCCCCTTCCCTCTGGTCTATTGGGTTTCCCCCAGTAAGCCCCTTCCCTTTAAAAAATGAATAAAATAAAATAATAATGCAAAATAACCATGTGTAAGTAAATAAAGAAAGCAAGGACCTGCATTGTTGCTTAATGGGTTAAGCTACTGCCTGAGACCTGGCATCAAATTTGGAAGACAGTTCTTGTCCCATATGCAAAACTTCTGGTTCAACTTCCTGCTAATGTGCCTAGGAAAGCAACAGAGGATTGCCAAGATGCTTGGGCCCCTGCACCCATGTTGGAGACCTATTTAAAGCTCCTAGGTCCTGGAACCTGGCTTTTGCCAGGGCCTGGTCCAGCCCTGGCCATTGGTGTGATTTGGAGAGTGAATCAGCAAATGGAAGATCACTCTGTCTTTCTGTCTCTCTCTGTCCTCCTCTCTATGTAACTCTGCCTTTCAAATAAATAAATGAATCTTTAAAAAAAAAGCAAACTAGAAATTAAGAGCTTAGCCTGAATTATTATAAATGTTAAATAGTCTTGGCATTCAGTCAAATAAATTTCAGAAACAACACATACAACCCAGCCATCCCACTCCTTGGAATTTACCCAAAGGAAATTAAATTGGCAAACAAAAAAGCTGTCTGCACATTAATGTTTATTGCAGCTCAATTCACAATAGCTAAGACCTGGAACCAACCCAAATGCCCATCAAGAGTAGACTGGATAAAGAAATTATGGGACATGTACTCTATAGAATACTATACAGCAGTCAAAAACAATGAAACCCAGACATTTGCAACAAAATGGAGGAATCTGGAAAACATTATGCTGAGTGAAATAAGCCAGTCCCAAAGGGACAAATATCATATGTTCTCCCTGATCTGCAACAACTGAGTACCAAAGGGGAAACCTTTTGAAGTGAATTGCACACTATGAGAAACAGTGACTTGATCACTCTTGTCCTGACTGTTGATGTACAATTTAATACTTTATCCATTATAGTATTTGGTCTAGTACTATTGTTTGAACTCTGTAATTAACACACAATTATTCTTAGGTGTTTAAATTTTAACTGAAAAGTGATCCCTGTTAAGTATAAGAGTGGGAAAAAGAGAGGGAGGAGATGTACAATTTGGGACATGCTCAATCAGACTTGTCCCAAATGGTGGAGGTAGAAACATGCCAGAGGATTCCAATACAATCCCATCAAGTTGGCATGTAACAATGCCATCTCACTAGTTCAAGTGATCAACTTCAGTTCACAATTGATCACACTGATAGGTCTAAGAGTCAAAGGGATCACACAAACAAGACTAGTGTCTGCTAATACTAACTGATAGAATCAAAAAGGGAGAGAACGATCCAACATGGGAAGTGGGATACACAGCAGACTCATAGAATGGCAGATGTCCTAAATAGCACTCTGGCCTCAGAATCAGCCCTTAAGGCATTCAGATCTGGCTGAAGAGCCCATGAGAGTATTGTAGGCATGGAAAGCCAAGATACCATGGAAAAGAAAAAAAAAAAAAAGAAGAAGAAGAAGACCTAAATGAAAGATCTCTGTGAGTGAGATCCCAGTGGAAAGAACATGGCCATCAAAGAAGGAGGTACCTTTCTCTGAAGGGAGGAGAGAACTTCCACTTTGACTATGACCCTGTCAGAATGAGATCGAAGTCAGCGAACCCTAAAGGCTTCCATAGCCTTGGCAACTCATGACTAGAGCCTAGGGAGATTACTGATGCCATAGAGTATCAAATTGTTAAGTCAACAACAGGAGTCACTGTGTACTAACGTCTCATGTGGGATCTGTCCTTAATGGGTTGTCCACTGTGAAGTAATGCTATATCTAGTACTGAGACAGTATTCTTACACTTTGTGTTTCTGTGTGGATGCAAACTGATGAAATCTTTACTTATTATATACTGAATCGATCTTCTGTATATAAAGATAATTGAAAATGAAAACAAAAAACAAAAAACTTGGTGTTAAATTGGAAATTACATAGAAAATTAACTAATTTTTAAAAAATATCATGTAGGATCTCTGTCTTTAATGTGCTGTACACTGTGATTTAATGCTATAACTAGTACTCCAGCAGTATTTTTCACTTTGTGTTGCTATGTGAGGGCAAACTGTTGAAATCTTTACTTTATATATACTCAACTGATTTTCTGTATATAAAGAGATTTGAAAATGAATTTTGATGTGAATGGAAGGGGAGAGAGAGCGGGAAAGGGGAGGGTTGCTGGTTGGAGGGAAGTTATGGGTGTGGGGGGAAGCCATTGTAATCCATAAGCTGTAATTTGGAAATTTATATTCATTAAATAAAAGTTTAAAAAATAATAATCACAGGGCATTAAAATATGCTAGAATATCACTCAACATTTTTGACAAAGGTATAAAGGAAAGTTGATGGTTTTAATATATAAATATAAATGCACTGGAATTATGGAATGATAGTTCCACGTCAATTGGATGTAAAAGTTTTCAGCTCATGATCATTTTCTGTAGCAACAGCTAAAAAAAAGTAATTGATACATTTTTAAAATAGTATATATTTTAAAGGCTCAGTTATGCATAAATAGGGAACAACAAACTGCACTAGGCTAGGGATAAATAGTATAAATTTTAAAAAATTGTAGGAAGCGCACTTTCAAGGGAGAATTGGAAAGAAAGCCACAGTAGAAATCCTACAAAGAAAGAGGAATGCCATGGACCTGTGTGGAGGGTGTGGGTGCACAGCACAAACACAAACACAAACACAATACATGAGTACAGCAGCTGACAGGCAGAGTGGTGGCTGCTTAGAGACTGTGAGGCCGGACTACAGCAAACCATGGTGATTCAGCTGGAGGGAAAATATGGCATGAATGAGAGTCTGGACTGGAGCCCTGGGGGCTTAGCAGTTGCTAGTGGTGGTCCATGGACCTTGTGGAAGGAGAGGGGAACATTTATCTCTCAGTTTCTCCACAAAAGTACCCACTGCCTGGCTGAGAAAGAGTTGGTGACATTTTGGGTTTAGGCAGGAGCTGACAAAGACTTTGTGAGCTCACAGCAACTGGCTAAGACATGATGCCATCTTTCTGCAGTACAGGCAGCAATGGTAGGGAAAAAGAGCAACACTGGGCCAGTGGCTCTTGGGTACTTGTGTGATCCAGACATTCTTGTGGAGAGAAAAATCTTCAGTCCTCATTGACTTTGAGCCTGTTTGGGAGGCAGCTGGGCATCCATGTATGACTGTCAGGTGTCCCCAGATACACAGGATCAAGATACTTAGGCAGGATTACAGTGGCCAACACCACATAGAACCACTGTGGGAAATGGATTTGGTGGTGAATGTAGTTTGTTATATGGCACTCAGCATGTGGAATGTGCTGTCTAACTGTGAACTCTTTTTCTTACTAATTAATTAATCCATTTCCTGGGTTTTGTTAGTGACCTCTGTGTCTTTATGTAATAAAACATAAATATTATGTAACTAATAATTAGAGACTGAATGTCTAGAATCTGTGTCCAAGTACAGGCTGTAGTGGAGGCCATTTTCTGGTGAATGCAGGGCCTAGAGTGGACATTAAGATTTTTTTTAACTTCTATTCAATAAATATAAATTTCCTAAGTACAGCTTTTGGATTACAATGGCTTTCCCCCACCATAACCTCCCTCCCACCTGCAACTATCCCATCACCCACTCTCTCTCCCATCCCATTCACATCAAGATTCATTTTCAAGTATCATTATATACAGAAGATCAATTTAGTATATACTAAGTAAAGATTTCAACAGTTGGCACCCACACAGAAACACAAAGTGTAAAGTACTGTTTGAGTACTTGTTATACCATTAATTCACATTGAACAACACATTAAGGACAGAGATCCTACATGGGGAGTAAGTGCACAGTGACTCCTATTGTTGATTTAACAATTGGCACTCTTGTTTATGGCATCAGTAATCACCCAAGGCTCTTATCGTGAGTTGCCAAAGCTATGAAAGCCTTTTGAGTTAACCAACTCTGATTTTATTTAGACAAGGTCATAGTCCAAGTGGAAGTTCTCTCCTCCCTTCAGAGAAAGGTACCTCCTTCTTTGATGGCCCATTCTTTCTACTGGGATCTCACTCACAGAGATCTTTCATTTAGGTTTTGGGTTTTGTTTTTTTTTTTGTTGTTTGTTTTTTGTTTGTTTGTTTGTTTGTTTGCCAGAGTGTCTTGGCTTTCCATGCCTGAAATACTTTCATGGGCTTTTTAGCCTGATCTGAATGCCTTAAGGGCTGATTCTGAGGCCAGAGTGCTGTTTAGGACACTGCCATTCTATGAGTCTGCTGTGTATCCCACTTCCTATGTTGGATCATTCTCTTCTTGTTCTAAAAAATAGAAGTTGTCACACAGTAAAATAGCAAAATTGACTCTTGAACTTTTCGACCAAGTAGATGATAGTTATGGCTCATTGTACAGTGGAACAATCATTTCAACATGTTAACAACTAATTGAAACAAGTAAATATAAATAAAATGAATACTGTGGGGAAAAAAAGAAAAGAAAATTAATGAAGCCTTGTACCCTAAAGCAAATTTGAAAGAATCTGAATTATGCATAATATATTTTCAAAGCATGGTGCAATTGTTTAATTAAACTAAAAATGTTATAATAATATAATTATTATATGTAATATTTAATGATATATAAATTAATATATAAGAATGATATTTTTAAACATCCAGTCATCAGCCAAAGAATTTAAAAATTACAGCCCTATTTAATAATATTTGGAGAGAAGCTAATTTAAACATAAAAAAGAAATTTTCATGATATTGTGTATTAAAAACAAGAAAGATTAAACTTAGAAAACTTAATTTGAAGAAAAGAAGTACAAATGGAGGGCATTCTGGTCCTGGGGATAAAGCCACCACTAGAGATACACAAATCCCACACTGCCTGGGATCCAGTACCATCTCTGACTACAATCTCCAGCTGATGCATACCCTGGGAAATAGCAGATGATGCCACAAATGCTTGTTTTCCTGTCACCCTCGTAGGAGACATGATAGATTTCCTAGCTCCTAGCTTTGATCTATTGTGAACATTTAGGAAGTAAGCCAGCAGATGGCGGATCTCACTCTCTCACTCTGCCACCTTGTCTTTCAAATAAAAACAAATAAATATTTTTTTTTAAAATAGAAATGAGTGAAGCATAAGAAATAAAATGATTGTAAAATACTAATAGTGGAATAAAAATAAAGAATAAAATATAAATATTATTTTAAAAGCAAAGAAATAGTGAACTTTAATTTTTTTTCATTTATTAAACTTTTATTTAATGAATATAAATTTCCAAAGTATAGCTTATGGGTTACAATGGCTTCCCCCCTCGCATAACTTCCCTCCCGCCCGCAACCCTCCCCCCTCCCGCTCCCTCTCCCCTTCCATTCGTGTAAAGATTCATTTTCAATTCTCTTTATATACAGAAGATCAGCTTAGTATACATTAGGTAAAGATTTCAACATTTTGCCCATATAGCAACATCAAGTGGAAAAACTACCATTGGATTACTAATTATAGCATTAAATAGCAATGTACAGCACATTAAAGACAGAGATCCTACATAATTTTTTTCAAATTAATTAATTTTCTATGCCATTTCCATTTTAACACCAGGTTGTTTTTTTTTTCCTTTTTTTTTTTTTCGTTTCCAATTCTCTTTATATACAGAAGATCACTTCAGTCTATAATTAGCAAAGACCTCATCAGTCTGCGCCCACACAGAAACGCAAAGTATAAAAATACTGTTTCAGTACCAGTCATAGCATCACTTGGCTTTAGATGACACATTAGGGACAGATCCCACATGGGGTGTAAGTACACAGTGACTCCTGTTGCTGACTTAACAATTTGACACTCCTGTTCATGGCGTCAGTAATCTCCCTAGGCTCTAGTCATGAGTTGCCAGGGCTATGGAAGCCTTTAGAGTTCGCTGATTTTGATCTTATTCCGATAGGGTCATAGTCAAAGTGGAGGCTCTCTCCTCCCTTCGGAGAAGGGCACCTCCTTCTTTGATGGCCCCGTTCTTTCCACTGGGATCTCACTCGCAGAGATCTTTCATTCAGGTCTTTTTTTTTTTTTTCCCATGATATCTTGGCTTTCCATGCCTGCTATACTCTCATGGGCTCTTCGGCCAGATCTGAATGCCTTGAGGGCTGATTCTGAGGCCAGAGTGTTGTTTAGGACATCTGCCATCCTATGAGTCTGCTGTGTATCCCACTTCCCATGTTGGATCTTTCTCTCCCTTTTTGATTCTATCTGTTAGTATTAGCAGATACTTGTCTTGTTTGTGTGATCTCTTTGACTCTTAGAGCTATCAGAGCTATCAATTGTGAGCTGAAATTGATCACTTGGACTAGTGCGATGGCATTGGTACATGCCATCTTGATGGGATTGTGTTGGAATCCCCTGGCACATTTCTAACTCCACCATTTGCGGCCAGTCCGATTGAGCATGTTCCAAATTGTTCATCTCCTCCCTCTCTTTTTCCACTCTTAGATTTAACAGGGATCTCTTTTCAGTTAAATTTAAACACCTAAGAATAATTGTGTGTTAATTACTGAGTTCAACCAATAGTACTAGAACAACAACAACAACAACAAATACTAAAAAGGATAAAATATTACATTGTACATCTAAAGTCAGGACAGGAGCTGATTAGTTCATTGTTGCTTATAGTGTCCATTTCATTTAACAGGTTTCCCCTTTGGTGCTCAGTTGTCACCGATCAGGGAAAACAAATGATATTTTTCTCTTTGGGATTGGCTTAATTCACTCAGCATGATGTTTTCCAGATTGCTCCATCTTGTTGCAAATGACTGGGTTTCGTTGTTTCTTACTGCTGCATAGTATTCTATGGAGTACATGTCCCATAATTTCTTTATCCAGTCTACTGTTGATGGGCATTTGGGTTGGTTCCAGGTCTTAGCTATTGTGAATTGAGCTGCAATAAACATTAATGTGCAGATGGCTTTTTTATTAGCCAAATTAATTTCCTTTGGGTAAATTCCAAGGAGTGGGATGGCTGGGTTGTATGGTAGGGTTATGTTTAGGTTTCTGAGGAATCTCCAGACAGACTTCCATAGTGGCTTAACCAGTTTGCATTCCCACCAACAGTGGGTTAGTGTCCCTTTTTCCCCACATCCTCTCCAGCAGCTGTTGTTGGTAGATTTCTGAATGTGAGCCATTCTCACCGGGGTGAGATGGAACCTCATTGTGGTTTTGATTTGCATTTCTCTGATTGCTAGTGATCTTGAACATTTTTTCATGTGTCTGTTGGCCATTTGGATTTCCTCTTTCGAAAAATGTCTATTGAGGTCCTTGGCCCATCTCTTAAGAGGGTTGTTTCTTTTGTTTTTGTGGATTTTCTTGATTTCTTTGTAGATTCTGGTTATCAATCCTTTATCTGTAGTATAGTTTGTGAATATTTTTTCCCATTCTGTTGGTTGCCTCTTCACTTTCCTGACTGTTTCTTTTGAAGTACAGAAACTTCTCAATTTGATGCAATCCCAAAAGTTAATTTTGGTTTTCACTGCCTGTGCTGTTGGAGTATTTTCCAGGAAGTCTTTGCCTGTGCCTATATCTTGCAGGGTTTCTCCAATGCTCTCTAATAATTTGATGGTTTCGGGTCGTAGATTTAAGTCTTTAATCCATGTTGAGTGAATTTTTGTGTAAGGTGATAGGTATGGGTCTTGCTTCAAGCTTCTGCATGTGGAAATCCAATTTTCCCAGCACCATTTATTGAATAGGCTGTCCTTATTCCAGGGATTAGATTTGGATCTTTGGTCAAATATAAGTTGGCTGTAGATGTTTGGATTGATTTCTGGTGTTTCTATTCTGTTCCATTGGTCTATCCATCTGTTTCTGTACCAGTACCATGCTGTTTTGATAACAACTGCCCTGTAGTATGTCCTAAAATCAGGTATTGTGATGCCTCCGGCTTTGTTTTTGTTGTACAGGATTGCTTTGGCTATTCGAGGTCTTCTGTGTCTCCATATGAATTTCAGCATCATTTTTTCCAGATCTGAGAAGAAGGTCTTTGGGATCTTGATGGGTATTGCGTTGAATGTATAAATTGCTTTTGGGAGAATAGACATTTTGATGATATTGATTCTTCCTATCCATGAGCATGGAAGATTTCTCCATTTTTTGGTATCCTCTTCTATTTCTTTCTGTAAGGTTTTGTAGTTTTCATCGTAGAGATCTTTAACGTCTTTGGTTAAGTTTATTCCAAGGTATTTGATTGTTTTTGTAGCTATTGTGAATGGGATTGATTTTAGAAGTTCTTCCTCAGCCGTGGCATTGCCTGTGTATACAAAGGCTGTTGATTTTTGTGCATTGATTTTATATCCTGCTACTTTGCCAAACTCTTCGATGAGTTCCAACAGTCTCTTAGTAGAGTTCTTTGGGTCCCCTAAATAAAGAATCATATCATCTGCAAAGAGGGATAGTTTGAGTTCTTCCTTCCCGATTTGTATCCCTTTAATTTCTTTTTCTTGCCTAATAGCTCTGGCCAAAACTTCCAGAACTATATTGAATAGCAGTGGTGAGAGAGGGCATCCCTGTCTGGTACCAGATTTCAGTGGAAATGCTTCCAACTTTTCCCCATTCAATAGGATGTTGGCCGTGGGTTTTTCATATATTGCTTTGATTGTATTAAGGAATGTTCCTTCTATACCCAGTTTGCTTAGAGTTTTCATCATGAAAGGGTGTTGTATTTTATCAAATGCTTTCTCTGCGTCTATTGAGAGAATCATATGGTTTTTCTTCTGCAGTCTGTTAATGTAGTGTATTACGTTGATTGTTTTGCGAATGTTGAACCATCCCTGCATACCGGGGATGAATCCCACTTGGTCTGGGTGGATGATCTTTCTGATGTGTTGTTGCATTCTATTGGCCAGAATTTTATTGAGGATTTTTGCATCTATGTTCATCAGGGATATTGGTCTGTAATTCTCTTTCAATGTTGCGTCTCTTTCTGGCTTAGGAATTAAGGTGATGGTGGCTTCATAGAAAGAATTTGGGAGGATTCCCTCTTTTTCGATTGCTCTGAATAGTTTGAGGAGAATTGGAGTTAGTTCTTCTCTAAATGTCTGGTAGAACTCAGCAGTGAATCCATCTGGTCCTGGGCTTTTCTTTGTTGGGAGGGCCTTTATTACTGTTTCAATTTCTGTGTCAGTTATTGGTCTGTTTAGGTTTTCTATGTCTTCCTGGCTCAATTTAGGGAGGTTGTATGTGTCCAAGAATCTTTCCATTTCTGATAGATTTCCCTGTTTGCTGGCATACAAGTCCTTGTAGTAATTTCTGATGATTCTTTTTATTTCTGTGGCGTCTGTTGTTATGTTTCCCATTTCATCTCTGATCCTATTGATTTGGGTCTTTTCTCTTCTTTTTTTAGTTAGTTGGGCCAATGGAGTGTCAATTTTGTTTATTTTTTCAAAAAACCAGCTCCTCGTTTGGCTGATTTTTTGTAATGTTTTTTTGGATTCAATCCTGTTGATTTCTTCTCTGATTTTAATTATTTCTCTTCTCCTAC
Organism: Lepus europaeus; assembly: GCF_033115175.1. Classification (NCBI taxonomy): domain Eukaryota; kingdom Metazoa; phylum Chordata; class Mammalia; order Lagomorpha; family Leporidae; genus Lepus; species Lepus europaeus. The sequence continues at coordinate 45,125,604 of NC_084834.1, read as the reverse complement.
TGGGTTTGGGTTTGGTTTGCTGCAGATTTTCTAGATCCTTGAGATGACTTGAAAGCTCATCTATTTGGTGCCTTTCCAATTTCTTGATGTAGGCACCTATTGATATAAACTTTCCTCTTAACACTGCTTTTGTTGTATCCCATAGATTTTGGTATGTTGTGCTGTTGTCCTCATTTACTTCCAGAAAATTTTTGATTTCTCTTTTAATTTCTTCTATGACCCATTGTTCATTCAGGAGCATGTTGTTCAATCTCCATGTGTTTGCACGTGCTCTAGGGATTCCTGAGTTGCCAATTTCCAATTTCATTCCTTTGTGGTCTGAGAAGCTGCATGGTACGATTCTAATTCTTTTGAATTTGCTGAGACTTGCTTTATGGCCTAGTATGTGGTCAATCCTAGAGAGGGTTCCATGTACTGCTGAGAAGAATGTAAAGTCCTTAGATGTAGGATGAAATGTTCTGTAGATGTCTGTTAGATCCATTTGGGCTATAGTGTCATTTAAATCTACTGTCTCCTTGTTGATCTTCTGTCCTGTTGATCTGTCTATCTCTGAGAGTGGAGTATTGAAGTCCCCCAGTACTATTGTATTGGGGTCTAAGTCTCCCTTTAAGTCCCTTAACAAGTCTTTTAAATAAGCTGGTGCCCTGTAATTAGGTGCATATACGTTGATAATCATTATATCTTCCTGTTGAATGGATCCCTTAATCATTATATAGTGCCCCTCTTTGTCTCTCCTAACAGTTTTTGTGGTAAAGTTTATGTTGTCTGATATTAAGATGGCTACGCCCGCTCTCTTTTCATTTCTGTTGGCATGGTATATCTTTTTCCAGCCCTTCACTCTCAGCTTGTATGGATCATTGTTGGATAGATGGGTTTCTTGTAGGCAGCAAAAGGATGGGTTTTGTTCCTTGACCCAATCAGCCAATCGGTGTCTTTTAACTGGACAGTTCAAGCCGTTAACATTCAATGTGACTATTGAGAAGGAGTAACTTTGCCCTGCCATTTGCCAAAGATATTTTCTAATATCTGGTTTGAGATTCCTGTGATCTTTTGCTGTGAGGTTTCCTTCCTTTACCTTCTTTCATATTGGTGACCGTGTTTCTGTGTTTCTGTATGTAACACATCTTTAAGCATCTTTTGCAGGGCTGGACGAGTGGCGACAAATTCTTTCAATTTCTGTTTGCTGTGAAAGGTCTTAATTTCACCTTCATTCACAAATGAGAGCTTTGCAGGATATAATATTCTGGGCTGGCAGTTTTTCTCTCTTAGTACCTGGGCTATGTCTCGCCATTCCCTTCTGGCTTGTAGGGTTTCTGATGAGAAGTCAGCTGTGAGTCTAATTGGAGATCCTCTGAGAGTAATCTGGCGTTTCTCTCTTGCACATTTTAGGATCTTTTCTTTATGTTTCACTGTGGTGAGTTTGATTACGACGTGTCGTGGTGAGGATCTCTTTTGATCATGTTTATTAGGGGTTCTCTGAGCTTCCTGTACTAGGATGTCTCTGTCCTTCTCCAAATCTGGGAAATTTTCTGCTAGTATCTCACTAAAAAGGCCTTCTAATCCTTTCTCCCTTTCCATGCCTTCAGGAACTCCTAGAACCCGAATGTTGGTTTTTTTAATAGTATCCTGTAGATTCCTGACAGTATTTTTTAGATTTCTGATTTCTTCTTCTTTTCTTTGATTTGACTGTTTCCTTTCCTGTTCTCTGTCTTCTAATTCCGATATTCTCTCTTCTGCTTCACCCATTCTGTTTTTAAGGCTCTCTAATGTGTTTGCCATTTGATCCATTGTGTTCTTCATTTCATTGTGGTTTTTTGTCACTATCGAGAATTCCTGTTCCATTAGTTTTTTCATTTCATTTTGATTCCTCCTTAATATTTCATTTTCACGGGAGAGATTTTCTATCTTGTCCATTAAGGATTTCTGTAGTTCAAGAATTTGTTTTTGAGAACTTCTTAATGTTCTTATCAATTTTTTGAAATCTGCTTCTTGCAGTTCCTCTATGTCTTCATCTTCATAATCTTGCATTGGCGTGTCCTGTTCACTTGGGGGCGTCATAGTGCCTTCCTTGTTCTTGGTACCTCCGCTTCTATGTTTCTTGCTTGGCATGTTAGAGATAATTTGTGGTGTTTTTTTTTTTTTTTTCTCTCGTTATACTATGCCTCTAAGTGAGCTGTCTGCTTTGTTGGAGCCTTCGGGGCTGTGATGGGTGTGGCCAGAGAGCTATGCTTGTTTCTTGAGGTTTAAGGCTGTGTAAAAGCGCGCTGGGTAGATTTTGCGGGTCGTCTCCCGCAGTTGGTTATCTGGAAGCGTTTCTTCTGCAGTTTTTTCCTTGAATCTTTTCCTGAAGCCTTGTCTCAGCTGGTGATCCAAGGCACCACCTGGGGCTTCTCCCGTGATCTTCCTCTTTAGGCGCTGTCGCCTAGGGCCAGCCGGGCCACAGGATCGCTGCCGCCACCGCTGTCGCCACTGCCGCTGTAGTACCTGCGCGCGCTCCCCGGGACTGGGACGGTGGAGAGAGGCGCTCGGTACACCCCCGCCGCCGCCGCCGCTGCAGTGCCCGCGCACGCTCCCCGGGGCTGGGACCGTGGAGAGAGGCGCTCAGGACGCCGCCGCCGCTGCCGCTGCCGCTGCAGTGCCAGCGCGCGCTCCCCGGGACTGGGACCGAGGAGAGAGGCGTTCGGGACGCCGCTGCCGCTGCCGCCGCGGCAGAGCTGCAGACGGAGGCGGGAGGAGGAGAGTTTCTGAGGCTTTTGTCTTACCCCTGGTTCCCGCGCCGGCAAGACTCTGTGGCTCGGTTCCCGCGGTTGGGTTTCCACGCAGTGGGCTCTCAGTAGATCCTCTGTGTCCCGTCCACTCGATCCGGGAGCGTCTCCTCTGTAGTTTTTTTCTTGAGTCTTTTCCTAAGGCTACAGTAATTCCACTTTTATGAAACTTTATTTTCGCAGACTAATGGCGCACGTCCTCACTATCCGCCATCTTGGCTCCGCCTCCCCAGTGAACTTTAATTTCTTTAGAAACATATAAACATGACAAATATCTAGCAACATTAGTTAAGACATCAAAGGAAAATACAAATAAAAATTAATTAAAATATAAATATAGCTATACATGATGCAGATATTTTAGAAATGGAAAACATGAAAACTTGTAAAATAAATTTTGAATGGAAAGTTTCTGCTAAAGTATAACTTTCTAAAAGTGATTCAAGAAAAGTAAAAATTTGAATAATGCTAAGCAATTAAAATTGAATCAATAACTTTGACTCTTCACAAACATGTAAGAAAGGCTTTTATGGGTTTTACAAGTGAACAAAGTTAAGAAGTCAGTAATTCCATTCTGATGCAGAATAACATTTACAGGTAGCATTGTTCTCATCAGATCTGCAGTCTGAGGGTTCTGAAACATGATAATGCCTATTCTGCTCTGGGTTACACAGAACTAAGGTCTTGTGAGCACAGTAGATTTCCAGTGGCAGTTCTGCTTTTGTATATTATATAAACGTACAGTGGCCCTTTCTGAAAGGATTGAAAGAACATTCTGGACTGGGCATGTACTCCAGCAGTCAACATACCTACGTCCTACATCTGAGTACTTGTGAGTACTTGGTTGCAATTCCTGGCTCTGGCTTTTAACTCCAGCCTCATGCCCATGCATACCCTGGGATGTAGCAGTGATGAATCAACTAACTGAACTTCCATCACCCACATGGGAAATATGATTGAAATGAGTTCTTGATTCTTGACTTCCATCCCTTCCCAGGTCAAACCATTGGAAGCATTTGGCAACTGAACCAGCAGATGGAAGAACTCTCTGTTTTGCCCCTTTTAAATAAATAGCTATATGTGTGTGTGTGTGTGTGTGTATACTAAATAACTATAGATATATTTTAAATGTTTATTTTATTTATTTGAAAGTCAGAGTTACACACAGAGAGAAGGAAAAGCAGAAAGAGAGAGTGGTCTTCTATCTGCTAGTTCATGCCCCAATTGGCTGCAACGGCTGGAGCTGTACCAATCTGAAGCCATGAGCTAAGAGCTTCTTCCCGGTCTCCCATGCCAATGAAGGGCTCAAAGACTTGGGCCATCTTCTACTGCTTACCCAGGCCATAATAGAGAGCTGCAGCAGAAGTGGAGCAGCTGGGACTCAAACCAGCGCCCATATGGGATGCTGGCACTACAGGTGACGGCTTTACCTGCTATGCTACAATGCCAGCCCCAAATTATATATTTTTAAATATATATATGCATATATATACATATATTTTAAACACAATCTGTTCCTGCTTGTCTATTTTATATGAGAGCTATTGAGAAGAAAGAGCAGTGTAGTTCAATTTTTCTAAAAATTTCTGAAACATTTAGTTACATCTAAAGTCTTCCAAATTAGGATATTTTAGCCCTGTTTCAGTCTCATTGCATTTTTACTGAAAGAAAACAATCAGAACAGCATCTTGTGTCCAGTAGTCAAAAGTATCTGTGGTGGATAACCTAGAACTCCAGACATAATCCCAACTCTGAATGCAGAAGAAAGACATATCCATTTTTCAGAAAGTGAAATTGTGCACTGATGTGTGGAATCTATTAGAAGGAGGGACTGACATTGTGGCATAGCCAGTATCCCTTATGGGCACCTGTTCCTGTCCTGTTTGTTCCACTTTTGATCCAGCTCCCTGCTGATGCACTTGGGAAAGCATCTGAGGATGGCCCAAGTGCTTTGTTCCCTGCCACCTGTGAAGAGAACTAGAAGAAACTCCTGGCTCTTGGATTCAGCCTGGCCCAGTCCTGTTGCTGCCATTTGGGGAGTGAACCAAAAGATGGAAGATCTCTCTCTCTCTCTCTCTGCCTTGCAAATAAATAAATCAATCTTTAAAAAAGATCAGAAGTCCGGAAGCTGTGGTTATTAGCCAGAAGAGGAAGTGGTGAAGATGTTATTCAAAGTTTACATAATTACGTTCAGATAGGAAGAATAAGTTTAAGATATTTAATGTATGTAATGTAGTTAATGACGATATATTATGTTCTTGAAAAACACAGAGACTCAATGTTGTGTTCTTACTACAAAAATGGTAACTATATTAGGTAATGCGTTTCTTAGTAAGATTTAACTATCACAATGTATATATACTTCCAAACACATGTCATAGGTGATAAACACATTCAATTTTACCTGTCACTTTAAGAAAATTAAGCTGTGAATTGTATGTTAAGACACTCCTCCCAAACTCCAAGTATAAAAAAAAAAATTTTTAGAGGTGGGTGGAAAAACTACAAATGCTTACTATTAGACAAATTGTGTATAAATTGATTTCTTAAGTAAGTAAATAAATATGTAAAGTGTGTCTTACTCTTTCAAAGCACAAAGTTTCAGTTAACTTACACAATGGAAGCCAAGTGCTCAGACATAGCAGGAAGTAAAAAATATGGAACTGTCTCTGTTCATATCTAAAATTGGGACACACTTACAAAATAATTTTTATTAAGAATTCCTTCACATTTGCCATTGTAATATAATGCAAATATAGATTAGAATAAATGATAGATTTTTAACATATGTTTAAAATCTTTAATTTTATTCTTTATACTATAAATACTTCAAAATATGTAGATCAGATGCTTTTTACAGCACTGCTTAAAGCTGTAAGAAGGATTTTTTATTTATCAGTACTTAAGTTTTCATTAACATTGTAGAACAAGTAGGTAGGAAAACAGGTTTTAATTATTATTAAAATTTTATTATGCATTGTAATTGATGGCTAACATTGTGGAAATTTTTACATAAAAGTAAAATAATAAAGCATTTAGTAATGAAAAAATCATATTTAAAATATTTGGCATGTTAAAAATGTTTAACAAATTTGTATATGTACTAAATGAATCTTCTCATTTCAGATCATTAAAAAGCAAGTATACTCATCTTCCAAGTATAATTTGATACCCATATTTCAATTTCAAAACTACCCTTTCTAGGGGATTTCCGTGACACACTAGGTTAATTCTCCGCCTGAGGCTCCAGCATCCCATATGGGTGCCAGTTCTAGCCCCGGTTGCTCCTCTTCCAGTCCAGCTCTCTGCTGTGGCCCAGGAGGGCAGTGGAGGATGGCCCAAGTACTTGGGCCCTGTATCCGCATGGGAAATCAGGAGGAAGCTCCTGGCTCCTGGCTTCAGATCAGTGCAGCTCCAGCCGTTGTGGCCATTTGGAGAGTGAACTAACAGAAGGAAGATCTTTTCTCTCTGTCTCTTTCTCTCACTGTCTGTAACTCTACCTGTCAAATAAATAAATTAAAAATCTAAAAAAAAAAAAAAAACCACTACCATTTCTAAATAGATAAGAAAGAAATGTTATAAAGTGGTTAATGTAATGACTGAGAAAGCTATCACTGTATAATGTTCTTGAGTTATAGCAACCAAATACACAACCACACACACACGTACACATACACACACACATACTTGGTAAAAAAGAATTGTCAAACTTTCAGTTTTTCTGTCCTTTCAAAGTTTGGTAGTCTATTATAACAATAATCACTACCACAACAAAAACCGCAGCATTTAATGGCACTATTAACTCAATAACATAAAACAGCAACTACATTAATTATATTCATTATACTTAATTGAACATAATCATCTAACCTAACAATTCCTTGTACACTAATTAATAAAACAGCATGTATCCTGGATCAGAAATATATAAAAATAGCCTTTTGATTTTAGTAAATCACTTTTGATTAAAATGTTTGAACCACAATTTTGTATGGGAGGTGCTGAATTACATTTAGTTTTAATATTCTAATGTTTCCTAATGTAATATTACTGTTGATAATCACTAACAATATAGTGGCAGATTTTTTCTTAATGTAAGCAAATGTTTCCCAGTAGTCTTTTGAGGACATTTACTGCTCTCATTTGCAAGTATTTTGGGAAAGGTTGCTCTCCACAGCAGCTTCTCCATTGTCATCTCTCCCATCAAATGCCACAACAAAACCCTTCACCCCTCTCCAGACACATGGCTTTGCATACTAGCTAAAAAATATTTTCAAATTTGTCCCTACAAATAACATTGTAAACTAAATATGTCCATATTATTCTGTTATTATAGCTCTTTTTAAAAAGATTTATTTGAAAGTCAGAGCTACAGAGAGAGGGAAAGACTGAGAGAGAGGTCTTTCATCCAATAGTTCACTTCCCAAACGGACATGATGACTGAGACTAGACCAATCTGAAGCCAGGAACCAGGAGATTCTTCTGGGTCTGCCTTATAGGTGCAGGGGCCCAAGTACTTGGCCACCTTCTATTATTTTTTCAGGCCATTAGCAGAAAGATGGATCAGAAGAGGGGCAGCTGTGACTCGAACTGGTGCCCACAGGGGATGTCAGTGTTGAGGGTGGTAGTTTTACCTACCATGCCACAATATTAGACCCTTTTATAAATAACTCTTTGATTAGAAGAGGTTTTGCACACCATCCATCATTTTTGCATCAGTAATGGCTGCCATTATTATTATATTCCACTGACACTTTTCTATTCCTTTCCTATTTTCTCTGCCATAATTAACTGGGGTTCCCCACTCTTGTTTTCCAGGATTTCTGTCTATCCTAGCTTGTATCCCAGTATCTCTTTCCCCATATCTCTTTCTTATACTGCACCAATTTAGCCACCATATTCACTTGTCCCCTTGTAAGTTTGTCACTCCATTAAATTATATATCCATTCTTAATATTTTCAGAACATCTCATTCAAAATTAAGGATTAAAATAATTTATATGCCAATATCTTCCTACGGAAATTATAGTTTGTTTCCCAGTATAGACAAAGTATGGTAATGATCATGGTAAAAGAGCTTTTCAATGCCAAATATGGGTAAAGTACTTTGTAATCTGTGATTCTCACATTAAACTAATAGTTTGCTAGTAATAATCTCCTTTTGTAGGGAAGAATATCAAGGATAAGAAGTATGAAGCAAGACCACTACTTTACATCCCACACAAAAATCTACTCAATATGGGTTAAAGATCTAAATCTACAGCCCAACACCTTCAAATTATTAGAGAACATTGGGGAAAACCTGCAAGATATTGGCACAGGCAAAGAGTTCTTGGAAAAGACCACAGAGGCACAGGCAATCAAAGCCACAAACAACAAATGGGATTTCATCAAATTGAGAAGCTTTTATATTGCAAAAGAAACAATCAGGAAAGTGAAGAGGTAACTGACAGAATGGGAGAAATTATTTGCAAACTACCTAACTGATAAAAGATTAATAACCAGAAGATACAAAGAAATCAAGAAACTCAGAAACAACAAAACAAGCAACCCAGTTAAGAAATAAAGACTTAAACAGACATTTTTCAAAAGAGGAAATCCAAATGGCCAACAGACACATGAAAAAATGTTCAAGATCACTAGCTGTCAGAGAAATGCAGATCAAAACCGCAATAAGGTTTCACCTCAACCCAGTTAGAATTGCTTTCATACAGAAATCAACAAATGCTGATGAGGATGTGGGGGAAAGGTACCCTAATCCACTGTTGGTGGGAATGTAAACTGGTAAAACCACTGTGGAAAACAGTTTGGAGATACCTCAGAAATCTGAACATAGATGTATCATATGACCCAGTCATTCCACTCCTGAGAATTTACCCAAGGTAAATGAAATCAGAAAATAAAAGAATTATCTGAACCCACGTGTTTATTGCAGCTCAATTCACAATAGCAAAGACATTGAATCAACCCAAATGCCCATCAACTGAAGACTCAATAAAGAAATTATGGAATATGTACACTCTGGAATACTACACAGCAGTAAAAAAAATGAAATCTGGTCATTTACAATAAAATGGATAAATCTGGAAATCATTATACTTAGTGAAATAAGCCAGTCCCAAAGGGACAACTATCATCTGTCCTCCCTGATCTGTGATAACTAATAGAGCACCTAAAAGGAAATCTGTAGAAGTGAAATTGACACTTTGAGAAGCAATGACTTGAACAGACCTTGTCTTGACTGTTGAGGAACAGTTTTTTTTTTCCTCTTCTTCATACTATTTGTTGAACTTAACATAGAGTTAATCATATGTATATAAAGTCAATTGAAAATAGATCTCAGTAAAAAATAAGAGTGGGAATAAGAGAGGGATGAGGAAGTTTGTAAATGTAAAGCTGTACAGTTCTGCATACATTCCTATGGACTTACTTCTAAGGGTATAGTTAAAAAACTTTCTGTGGGACCCCAAATCCCATTAAGCTGGGTGTGGTAAAAATGCCATCTTAATTGGTAAAGTGATCATATTAAGTGTTAAAGTGAACATATAGATAGGATTAGGTGTTAAAGGGATCATATAAATAAGATCAAATGTCTGTTAATAAAATAGATAGAATTACAAAGGAGAAAATTTTCAAATATGGGAAGCAGTCCACACAGAAGACTCAGAGAATGACAACTGCTTTAAATAGCACTCTGACCTCAGAATCAGCCCTTAAGGCATTCTGGTCTGGCTGAAAAGTCTATAAGATCATTTCAGGCATGGAAAGCCAAGACACTTTGGCAAAAAATGTCCTACACGAAGGATCTCTGTGAGCCAGATCCCAGTGGAAAGAGGCGGCCATCAAAGAGGGATGTACTTTTCTCTGAAAGCAGGAGAGAGCTTCCACTTTGCTTATGGCCCTATTAAAATATTGATGGAGATTATGGATTCAAAGTCTTCCATAACCTTGGCAGCTCATGTCAAGAGCCTCAGGAGATCACTGACATCATACATAATAGTGTTAATTGTTAAACTAATAGGAGTCATTGCAGTTTTTTTGTGTGTGTGTGTGTGCATGTGTGCAAATTGTTGAAATCTTTACTTAGTACATGGTTGGTCTTCTGCGTATGAAGTTAGTTGAAAATGATCTTAATGGAGAATGGGACTGGAAATCGGAGATGGAAGAGGAGGTGGGGTGGGAGAAGGAGAGGGAGGGCAGGTATGGTGGGAAGAATCACTATATTCCTAAAGTCATACTTAAGAAATTTATATTCATTAAATTAAAGGTTTCTTTGGAAAAAAAAAGAAAACAAAGCTTTCTGCTTTCTCTCCAATACGCACTTCATTGATTCCTTTTTTTATATTTAGCTCAAAATTTAAATACCCCATCTAAAACAGAATATTCCTTAAGTAATTTCTTATTAAAACACACTTGTTGGAACAAGCATTTTATCACAGCAAACTAGGGTGCTGCTTGAAATGTTAGCATCCTATATCAGAGTGCTACTTTAAGTCCCAACTAATTTGTACTTCCCATTCAGTTTCCTGCTAATGAACCTGGAAAATAGTAGAAGATGGCCCAAGAATGTGAGTTCCTACCATCCAGATGGGATATACAGATGTAGTTCTTGACTCTAAGCTTCTTCCCGGCCTAACCTCAGCTGATGTGAGCATTTGTGGAGTCAATCAATGAATGTAAGAGCAATCTCTCTCTCACTCTGACTCCCTCTGCTCCCTCTCTTTGTCACCTTTGCTTTCAAATAATATTTTTTAAAAAAAAAGAGCATCTGGCTAATGTTCTTTATAACATTTATTATTCTTTTTTTACAATTTAAAAATATTTTTACTTCATCTTCTGTTTTTTTAAAGCTTTTATTTAATGAATATAAATTTCCAAAGTAGAGCTATGGATTACAATGGCTTCCCTCCCCCATAACTTCCCTCCAACCAGCAACCCTCCCCTTTCCCACTCCCTCTCCCTTTCCATTCACATCAAGATTCATTTTCAATTCTCTTTATATACAGAAAAACAGTTGACTATATATAAAGTAAAGATTTCAACAGTTTGCCCTCACATAGCAACACAAAGTGAAAAATACTGTTGGAGTACTAGTCATAGCAGTGTACAGCACATTAAAGACAGAGATCCTACATGATATTTTTTAAAAATTAATTAATTTTCTATGTAATTTCCAATTTAACACCAAGTTTTTTGTTTTTTTTTTCATTTTCAATTATCTTTATATACAGGAGATCAATTCAGTATATAATAAGTAAAGATTTCATCAGTATGCACCCACACAGAAACACAAAGTGTAAAAATACTGTTTCAGTACTAGTTATAGCATTACTTCACATTGGACAACCCATTAAGGACAGATCCCACATGGGATGTAAGTACACAGTGACTCCTGTTGTTGACTTAACAATTTGACAGTCTTGTTTATGGCGTCAGTAATCTCCCTAGGCTCTAGTCATGAGTTGCCAAGGCTATGGAAGCCTTTAGGGTTAGCCGACTTTGATCTCATTCTGACAGGGTCATAGTCAAAGTGGAAGTTCTCTCCTCCCTTCAGAGAAAGGTACTTCCTACTTTGATGGCCCATTCTTTCCACTGTGATCTCACTCGCTGAGATCTTTCATTTAGGTCTTCTTTTTTTTTTTTTTTCTTCCAGAGTGTCTTGGCTTTCCATGCCTAAAATACTCTCATGGGCTCTTCAGCCAGATCTGAATGCCTTAAGGGCTGATTCTGAGGCCAGAGTGCTGTTTAGGACATCTGCCATTCTATGAGTCTGCTGTGTATCCCACTTCCCATGTTGGATCTTTCTCTCCCTTTTTGATTTTATCAGTTATTATTAGCAGGCACTAGTTTTGTTTGTGCGATCCCTTTGACTCTTAGACCTATCAGTGTGATCAATTGTGAACTGAAATTGATCACATAGACTAGTGAGATGGCATTGGTACATGCCAACTTGATGGGATTGTATTGAAATCCCCTGGCACGTTTCTAACTCCACCATTTGGGGCAAGTCCGATTGAGCATGTCCCCAAATGTATAGCTCCTCCCTCTCTTTTTCCCACTCTTATACTTAACAGTGATCACTTTTCAGTTAAAATTTAAACACCTAAGAATAATTGTGTATTAATTACAGAGTTCAACCACTAGTACTAGAACAAAAAAATACTAAAATGGATAAAGTATTGTATTGTACAACAACAGTCAGCACAAGAGCTGATCAAGTCACTGTTTCTCATAGTGTCCATTTCACTTCCACATTTTTTTTATGCTATGAAAATGATGTTTGCAATCTGTTTAGTTATTTATTATCTCCTCCTAAGAATATGGAAATTTTCTGTAGAGGAATGAATTAAGTGGGGTGGAGGAAGAGAATATTTCAGAACTTGACCTCTTGCAGAAACATCAAGCCCACTTTTGAGTATAAATGAATCAATTTTACATCCCCTTCAATGGATAATGGATGATGGATAAAGAAAATGTGGCATGTTTACATGATGGAATATTATTAAGTCTTTAATCCTGTCACTTGTGACAATATGAATGAACCAGAAGGAAATTATGCTAAGTACAATAGGTCCAACACAGGAAGACAAAGTGTTCATGATCTCACTTCACTTGGACTGTAAAAGAGCAATACTCAAAGATGCAGACTAGAATGCTCTGCTAGGGCCTTGGGGCAGAGCATGCTGAGGAGGTACCTTGTTTCAGCTAAGCAGGATGAGTAAATCTCCAGAGAGCATGATGCCTATGAATAATAATACTATGCAGTAGTCTCTCCTTACTGACGGCTTCACTTTCCATACTTTCAGTCATCTGTATGCAAATGAGATCTGGAAATATTAAATGGGAAATTATGGAGATAAGTATATTTTAAAAAAAAACACATTTATTTTATTTATTTAAAAGTCAGAGTTACAGGGAGAAAGGGAGATACAGAGAAAGAGAGATCTTCCATCTGCTGATTCATTTCCCAAATAGCTAGGGCAGCATATTACCAGGGAGCTGGATAGGAAGTGGAACAGCTGACCTTGAACGAGTGCCCATATGGGATGCTAGCTTCACAAGCTTGACTGGATACACCAAAATATCATCTTCAACAAGCATAAATTTTAAATTGGACCACATTCTTTGTGGCATGATGAAACCTTGTGCAGAACTGCAGTCCTGTCCTAGATGCGAATCATCCCTTTGTCCAGTGTTTCCCACTATATATGCTACCTACTCACTAATTACTAACTAGCTGTCTCAGTTATCAAGTTGCAGCATTTTTTAAAGATTTATTTATTTTTCTTGAAAGGCAATTACAGACACACACACACACACACCACACACAGAGGAGAATATCTTCCATCCACTAGTTCACTCCACAAATGGTTGCAATGGCTTAGGCTAGGACAGGCTGAAACCAGGAGCCTAGAACTCCATCTGTTTCTCCTATGTGGGTGGCAGGGGCCCAAGTAATTGGACTATCCTCTAATGCTTTTCCAGGGAGCTAGATGGGAACAGCTGGGACATGAATGGGAGCCCTTATGGGAGATGCTGGCATTGCAGGCAACGGCTTAACCTGCTGCACCACAATGCCAGCCCTGACTGTAGCATTTATTTTACTTCATAATGGCCCCAAAGCACAAAAGTAGTAACCAGGAAATTCAGATGTGACAAAGATAAGCCTATTATAATAGATATGTATGTGTAGAAGAAAAAACCTGTGTGTGAGTGTGTGTGCATGTGTGTTTCAGAATTTCTGTGGCTTCAGGCACCCACTGGGTATCTTGGAATACATCTCATGTAGATAAGGACTAATTACTAATTGTGTAGTTGAGATTTTCTAAAGCAGTCAACTTTAAATGTTTCACCATGTCCAGAAAAATATAGTAACTATGTGAGGTAATTGACATATTAGTTTCAGTGTGGTAATCATTTCACAATGTGCACATATATGAGTATTATATTATACACCACATTCTTAAGGCATGTACAATTATTATTTGTCAAAAATAAAAGTTCACAAGATGAGGAATCTAATAAATTTCATTCTCAATTACTAAAAACACCAAAGGGAGCAATGTAAGTATTTATAGAATACACGAAAATACTTTAGTGGTTTTCTAATGCTTAATTTAAAAAGTAAGCCCATTTATGATTAAATCATTTAAGGAATTAATTACTTCTAATTTCTGGAACATATTTTTTTAAAAATGACTCTACAAAGTAACTACACCTTCTGTCATTTCCTGCTCCTTCTGCTTTGTAATTCATGGCTTTCCATGCCACACACAGTTCATACATTACCTGATATACAAAGTACTTCTGGCCTATAACAATCTGATTCAACTATCTAGTACTATGAAATAGACATCTATAATCCTCAAAGCACTTTTGTTATTTTTGTCATATAAAATACAAGTTAAAACATACATAGATGCAACCATTTTGATAAAATGATAGACTTTCATATTTTTATAGTTGAATAGCATTCCATTGTGTGTGTGTGTGTGTGTATTTATATCATTTTTCTATCCATTCATCTGATGGTGGATATCTTGGCTGATTCCATATTCTGGCTATTGTGAATAGTGCTTCAATAAACATGGTAATGTAGGTATCTCTTTGATATAATATGTTCATGTGGTTTGGAAATACACTCAGTAGTTGGATGCATGGGTCATATGGCAAGTCTATTTCTAGTAGTTAAAGAAATATCCAAACTATAGGGGCCAGTGCTGTGGTGCAGTGGGTTAATGCCCTGGCCTAAAGCGCCGGCATCCCATATGGGTGCCAGTTCGAGACCTGGTTGCTCCACTTCCCATCCAGCTCTCTGCTATGGCCTGGGAAAGCAGTGGAAGATGGCCCAAGTCCTTGGACCCCTGCGCCAGCGTGGGAGACCCAGAGGAAGCTCCTGGCTCCTGGCTTTGGATTGGCACAGCTCCGGCCATTGTGGCCAATTGGGGAGTGAACCATCAGATGGAAGACCTCTCTCTCTCTGCCTCTCCTCTGTGTAACTCTGACTTTAAAAAAAAAAAAAAAGAAAGAAAGAAAGAAAGAAAGAAAAGAAAAGAAATATCCATACTCTTTTCCAAAGAGGATGCACTAATTTACATCCTTACCAAAAAGAATTCCCTTTTCTCAACATCCTCCTCAGAATTAGTGGTTCTTTTTGATACCAGCCATTTGTGACAGGCTCTTGAGGTGATGTAATTGTAATTCTGATATATGTTTCCCTGATTGTGACAGTGAGCAGGTTCATATATTTTTGAACATTTTCGTTTCTTTTTTTTTATAACTGTTGAGGTCCTTTACCCATTTCTTAGCTGGACTAGTTGTTTTATTGTTGTTGTTGTTGCGTTTTTTGAACTGCTGATGTATTCTAGTAAAATGAGATGGCACAAAAATATAAATACAGGTCGGGTGCTTTGGCATAGTGGGTAAAGCCATAACCTGCAGCACTGGCAACCCAATGGATGCCCATTCAAGTCCCAGCTGCTCCTCTTCCAATTCAGCTCTCTGCTATGGCCTGGGAAAACAGTGGCAGATAGCCCAAGCACTTGGAACACTGCATCCATGTGGGAGACCCAGAAGAAACTCCTGGCCCTGCTCCAACCATTGCAGCCAGTTGGGGAATCAACCAGCAGACGCAAGACTTTCCTCTCTGTCTCTCCCTCTCTCTGTCTATAACTCTACGTCTCAAATAAATAAATAAATATTTTCTTGAAAAAATACAATTACGGGCTGGCACCGTGGCTCACTAGGTTAATCCTCTGCCTGCGGCGCCGGCATCCCATATGGGTGCCGGTTCTAGCCCCGGTTGCTCCTCTTCCAGTCCAGCTCTCTACTGTGGCCCGGTAAGGCAGTGGAGGATGGCCCAAGCACTTGGGCCCTGCACCCGCATGGGAGACCAGGAGGAAGCTCCTGGCTCCTGGCTTCGGATTGGCGCAGCACGCTGGCTGTAGCACCATTTGGGGGGTGAACCAATGGAAGGAAGGCCTTTCTGTCTGTCTCTCTCACTGTCTAACTCTATCTGTCAAATAAATAAATAAATAAATAAAATACAACCACCATGTGTTCTCCCCTACAGGTGGGAGTCAAAATTAAAAACAAAAATCAGAAAAGCAAAAAAATACCTGTGTGTAGCAGTTCTGTTGCAAATAGTGTTTTGTCAAATATTGTTTTTTTTATTTATTAAACTTTTATTTAATGAATATAAATTTCCAAAGTACAGCTTATGGGTTACAATGGCATCCCCCCTCCCATAACTTCCCTCCCACCCGCAACCCTCCCCTTTCCCACACCCTCTCCCCTTCCATTCACATCATGATTCATTTTCAATTCTCTTTATATACAGAAGATCAGTTTAGTATATATTAGGTAAAGATTTCAACAGTTTGCCCCCATATAGCAACACAAAGTGAAAAAAATACCGTTGGAGTACTAGTTATAGCATTAAATAACAGTGTACAGCACATTAAAGACAGATATCCTACATAATATTTTTTTAAATTAATTAATTTTCTATGCCATTTCCAATTTAACATCAGGTTTTTTTTTTTCATTTCCAATTATCTTTATATACAGAAGATCGATTCAGTATATAATTAGTAAAGACCTCATCAGTTTGTACCCACACAGAAACACAAAGTGTAAAAATACTGTTTTAGTGCTAGTTATAGCATCACTTCACATTAGACAACATATTAAGGACAGATCCCACATGTGAAGTAAGTACACAGTGACTCCTGTTGCTGACTTAACAATTTGACACTCTTGTTCATGGCGTCAGTAATCTCCCTAGGCTCTAGTCATGAGTTGCCAGGGCTATGGAAGCCTTTAGAGTTCGCTGACTTTGGTCTTATTCCGATAGGGTCATAGTCAAAGTGGAAGTTCTCTCCTCCCTTCAGAGAAAGGTACCTCCTTATTTGATGGCCCCGTTCTTTCCACTGGGATCTCACTCACAGAGATCTTTCATTTAGTTTTTTTTTTTTTTTTTCCCATGGTATCTTGGCTTTCCATGCCTACAATACTCTCATGGGCTCTTC
Source organism: Lepus europaeus (assembly GCF_033115175.1). Classification (NCBI taxonomy): domain Eukaryota; kingdom Metazoa; phylum Chordata; class Mammalia; order Lagomorpha; family Leporidae; genus Lepus; species Lepus europaeus. Next base: position 45,108,809 of record NC_084834.1, on the reverse strand, counting down.
AGCCAGATCCGAATGCCTTAAGGGCTGATTCTGAGGCCAGAGTACTGTTTAGGACATCTGCCATTCTATGAGTCTGCTGTGTATCCTGCTTCCCATGTTGAATCGTTCTCTCCCTTTTTGATTCTATCAGTTAGTATTAGCAGACACTTGTCTTGTTTGTGTGATCCCTTTGACTCTTAATATTGTTTTAAATCTTTGTCAAGTTAAGAATTATATGCTAGTATAATAAAAAAAAAACAAACACAGAGCCTCATGTTTCAATGAATATGGCTGATAGTTTGCTTTGCTTATAATGAATAGGTATAAAGACTGCAGCTTCCATTGAAAAACCAGTAAATGTGTAAATATTTTAAATGAAGTGAGAAAATGATACAATTTCCTAATCCAAATCCAAGTAAAAGTAACACCCAAAGGGGCCGGCACCACGGCTCACTAGGCTAATCCTCTGCCTGCGGTGCTGGCACCCCGGGTTCTAGTCCCGGTCCAGGCGCCGGATTCTGTCCCGGTTGCTCCTCTTCCAGTCCAGCTCTCTGCTATGGCCGAGGAAGGCAGTGAAGGATGGCCCAGGTGCTTGGGCCCTGCACCCACGTGGGAGACCAGGACGAAACACCTGGCTCCTGGCTTCAGATCAGTGCAGCGCGCGGCCACAATGCGCCGGCCGTAGCGGCCACTGGGGGGGTGAAGCAATGGCAAAAGGAAGACCTTTCCCTCTCTCTCTCTCTCTCTCTCTCACTAACTCTGCCTGCCAAAAAACAAAAACAAAAAAGTAACACCCAAAGAATTGAATTACTCCTGAAGGTAGTTTTGCTACGAAGATATTTTCTATTTGAAGGAATTTTTCAATCAAGATTTTTTGCTTTAGAAGCAAAACAACAGAAACCAAATTCAGAATAGGTTCTCTATGGGCTCTGGAGTGGAGATATATTTAGCATAAATGCGGGGTCCCTAAGGCTGTCACTCTTGTACTATATAAACCGAACTAAGTGGCTTCCCCACTCATTACCAGGTGTCTGCAAGCAAGTGTCTTACCTTCAGCAAATCTGCAGGCAGGAAAAACAAGTTCCATAGAAATTTTAGCTAACAGACTTATTCATTACTTTGGCACAGACCATGTCCTATTAACTTGATATTTGTAATAATCTAGTAAGTAAAGTTCACAGAGAGATGGAAAATATAAATAGATAGGGTAAAGTACTCTGCTGAATGTCACAGAGCTAGCAAATGGCAGAGTTTAAACCATCCAAAGCAGCAATGCTTCTAAACTATTAATCTGCCTCCACGTTTCATGTTGATACCCCTGATATCACTTGAAAATTCTGATTACCAAATTCATCAAAAGGATGAGTCCCTGTCCCCCACTGAGAGTTCTCATTGCCAAATTCATATTTCAAGGATGTTTCCCTATACTTACATCAGCGTTTATGGAATTAGAATGTCATGGCAAGGGTGGGGGGTGGTACTTAAGATGCGTATTGACTTTCTTTCAGATGCCCATGATGATTTTCTTCTGCTAAATTAAAAGATTATACATTATATAGATAACATTTACAAAATAAAATGTTCTAGTTTAGATAGTTGAATTAATAAAACATTAAAAATAGAGGACATATTAGATGTCTGATATTTTTCCATTTTATAGATAGATATTGATAAAATAACATATGCTAATATATGTACACATGTGCATGCACAACATTTGTTGAGTGTAACCATAATGCTTTTAAGGATTTCATACTTTTGTCTCTATTTTTAAGAGAAAAATTCTAAATCTGTTTTAGGAGAATCTATAAGATAGGAACATTCCAATATGGATATGTTCTTACAGGAGAACAGGAAAAGGATAGTCTCTGCTGTGCTAAATGATGACCTTACTCATCCACACCAAAATATGTGTTCACTTGGGCCTCAAATAAGAAGAGTTCCTTTACACTGGTAATGGGAAATAAAGCCAGTCAAGAGATTTTAATCTGATATTTCAGTATTTTTAAGATTTTATTTATTTTATTTGAGAGGTAGAGTTACAGACAGTGAGGAGGAGAGACAGAGAGAAAAGTCTTCCTTCCGTTGGTTCACTCCCCAGATGGCCACAATGGCCAGAGATGTTCCAATCTGAAGCCAGTAGCCTGGCACTTCCTCTCAGTCTCCCACGTGGGTGCAGGGGTCCAAGCCTTGGGCTATCTTCCACTGCTTTCCCAGGCCATAGCAGAGAGCTGGATGGGAAATGGAGCAACCAGGTCTCAATCTGGCACCCATATGGGCTGCTGGTGCTTCTGGCCAGGGCATTAACCCATTGCACCACAGCACTGGCCCCTATAGTTTGGATATTAGAACCAGTGCCCACATGGGGTGCTGGCGCCTCAGGCGGAGGATCAACCTACTGCTCCACAGCGCCGGCCCTCTTTAATTCTTGTGCAACAGAAAGTGAAGGACAAGATGTTGTTGCTGTAGCATATTAGACATGTCAACTGTTGAATATCTCTTTCTTGCAGGGACTTCTCCATTTATCTTGGTCATGTTTACTTGAACTTTTCTTTTAATGACCTTGTCGTGGCAAGCCAATGTTCACAAATCTTTAAGATAGATAGATAGATAGATAGATAATCAGGTAATAAATAAAATTAGATACCAAAAGAAGATTTTCTCAATTAGTTTCAATTACATATTTACTTTATATAAAATGTTTACTGCTCATTCCTAAATCCTAAGCTTTGAGTTTCTTGCTAGGGATAAGACAAAAATAAAGCTTCCTTGGGGAATTCCTAATCAGGTAGAGAAAGCAGATATCAGGCCTGTGATAGGTGCTTTGATTAGGAAGTACAGGCTGCTATGAAAGCAAATAACACGAAGTCCTAACAAGGCTAAAATTCCTACAAATTGGTCTTAAAGGGTACTATATGAATTTAATCTGAATGATGAATAGCAGTTAGGTACCGAGAAGGCATTGCTGAAAGGGAAATAACATATATAAAATCTGCAAACAAAATGTCAATATGCTTTTTTCTGGAAATAGAAGGAAAATAAAGTTTGTGTGGAGCACAGATAAAAAGGGAAAGAAATCAAATCAGATAGCATGCATCAGGCCAGATGATTTAAGATATCAAGTCATGTTAATGATTTGTGGTATTATACTAAGCATAATGAAATGTCTTTTAATCATTTTGATTCAAGAGGTGAGATATGATAGATCTGCATTCATCAAAGATCACTGGAGTTTCGCATCATAAATTGATGAAAAGATAGATAGATGATAGATAGATAGATAGATAGATAGATAGATGATTGATAGACAGACAGATGACCAGCCACAAAGCTACTGGAAGGGCCAAGTTAAGAGTTGAGTATTGGCACTGGAGGGAGAAAAAACTGGAATAGATTCAGGGCTAACCTAGAGCAAGAATAAATTAGATTTGGTGTTCATTTACAAGTAAGATTGAGATAGGCTTGATGAAACTAAAAATAAAAGTATTAACTTTGGGTAAGAAGTGATTCTTCCACTTAAAGAAGTGCTAACTGCAAAAGGTGATAGAGATGGTAGGATTTGTTGGTAAATCTAATGAGTTTGTTAGATAGTTTATATTTTTTCAGGGAAGTAGAGAAAGATGATATTAAAAGCATATATGGATTTAAAAACCAAAAGTGATTAAAGAAGGATGTCTGAATTTTAGCTCCTTATTTCTGCATTGCACTGGAGAGTTGGTAAGTGAAAGGAATTAGGGAAGCTACAAGGTTAGAAGTGAGAAAGTCAAGGACCTTAAAAGTAGATTGATGTATAGAATTAACAAGATTAGTATTAGTACTTTCGATGAACAAGATTATTGTTAACACAGGGCAACATTTTCAATAAAGTGGTTGGTACTATAGATGCATATGATAAAAGCATTTACCCTAATGGTATGTGCGCAAAATGGGCAAGGGTTTTTAAAGTGTGGATTAACTAATAGCAGCAAGGAAGCTGCTGCAGGACTAAGAAGGGCATTTACCATGCTTCTTGCCAGTTATGTGCACAGACTAGGGAAGAACAAACTCCACTAGGAAGCCAAGCAGGGAATTAGTCCCCTCAGGATACAATAAGAGTATTGTCAATACAAGAATAAGAAATGTTAGTTGAAGAAATTAAAGAGGTAAGAGCCTTCATTAATCCTGAGAAGTGAGTTTAGAAACAAATAACAATGCTAGCCAATTTTGTAATCAGATTATCAATTTTTGCTTAACATTTTATTTTGCCATAAATACAGGTGGACACAACACTTTATCAAGAGGAATATAACCTATAGTATGGGTATGAACTCTATAACTTTTGTTGTTTTGTTTTCCAAATAAAAACCAAATCCCTTGTCAAATACTACATGAGATAATATGTGAGAAAATGGGTTTCTATAGCAAAGCACCAAAAGATATAAAGCATGTGGCTGCCACAGTCTGGTGGTGATATACCTGGCCAACTGGTGATAACAGAGCAGGTAAAGCATATAATTCACTTCTATGAACCATAGACAGAGAAGTCTCTGATGCAAAGGTAAGAGCTTTTGGCTTTCCAATCTTCACAGATTTAGTCAGGTACTGATCATTCTTCTGCTATCAGTAACAAGTATTAAACATGACATGTACTTGGATTTTTACACTCAGGTAGTGTGCATCAAAGATCCTTTTCTACTTTCCCACCCAGTGTTCAAGCCTACATAAGATATCATTACTGAAATTATGAATATACTACTCATTATTTAGTAATAAGGGCAGATTTTCTATTGGGCTTTAGTAAAAATATGTGGTAGATACCAAATATGCTATATATCTTGCTTTTAGTTAAGCAAGAAATGTTGTAGAGCTAGGAGTTTTTATTTTCCCATTTAGTATAAGAATAAAATGCAAAGGTAAATTATGATGATTACATTATTTAAAAATTATTTATTTATTTGAGAGACAGAGTTACAGATGGGGGTGAGACAGAGAGCAAGGTCTTCTATCCAGTGGTTCACTCCCCAGATGGCTGCAGCAGCTGGAGCTAGGCCAATCTAAAGCCAAGAGCCAGGAGATTCTTTCTGGTCTCCCTCATGGGTGCAGGGTCCCAAGCACTTGGGCCATCTTCCACTGCTTTCTCAAGCCATTAGCAGAGAATTAGATTGGAAGAGGAGCAGCCAGGACAGGAGCTGGTGCCCATATGGGATGCCAGTGCCACAGGCAGGGGTTTAACCTACTATACCGCAGTACTGGCCCCAGACTACATTCTAATTTTAAATAATTCTCCAAATTTCTACTAATAATTCAGTAATTTCTGAATTGCACATAACACATAATGCTGAACTTCATAAAATCTAACTTTTAAATATATGCATTGCTTTATTTTTTCTTGTTGAATTTTTTAAATTTTATTTAAGGTATATAAGTTTCTGTATTTCCTAAGTACAGATTTAGGAACATAGTGATAGTTGACATGTTTATATAACTTTGACATTTGACATTTTTCTAATTTGCAGAAAATTTTCTGATGGAAAAAAAATAGTACTGACACTTTAAGCCATCTGCCTTATATAATCACAAATTGTGGGTCATTTATACAAAAAAAAATAATGAAGACTATTTTCCACTGTATTTTCTTATAAGTTTTTAAAACTTCTATAAATTTTGGAGTTAGTATTACAAATTAGTTCTAGAAATAATACTCACAGTTGATAAAAATAAACAAAACTTAATTCTAATTCAAAAATCTTTCTTGAGAGTCTACAATGTGTAAAGCACAATGAAAGATACTGGAATTACAAAGAATCAAAACTAGACAGATTGTAGTTTCTGAATATTTGGAGTTTATACTCCAGTGACAGAGGATATAAACATGAACACTAAATTATGAAAAGTGCTTTAGTAAAATGTATATATGAATTAATGGTTAAAAATATGTGGTATATGGTAGAGACATAAACATGTAGTAGAAAACTGAGCTTACAGCATTGAGCACAGAAAAGCACAACTATTAAAGCTAGAACAAAGAGAAAAAGATATAATAAATAAAAAATGGAGATGATAAGATGTGTCAGTTTCCTAGAGCTCTCACAAAGCAGTGGCTTAAAACAACAGAAATTCACTCTCAGCCATGGATTCTGGAAACCTGAAATCAAGGTGCCAGTGGAGTGGGTCCTATTAAGGACTCTAAAGGAGAAACTATTCTGAGCCTTGCTTCCAGCTTCTCCTGACAGCTGGCATCTGGGGTATTCCTTGGATTGTAGGTGCACCATTACAATGTCTGCCTCCCTATTCGCTTGTTATTTTCTGTGCATCTCAGCCTCTTCTTCTATAGTAAGCACTAATACCTGCTGGGAGACCTACCCAACCCCAGAGTAACCTCACCCAATTACAACTGAGACAACTCTATTTTCAAACAAGATCACATTTCGAGTTACCAAGGGTTAAGGCATCAATGAATCTTTTTGAAGGGGATACAGCTAAATGAATAACATGAGAGTGAGGGTCCTTCAAAAAATTTGTATAAAATGGAATTAAACAAGTTTATTTTTGTGCAAATTGTTTTTTTTAAACTTTTATTTAGTAAATATAATTTTCCAAAGTACAGTTTATGGATTACAATGGCTTCCCCCCCAATAACCTCCCTCCCACCCGCAACCCTCCCATCTCCCGCTCTCTCCCATTCCATTCAGATCAAGATTCATTTTCAATTCTCTTTATATGCAGAAGATCGATTTAGTATATATTAAGTAAAGATTTCATCAGTTTGCACCCACACAGAACATAAAGTGTAAAATACTGTTTCAGTACTAGTTATAGCATTACTTCACATTGGACAACACATTAAGGAAAGAGATCCGACATGAGGAGTAAGTACACAGTGACTCCTGTTGTTGACTTAACAATTTGACACTCTTGTTTATGCTGTCAGTAATCTCCCTAGGCTCTAATCATGAGTTGCCAAGGCTATGGAAGCATTTTGAGTTAGTCGACTCTGATCTTATTTAGACAAGATCATAGTCAAAGTGGAAGTTCTCTCCTCCCTTCAGAGAAAGATACCTCCTTCTTTGATGGCCCATTCTTTCTACTGGGATCTCACTTGCAGAGATCTTTCACTTAAGTCTTTCTTTTTTTTTTTTCTTTGCCAACGTGTCTTGGCTTTCCATGCCTAAAATACTCTCATGGGCTCTTCAGCCAGATCCGAATGCCTTAAGGGCTGATTCTGAGGCCAGAGTGCTGTTTAGGACATCTGCCATTCTGAGTCTGCTGTGTATCCCGCTTCCCATGTTGAATCGTTCTCTCCCTTTTTTATTCTATCAGTTAGTATTCACAGACATTAGTCTTGTTTGTGTGATCCCTTTGACTCTTAGAACTATCAGTGTGATCA